>NC_089995.1:927762-1237016 GCF_036417845.1 Apteryx mantelli
AAATGTAACAGTCATAACATGGTGCAAGGCAAGCTCTCTCACACCTTCTGCTCTGCGGGCTTGCGGGCAGAGGGAGAAGAGCCTCGGGTGCATGCAGGCAGTGGTAGGGCCCGGGCCTGCTCAACTCTCACCGGGCTCTGCAGGGGACACGGGGTTGCCACCGCCCGGCGCGGCCCGCGCACCCCGGGTCAGGGCCGACGGCCGGGGCTGGCACAAAGGGACGTGGCCCAGGGCCTGCCCGCACCTCCTCGCGGAGCCAGCCTAAACCGCAGCGTGACCAAGGGCAGCAGCCTCCCTCCTTCCTCCATGTTAACCGCGTCCAGAGCTGCAGGGCGGCGGGGCGGGGCGGGGCTGGGCCCCGCTGCCAGGCCGGGAGCCGCGGCAGTGCACCCCGGCGCGGCCGGCGCGGCCCGGCACCCAGCCCCGCAGGACCGGCTGCCCCCGGCTCGGCAGCGGCGGCCAGCAGTAGAGGTGACTTTTTATAAACGTCAAAATGGCGGAATTTTTTTTCCGCTCTCTTAAAAAACCACTCTCTTGTACACACGAAACTGCCGTTTCCTCCAGGTGGGGGGGGAGGGGTTGCGCGGAGGAGAAAGTTTGCCGGAATAACCCTGCCCGCCTCCCCCCCGGGGTGCCAGCCCCCCACTCCGCACCCGCCGGCGCCGGGACGCCGCCGCCGGCCCGGGCAGAGGCCGCGGGGCCGCGCTCGCGGCACCGATCAGAACAGCCCCCGGGGCGCGTCGTGCCCGCCGGCCCCGCTCGCTCCCGCCTCCCGCTTTGCCCTTTGCAAGACCAAAGTGCACAACTGCTTTATTACCAATCTTTGCTTTTTTTTCAAAGGAAAAAACAAAAGCCGAGGGAAGCAGCCGCAGCGGCGAACCCGCGCTGCCGCGGTGGGGGCGCGCCGCCGGCTGCCCGTCGCCCGCCACGCGAGCCGGGGCGCGGCGCAGGGACGGGGCCGCGACTCCGGCAACGCCTGTCCGCCGCGGGGCTTACCTAGAGCGGCGCGGCGGGTCCCGGGCGGCAGCGGCGGCCGGCGGCCCGCGGCCCGGGCGGGGCACGGCGGGGCGGTGCTGGCGCGCTGCAGCCCGCCCGAGCGGCGCCGAGGCGGCCCGGGCTCGCGCTGCGCAGGTCCGGGCGCGCGGGCCCGGCGGGCGCTGGGGCGCTGGCGGGCCCGGCTTGGCGGCGGGCCCCGCGGCGGGCGAGAGGGGGGCGGCGGAGCCCCGCGCCGGGGCGGCCCGCCGCGCTGGCCCGCACCGGCACGGCCGGCCGGGGGGTGCGGGTGTGTGTATGCGCGCGGGTGTGTGTGTGTGTGTGTGTTTTGTGTGCGGGGGGCGGTAATTGGGCAGGTTTCAAATGTATGTCCTTAACGAGCGCCGTCGCCATGGTAACCCGTGTATTCCTCCACGCTGCAGTGTCAATTTTTAATCCCACCGCATGATTTTGGAGGGGAGCTGCCTCGCAGTGGAAGTTGGGTCGCCATGGTGACAGCACAGCTCGGCCCGGCCTGGCTGCACGGCCCTGAGTGGGCCAGGCTGGGGCATTGACACCCAGGGGATGAGGCCACCATGGGGACCTGGCCAAGAAGCTCCCAGAGAGGAGCAGCCCCCAGACACTCACAGAGAGGTTTAAACAGCTCAGCGCCAAACACCTGGGCCAGATGGTGCCCTTTGGGTGGGATTCTCCATTACTGCTCGCTTCCTGCCCTCAGTGCCCTTGTCACTCGCTCCAGACACTGCCAGGATGGCCTGGCCTCTGGGAACAGCACACAGCAGGGCTCCGTGGGGCCAGCGTAGCTGTGTGGGGCTGCAACAGGGACACCGAGAGTGATGTGCTGTGGAAGAGGTGGCCTGGCCATGCTGGCAGCTGCTACCGCACGGGGCAACTTGATAGCTGCTGTGTGGAACTGCAGACATGCAGCCCGGCGTGGACTGCCAGCACTGGCAGGATGCATGGATATAGTGCTCAGCAGCTTGGGCACAGCTTGTGGTGCCAGCTCTGGGCAAGCAGGAGGAGTGTTGCAAGCCTCTCAGCAGCAAAGGAGCCATTCCTTCAGTTATGTCCAAGCCCTGGAGAGCCACGATGGCCAAGACAGGGCAGCTTTGGCAGTTGTTGGAGGCAACAGCCTCATTCAGCAATGCTGACTGACCCCTTCATCTTTGTAAAACTGTTTAACTTTGGCCAGGAACAGTAAATCCAGCTCTGCCACCTCATCTTTCATCCACCCCTTCCTATGGCAGGAGTGGCCAGGCCCAAGCAAAGGCATAAAGCTGTTTTTCCCACGTTATTGAGAAGTCTGGGGGTGGCACTGGTGAAATTAAAGCAAATGTTGAGCTCTGGTGTCCCAGCATCTCACATCCTTGTTTTGCGCTGGGACTTTGGAGTGGCTCAAACAGTTTTCACTGTTTCTCTGTCTTAAAACTTAGGCTTCAAACTGGGTTACGTGGGGCAGGGGGGTTTGAAAGGTGGAAGCTGCTTTCTCTCCAAGACACTAATATTAACCTAACCCCCTTGGAGAGCAGTCAAAATCCATCACTGGCAGTAACGTGCCTACCTCTTACCTAGCAGCTAAGAGGCTCCAGAGATGGAACCACTGCTCCAGGCCTCAGCTGAAGGAGACAGGCAAGAGGGCATGTGCTTTCGCAGTGGAGAGGGGCAAGGATTGTCTACTTAGCACTCATAGCGCAGACACAAAAATAGCTGGAAAAAATTAAGACAATCCAAAAAGGTCACTAAAAAGCAAAAAGGATTGCTTTAACTAGCTCTTTGGAGGAAATGTAGGACTTACTCTTGCACAGTGCCGACATCTGGGTAGTGCTTACTAAGTGGTGCTCTGGTCAAAAACCAGTAAAGCGAATTCTTCCACCCTCCAGCACTCAATGGCTACTTAGAGCACCACACAAAAAATGCCTTTTACACACTTACACAATGTTTGTCCTACTTAGGAACAGAAGTTGGGTTTGGAAGGAACCAAGACTGGAAACATAAGGACCAAAGAGTGCAAAAGGCTATAGACCTGGTGAGAACAACACTTAAAGTATCTTGGCAGGGTTGGGAGAGGAAACTGTCTGCTCACACTGCAGGCCAAGTCCTGCCATGCTGAACTGAATGGCCATTAATATTCCTGCTCACTGCAAGGTTCAAGCTCTTTGTTTCTAGCATGAGTACCTGCCAGTCTTTCATTACCTTGAGTTTTGTACCCCAACATTTTTGATACATTCAAAAAGAAAAAGATCAAATTGATCACTCATGAAGTAATTGGATCCTGATAATGAAGGAATAACATAATAAAGGTCACATATAAATGCTTTTATATACTGCTGTGGGAAGTTCAAATTGATTCAAATCAGGAGCAGAGTGCAACTCAGTCACTTGAAAAGCAACCCAGCATTCACCTTCTCTACTTTGGAAGCATATCCCATAGAGTCCCTAATCCTGCCTATGCTTGTCATAAAAATTCATGACTTGAGAATATTTAACTCCTGCAAAAAAGCTACTTTAGAGGGAAAAAAGAGAGGGTATTCCTGGTTTCACTATGGGCTCTCTGGATGATGTAGTACAAGACCATTTCACCCTTGTGTGCCTTAATTTCCATTTCTGTACCCTGTGTTGTAAAGCATCTTAACTTTTATTGATTAAAACTTAGCTCGTAGTAATGCTTTTATATATTTTACATGGTAATCAGACTCCACTGTGCCACTTATGCCACTAGACCTAATTAGTGCAGACTGCAACAGAGCTGTGCTTAACAAGAAATACCCTTGCATGCAGTAGGCCACTATTAATCTCGATACATTCTTCTGCTATTCACACAACAGCAATACCCTACAAGTGGTTGTGCCCACCAGTATTATGCTCACCTACATTCATATCCTACACTCATTTGACCCAGTAGCCTGAGACCTTACAAAGCATGAAGCAATAGAAATACAAACTGGAATGCTTGACTTTTATTCCTGCTACTTACTCACTGCATAAGGCACTTCAATTCTTTTCCTTGGTTTCACTGTCTGTAAATGGCTTTTATGTACAGATAACTACAAAAATGATTCTGCTTATGATTGTCAGACACAATAGGCGATACCCAAATTACGGCACATGGTAGATTACACTTTCAACTCACAGCACGATTTTTAATGAGCAGCAAACAGACCAAGATGAGATGACTTAAGATGCTCTTTCAGAAAGCTTTCTCCTGTCTTCTGAGTTCCTGTCAGTGCTTACTCCACCACAGGAGTGGCATGAGCCACAGCAAAGAAGTCCAGCAGAACAGAAGCTGTCATCACAGGGCAGCTGCTGCATATTGCCCTCCATCCACTGCCATTGCCCCTCATGTTAGCTGTACAATTTCACTGCCATACCACTATGATCACATGAGACTCTTTGCTACACTATTTCCCTCTTTTTGGTGTTGAGCAACGATGCTGACAACTAACACCAAGAGGAACAAATGTTGCGCACAGTAAAGCTTTTTGCACTTTAAAACAGTCATTTCCAGGAGCAACATTACTCTTTGAACAGCAGAACAATCTAGCAGAACAATCAGGTGCAATTGTGCATTGTGGGTTACATGAAGTAGATGAGACATGATCTTTTTCACACCTGCTTACCTAATGGCACTAACATATATTATTCATACATACAGGATGATCTTGTTTCAGGAGCTGCACACAACATTAATAAATCTACCACAGGAAAATCCCCACTCCCAGCTCCACCCACATGACAGTAGTCTTCATCTTCCAAGCACATCTGATCCTGGCTTCACTTGCAAAACTTTCTCTCCATTATTTATGTATATTTTGAACTGAAATCACTGTACTCAGTTCCTGCCCACAGACAAAACATTTAAGCAAAGTTTAGGTTTTTGCATTATTATTTTTGAGTAAGTATTTGAGATGTTTTACATTTAAGTACACCTCCCTGCAATAGCCACTTTCGATGAACAAGAGGAAGAGGATTTATCTCAAGTCAGAATCACACAGAACTGTATGCCCAAATCTTGCATGTTAATGAGAACTGTTGTGAAGTACATCCCAAAGTACGGATTAGATGTAGACATCTTATTGCCACTGCTTTTTCAACTGTGCAGATCATACCAATTACTGCATTGTGTGTTGTTTTTTTTTTTTTTTAGGCCAGTGCACCTACGATTATCTAACCAATATATAACCAATAACATGTTACTGAAAGATGTAGCTAAAAGGCTAGAAGCTTAAGAGCAGCTTGTTATTTCAAAGTTTTATTGGATTAAGCTCAAATCCCACTAAATCATGCAAAATGAAACAACTGAAACTTCCCCTTCAACATCTACATACATATTTAGCAAAAAAAAGTGTGAAAAGGCCTCGAAATTGAGAGCCAACATTCTATTCGATTCTAACCACACCTAACCCCAAAATAAAACATGGGGAAAAAGGGTTGAACGTAATGTTAATGGATGCCATTACAATCCCCAAAAGTTAGAATTCTTGAATTGTTAATACCTTCCACTACATAAAGCAGTATTTATATTATTTGTGCTTCTTACCTGTGTAAGATAATGGATTCCTATTCATATTAAATAGACATTATACACGCATAAGAAATTCAGCAAAATCTGCTGTGTTGTGGGAAGTTTACCTCCTGATGAACAAGATTTTAGTTAGGCACCTCTCAAATTACTAAGCTTTTTGCACCATCTTTGAAAAACATACTGAATATCAGCTCAGCTAAATTTTTGGTATTTCTAGGCTCCTGAGCCAAATTCCCACTTTTCCAGCTTTTGCTCTTTGACTTAAACATATTATTCTATTGATACCTTCACTACAAACCCAACCCAATGAGATTTTGGAGTAGGAACTGCAAACAGTTCAAGCTATTCCATCTGTGAAATAATAAATTCTCCCCATTCCTCATGCTAACACAGCTAGAGTATTGCTTTGGACATGATTATCTCCCCTTTGTAAATCAATTCTAAAAATGCAAAATTTAGAGGTAGAAATGAAATACTAGGAAAAAAGTGTCTCAGTGAGTGTGTTACTCTCAATTCCACTCAAAGCACAGTCATATTTCTAGGTAAAGTATATGTTTTGGTGTACACCAAATAAAAAGTTATGCTTTACCTTACAGCAACCAAACATGCATCTGTTGTACCTCCTTTGGTAAGGCAGCATAAATTGCCATTTCAAAGAGTAAGTGTCTTGCAACAGCAAACTTCAAATTCACTTTTTCTTAGTCCATCTCCTGTTCTCTTTTAAGCAATGACTTCCAAACACTTGGCTAGCCCTTCTACCATGCCGTGGTTCCTTATCTAGAGTCAAATAACTTACACTTTAAGACAACCTACCATGACACAGGCCTGCATGTCTACCTGTTGAAGCATGTTGAGAGCAAGGCACCCTGAGGTGGGAAAAAGAGCGTACTTCTGGGACACATTGACACAGGCAAGTCAACCCAGATCAAGTTTGCCAACACTCTGAAGAATGAGTTTTGCTTAATACCATATCTCCCTATTTGTGCATTGTATGTAGTGTTACTGCCATGTTACTGCCATGCAAGGTGGAAGCATCGTCACAGCTCCTACTTGAGAGCTAAACTGCTTGCTGCTGTGCATAACTCAAAAAAAAGATTAGTCCTGACCTGATGTAGAATAAAACAATTTCTGATAAACTCACCATGCAGAAGCTGCTACATAGGAAGGTTTCAATTCAATTCCAAAGCTCTAAGTGGCTTTATTAAGAGTATTCTGATTTCCTACCTATAGGAAGTAGAAACATTTTCCTATTATCAACTGAGGTTTAAGTGAGATGAAATAAATGGGTGAGGTATTTTCACCATCCAACTTTGAAGTAGCTATTTTACATCACAAATTGCTAATAACTTGAGTACTGAACTTGCATTAGTGTTAAACACAAATACAGTTAGACTTTAAATAAAGGAAGACTAGGTACAGGCTCCAAATGTGGCCACAGAGATTGTAAATTTCTTTTTTAATAGTACAATGTTGATTTCCCCTTCAAAACTTACTAGGCACTGTCTAAATCAATCCTACACTCCACATTCTATGAGATTGCATGTTTATCTTTTGCTTTGTAAAGAACAAATTTGTATTGATTTATACTACAAGCAGAAAACAAAAAAGTCAGCATGTCTATTACATGAGCACATCCTTTAAGAGATGGCTACATAGTTGGGTCATTTCTCTTTTGCATATTTAAGGAAGGTATTGCATATGGTTCCAGTAACAGAAATCTTCAATATTTAATGCAGTTACAGGCAAGCTGGTTAAATCCATTTTCTACCATTCAGATTGAATTGTTATACAGTGCACAAAATTGCTCCCAGTTAAACACTGCTAAAGCTATAGACCCTGCCTACAACTATTCATGAACAAAGATGACTTCAAACAACCATTTTTGTAACAATCTAATTTCAGAAAGCTAAGAATATGGTTATTAAAAGCCTTAACACATGCATAGCTTATTGATGTTAGAGTGATAACTTCTACGACAATGCCAAGACATTCTCAGGCTGGCATTGGAAACCAGTTGTAGAAACAAGTTATTAATATCTACAGGCATGTAAACGAATAATTGTTAATATCTTGTTTTATTACCACCAAGGCAGGACATACAGAGAGATTAAAAAATGTAGGTGTATATACCTCTTAAACTACTGAGTTCCAAGCTTACAACTCTTGTTTTCAAGAGTACAACATATTTTACTGAAGAACCATGGCGGATAAACAAAGAGCAGCAATTCCCCATGAACTATGACCTACTCCATATGTTCAGGATAAAAATGAAGATTAATGTCTTAGTGTCAGAAGTTTTAAGGGAAGTAAAAATATTTCCATGTGTAGGGTCATAACATTTCCCCAGATAACTGAAGTGTGCATTAAACTACTTTGCTTGCACAACCTGACTTCTGTAAAAAGCCCCCAAGTACTCCGTCATTTTGATGTCCTTTGCCCCAAAGATATTACCTACAGTGATCAGAAACTCAGCATTTAACAGTTTTATGTTAAACTATACCTTAAGTAGAAAGACAAAACTGCAGCCATTTTTAAACTTAGTTTATCCCAAATTAACTGAACAGATGAGAATCACCTGTCACTATGTGCAGAGCATAAAACTTCAATACTAAATGCACTTGCAGAAGTGTGGAATTAATTATGCTAGGATACATGGCAGACTATCATTCTATGAATAGTCATGTGGAAGCTAGACTCAGCAGCTCAAGTATAGTGGAAATTTCTCAACACTTGGGATAAATACAACATGGAGAGTGTACAACATAAAAGAAACAAGTAACCTGATCTTTTTGCCAACATATCAAGCCATGAAATCATTCATTTTCAGGTTTCATAACGAATGCTTGCAAGTCAGGCAGAATAAAAACTTTACTTAGCTTTAAGATCTCTTCTTGCACAAGCATGGCTACTAGTATGAAACAGCCAAAAGCTCAAGCTTTCTGAATGTGATCAACAGATGGTAAAAACCCAAGATTCTCTTTTCTAGGTAAGGGTTTAGATCATGAACCAATTGTGAATCCCCAGCATGAGAGGCAAAAAAGGAATTCCATTACACCGCAATAAACACAAGAGTTGAGTCACTGATTTAATTTTATACAAGTCAAACTACACATTGTATAAAGAGTACAAGGCAGTTCTAATGTTTGCTATTGCATGTTACAAAAATCAATTTAGCTATAAAGGGGAATTTTGGGGATGAATTCTATTCCAGACTTTAAGTGAATTGGCAACTGTAGTTTAGCAAAGCCTTTGTTAAGACTAGAACTCTAGCTCCAATAGATTACATTTCCAATAAAGTTCAGATTCACACGTAATAGGATTGTAGTTCTCCTATTCTGAAGCAAAATGATGTTAACATAAATGATTCAAAGGGGAGAGAAGACAGTTTTACTTAGTCTTCATATCCAATAGATATTTAGAGGCTGACAAACCATACAAGATACTAGTGACTTGGACCACATCCAAGAGACACATTAGTGTCTGACAGTGTCACTTGATATTCAAGCAAAAATGTCGCAAAGCTTTCTTCTTTCAACTTTGAAACCTATGATTTTCAGCAATACTGCATGACACAGGCTACAGAGTACCTTTATTACCTTTAATACAGTCACAGTATGGGGGAATGTTCTTTTGGCAAGTTGAGTTAAGATACAGCACAAGTGCTCCAAATGGAGTTTATTGCTGGTCTAAAATTTGCCTAGTTTTGTTATACATTTATATAGTTTGCAGCCTGCTATCACAAATTAAGATAAACCAGAGAATTATCTGACCTGTCCAGCAAGGCAATTCTGCCTTTGGTAGCAAGCTGTAACCTACTAAGCTAATGATACCCATAGTTCTAAAACCATGAAAAAAAAGGAAAAATGATACTTCCAAAAAAGCCCAGATTTAAGCCTCTTATATTCAGTTTATTTTTAATATAAAAACCACTTTGCACTGAAGAGTAGATAAGTTACTCCTGCTGAAATGCTATAAAATCAAACTTGGCTGAATTTCTACAAAAGGGTTTTTTTCCTGCTTTGTACCACCATTTCCATACAACCTCATCTGTTCAAATTTGGGATACAAATCAAACCTTTATGCCTCATTACTTAGTTCTTAGGCCATTTACTCCTGCAAGAGAAGAAACCAACTTCTGAAGTACTAACATAACACTAATGGCCTGACAAGTAGGAAAATGTTCCATAATAGTGTGCAACATAAGAGGAGAGTTCTAGTCTTAATCTCTTGAACTAGATCTTGATCGTGAGCGAGATTTTGAACGAGATCTGGAGCGGGACCTCGATGCAGCTCTTTTGGGTGGTGACTCTGAACGAGCCTTGGCAGATGGCTGCTGCTGTGGAGAATTGGAACGAGACCTACTCCTTGACCTGGATTTAGATTTAGCATCTCCTTTACCATTTTCTTTGGGAGATCGAGACCTGGACCTGGACCTGGACCGAGACTTCTCAGACTTCTCCTTGGATCTGCTGTGGGAGCGTGAACCCCTGTCAGACTTGGGTTTCGATTTGCTCTTTGATCTAGACTTCCTGCTTTTAGATCTGGAACGTGAACGGTCTTTGCTTCTTGACCTGGATTTAGATCTTTCAAGAAAACATAGCATTTATTCTACATGAACTGAAGTATACTTACAGTAGTTGTAAATAGTTATTAATAAGCAATAATTCCTGCACTGTCAGGAAACAGCACATCACTTACCGCGAACGGCTTTTGGAGACACTACGGGACCTGCTGCGGCTGCTCCTACTTCTACGACTTCTGCTTCTGGACCGTCTTCTAGATCGTGACCTAGAAACATTTCAAATGGAATTTGTCCCTTTTTCTTAGTCTTGTATAGCCTGCTATGCCATTTAACACAGAAAAGGTGTTCATAAACTTCTCAAGAACAAGTATAACTACATCAAGACACCATTGATCCAGTTGAACTCAGTGTAGTGTCAGTGATTTGAATCTGATGCTTCAGAAAGTTAAATATCTCCAAACCTAGTTTTACAGTATTAAATAAAGTAATTCCTTCTACATTCCCAGGGACCACTATTCCTAAAATAGCAACTAATGGTAACTTTAAAAAAAAAAGATAAAAGTAGTAAGTACTCTTCTTAATGTAAGCTGTCTTGATGTGGAGACTAACATCCCAAGTTACCTGGACCTGCTGCCAGAGTAAGATCGTCTATGGCTGGATCGTGGCTTGTCTTCAACCAGTCTGATCTTCCTTCCATTTATCTCTGTGCCATCCAGTTTGTCCAGGGCACGCTTCATGTCCGAGTAAGATCGGAACTCAATTACTCCTTCATTTGTACGTTCTTTGTGAGCATCTGCATAGGTTACCTCACCAGCTTGTCTCATGAAATCCTTTAGAGAGAGTACATGAAGAGTTGCATAACTATCACACATTTATGCCTGCAACTAGATTAAGACAAGCCTGAACAAATTGCTTGCAAAACAAATTGCATAAACAGTCACATGCAAATGCATTTCAAGTACTTTTACCTAAATCACAGTAAGTATTTATATAAAAAGTTACTGCTTCCTGCTAGTCACAACAGGCTCTACAACAGAATACATACTTTTAAATCCTGCCAACTACAGCGACTGGAAAGGTTTTCAACAATCAGTCTGTACTCTGTACGAACAGGCGGTCCATATTTATCTCTTCCAGATTGTCTCCGACTGCTATATCCGCCACCACCCCCACCTTTATTGTACAAAGAAATAAAGTTAGATTGTCTCCTAGCATGAAGAAAAGAAAATGTTCTGAAAAAGTTAGTTAAACAGTTATATTTACTGGAGTAGGACTTTATTTCTCTAAGCCTCCAATAAACTTGCAATTTTGCCATAATCTATATTAATGGCAAATTATACAGACTAAAATCCTACAAGTCTGTGCTCCTAAGATCTGTTAGAGAGTGACTGCTCCTTATTAGATTCACCTTGCTAAGTTTTATTTTACAGAACATTGTAAAATATAAAACTTAACTGATTACATGCATTTCTACATTTTACAAAAACGTTTACTAGTTACACTAAGTACTTACATCACAGTATGAGGTTTTTGGTGGTGGTTTGGCCACAAAACACGCAAGGTAACAGTCACCTAGTTCAGTTTAAACAGTTTTGTCTAACCCTTGGAATCCTCACCATCACCCTGCGTCTAATGGCAAAAGGCTGCTGTCGTCATGGCTTCCGGTAAGGTCAGCCAAAGGGTCATAGGGCAAGGGTCACACAATGTATGGAAAAGCCATGGCCAATCAGGAAAGGCAGTCATCTTAGCCTCAGTGGACACAGCCTCAGCCCCACTGGTCACTTTTAAATTGAAACATCAAGGACTTGTTAAAAAGTTGGAATTGAACATGCAACAATTTTAAACAACATACATTTGAATTTTTAAAAAAGACAGATTCCCACCCCACCCAATACCAAGATTCTAGAGATTACTAAAAGATGAACCTTAGTACTTAAACTACAGTACTAGGTCAGTTAAGTTCTACATAGCTCAGCTCCTCAAGAAACTGTACAGGTCAGCTGAATATAGCAATGCTTACAACATCCCCCACTTAGTACAGATTCCTGCTTGAAGACCTCCCCCACCCATTACTTTATTCTGTATATTCAACTGAAATAATTTTTCACATGTAAGTTCACAGCTGAATGCTTCTACCCCAATTATGCATATGTATCTATTAATTAGCATTAGTGATGTAACATCACTGTTTCAGCTAAATGCTCATAAGAACTCTGGAGTTTTTAAATTAGCAGAGCATAGTTTCCAATTAACAAGAAACCCTTTTTAGAACAAGGTCACAATTTTGCAGCTAGAATTGCTTCACAGTTTTGCACTCACATTTCTTAGAGCATATCTGAGTGCAACGTTGGTGCTGGGAAAAATGTCTATAACGCAAAGTCAGCAGATAGCCTGCTCCCAACAATGCACTAGGTATCCTCTAACACCTCACTTGCTGAGATAGCGACACCCCACCCCACAGTTCCACAGGACTCGGCCCCATCCAGTCACCCAAGGCTCTGCCCTGCCAACACAGCTGAGCCACCTCCCCTTGCCTCCTTGTGCCCCTTGCCCGAAGCAGCCCTATAACCAAGCAGAAAGACGGAGCCGTACTCACTGCGACTACTGTAGCTGTATCCGTCCCTGTCGCGGCGGGGGCCGCGGGCGTGCTCCACGATCACCCGCTCCCCACACAGATCCTTGCCGTTCAGTTCGTAAACGGCATCATCGGCGTCTCGGGAGTCCTCGAACTCCACGAAGCCGTAACTAAGAGAAGACGAAACTGCCCGTCAGCCGCAAGCCCAACCCTGCCCGCGCCGATACAAGCAGGGTGGGGACGACGCAAGCAGCGGCCCCGCCTGGCTTCTCCCGCCCCCGCCCGCCACCCGCTCCCCGGGGGCAAGGGCAGGCAGCGCCACCCGCGCCGGGACAATGGGGCCGGCCTCGCCGCAGCGCCCCCGCTTCCCCCGCGCCGCCGCCATTTTGAGTCGGGCGCCACGCGGCAGGAGCCTCCGACAACATGGGGGGTGCCGGGGGGGGGGGGGGGGAAGGGACGCACAGGGGAGCGGGCTGTAGCCCTCGCCAGACGGCTCCCGCCCCGCAGGCCTCGGTAGGGCGCTCACCCGTTTTTGAGGTCGACCTCGAGCAGGCGGCCATAGCCGCTGAAGAAGCGTTGGATGTCCTTCTCCCGGACGTGGTAGCTCAGGCGGCCGATGTACACGCGCGGCATGTCCAGAGGGGGAGGGGAAGGGAAAGGGGAGGGAAAGGAAAAGAAAAAGAGAGGAAGTAAGAGAAGGAGCGGCGCAAGGAGCGCGGAGGCCGGTGCTGCAAGACCCACACACCACCAAAGCCGCGGCCTGCTCCGCAGCACAATGGCGCCCGCCGCCCGCGCGGCTTTTTATAGCAAGGGGCGGGCTTCCGTGGAGACGTCACAGCGAAGGGGCGGAGGGGAAGGGAGACGCGGGCCCGTGCGTCATCACGCTCCCGCGAGAAGGCAGTAGCCAGGCGGGGGAGGGGAGGAAGGGGGTAGATGGTGTGGCCTGCGCGCAGGCGCGGAGCTCGAGGTGTGCGCTCGCGAGGTGACGGTCGGAGCTGCGCGTGCGCAGAGCGTTGGCGCGCTTTGGCTCTCGGGGCGCACCGTACGCCGCTGCGCACGCGCGGTCTGTCTCCACCCGTACTGTGGCGCGGCCTGGCGGCACCGCCCTACGCTGTACTGATAGGGAACATGGTTGGTGCATTGCTTGTTTTTTTTCTCAGTCTGTCTGAGACGAACGTCCCATAAACTGGAGTGTGTCAGGCACTCAGAGAGCAAATCCTTGGGACCAGAGAACTAGTTTTCTAGGATCCATAATGGACCTTGCTGGCTGGAATGCCCTGGGGTATCTATCTGTTTAGGGGCCTTCCAGATGCAGTTACATGGGAGTTATCCATAGTACTGACCCAAGGTTACTGAGTGTTGTTTCCTGGCTTCCCTTTAATATCTGTTCTAAACAACAAAAATATTTCTCCATATATGTTAATAAAACTGCTATTTTAGTCTACTAGGCTTTTTGCAGCAGCACTGTTTCATAATATATGTTACTATTTCTGTATTTTATATATTTTAAGCAACATAAATATGCTGATGTAGTTATATATATAATGCTATATATAAAATATATTTTTGTATTGTATACTGTACTATTTAATAATATATATTTCTTAATGTAAATATATTAGGAAAAATAATCCTATTCCTGGATTTTCTTGTCTTAGCTGTGTGAAAGTCAGCTCATGTTCCCCTAACACTTCACTGCGAGTCTCCTGTGAGCATCACTGTTGGTAATATAAATCACCAAAGACACCAAAATTGCTTTCAGATTTTCACGATTCTGCTGCAGTTACTGAGTGCATCTGTAACAAACCATTTGCTGCATGTGTGTTAAAGAAGTGGAAATTCCTGACCCTTACCTTTTCTCATTTTGTAAAAGCTTGATTCATATAATAGAACAGAAAACAGGTGATTGCTTTCTCCTCCATCATAGTGGACAGTGCTCAGAAGATTTCATGAATGCACTGAATGTTTTCTGTCTGCTTCAGAAAGACTTATGGAGATTATTCACTAATTTGCAGACCTGCTGTATTTTTTTCATACACTGTCACCAGGAAATATTTTGACTTGAGGGTTAGTTTAGCTATTAGCCCAGGCTATCATGGTCATCAGAACACTGTGCAGAAATTCTAAAGGCTTTGTCTAGTCCTGAATAACCCAACATAGAGAGGAACAGCACAAGATGCACTGTACCATGCCCTGAACCTACTGAGTTGAAAGATGTTCTCGGGATCGCTAACTCAGCCTCAGTCCTAGCAGGTATATTCAGGGGCATGATTACTATAGTATTCTGTTGCCCCTCCTCAAAGCCTTTATAAGTATTTTTCCTAAGCCTGCAAGTTCATCCTGAACTACAGAGATTTTCTGTAGTTCTATCAAGAAAATATAACCCTTTCTGGAGAGTCCTCCATCAATCCTGCCCTGTGACTGTCTCCTGAAAACTAGGGCCGGTTTCTCTGCAGCACAGGTTTGGAGTTGTGCTAACAGGAAGGAGAGAGACCTCTTGAACTCTGCTAATTAGTCTAGACCTGCCATTTTAGACTTTTGAAAGGAAAGGATTTACAAGTAGACTGAAGGAAAGGGCAAACACCAAGGGGAGGACTGATGACCAAGGAAATTCCAAACTGTTGGCATCAATTTTCCTCTAATGAGTCTATTGGGACCATTTTCCAGAAGGTCATGAAGTAAAGCGGCCATCAGAGTTTGCCTGACATGTTTCTGAAATTGAGATGCCACAAAGTTCCTGGGTATACAGTTCAAGCTGGCTCCCCTCCAGCCCAGCCTGACAGCAGGCTACTACCCCTGCTCTTTTTATAGAGATAAGGAAGATAGCTGGTCAAGTTGTACTGATGGCTGAGGTAGGAACACCTAGCTCATTAGCACATGAGTTATGAGGTACATAGTCATGCAGGGAAGTCTTTCTAACCCCTATCGTGCAGCACAGGTGTAGATGTGGCTCATTGGAAATACTGAAGTCTTTAACAGGGGAAACAGAGTTAACCAACAATGCAAACAAACCCAGAGTTGGGATATTGGCTACATGGGATCACTGGCCACAAACAGCATTTAGTCTGAGGTATAGCTAAACGTAAAGGCAAACTCCTGTTTAGAGTTTGCAGTCTGGAAGTATCTATGGAGTTGGAGATCTTTCTGATGCCATCACAGAAAAAGCAACTATAATGAAAGCAAGGGCTTCAGCCCAACCTAGTCCTTTACTTCAAGTTCATTACTGCAATCACAAGTTTATCACCAGTAGGCAATTCACACACTCTTAGAGGACTTGAGGTCCCACAATCATGGTCTTCAACTTTTGGCTGTTCTGTCTGGAGAACAAGCTCTGAAGCACGAGCACTTGCTCAGAAAAAGGTAACTGAGAAAAGTATTATAGCTCTTTATTGCTAAAATGTGATAGCATCCATAAGTCTCTTCCATGGACAGCAATACCGTTGTGCTGAGTGTTGCATACATAGAGCTAAAGAATGGCTCCTCCTACCAAAAACTTAAAGTCTAAAAAAAATCCGTTCTTATATGTCGTCTTTGTCTTCTTTGAGATAACTGCAGGTTATAATGTCTGATCATAAAGATCCTCTCCCCTGCACAGCTATATTCTGTTATTTTCCACTAGCTGTTCTTGAAAGAGGGTAATGATTCACTGACCCAAATTTAAAAAAACCCCTTGGTTTCCCCTTGGAGCATTCCTCTGAAATTGTCTGTGCTGGCTCCCACAGAACAGGAGAGCTACATGCTAAGATTGAGTGGAAACAACCCAATTAGATAGCTCTTGCTAAAACTTCCTGTGCTTGGTTCAAGGTAATGTGTAAGCCTGTACTTAAGTTCAAGGGTGAGAAGGAAGGCTAAGCCTGTTCTTAAGGGCTTCCCTAAAAGCAGATGCTCTGCAGGATCAGAGCCTTAAAGAACTGCCTCTCCTGAAAGGACTGCAGTTCCTTGCCTTCCTCACAGCCCGTGGAGCTTCTCTATGGTAGGTGATGACACTGGTTTCAACATCTCTGCCCTCTTATCAGCCCTTAGTATGGGGAATTTCCTTCCCCCTTCTGACAGGAAAACAAATTCTTCATGACGTGTGTCCTGTGCGCTCTGTGACCTCAGTTGGTATTTATTTCACTGCTTTATAGATTTTTTGGGGGGAGAATATCCCCAGAGAATGCTCTAGAAATGGAGAAAAATCAGTCCATTCACCTAAGGGCCATACAAAGCATGACTGAACAGAGGCAGTCCCACCACTTTCTAGCCTGTTTGTTTTTGTGTGTGCAAAGAATTGCACTTGTGACCTACCTATCCTGAGCGTGGTGATGTCAAGCGGTAGCAAACAAAAGCAAATAAGTGAAAGTCAGTCTTCCTGCAACAAGACTGCCTGGTCAGACAACCCCACCTCCAAAAAACAACAGTAAGTTGGACAAATCCAAAAATGAGTAAGCAGCAAAGTGGAGAAGGGAGAGGAGTCTGGAAAGGGCAGAACAGCACTATGAATGCATTTACTAAGTCAAGGGACTGTGTAGGAAGGGAAAAGAGAGACAGTTGCCTAATCGCATCCCCGGTTGGTCTGGGTCATTACTAGTAATGCATCTTGCTGATGAGAACAGAGCTGTCCGAAGCCAGGGCACAGGGACTTCTGCAGTTCTGGAACAGTAAAGTATACATGCAGAACAGCTCTCCATCATACATGCAGTGACTGCATCCAGTGATGGAGTTGTGCAGTTATCTCCACATGCACAGGAGCCATTTCTCCAGAGAAGTATCATTGCTTGTGTTTTTTATAAGGATATGCTTTTTATAAGGATACAGAGCATGCGAACATATAACATACAAAGTCCCCTATTCTATGGGATATTGATACACCAGAGCTGGCTGGCTGGTGTTTTAGGCCTGCAGGCTCTGCAGAATTATAAATTGCAAGTTGGGAGTTCAAACCTTTGGTGCTTTTTGCTGGGCATTTAAGACAAAGTGAGGAACAGAGAAATGGAGAAAGATAAATATCACAGTCTTTTCATACCACTTCCACAGTGGAAGGTGGGAGGAGAGTCATAAGAAGAAATTACCCTTCATCTTTTTTTCTCCTAAGGGTGAAAGGCTCTAATCTCTTAATACAAAGACTTGAAGTCTGTAATTAATCATAATCTGTGAGACACAAAGCAGAGCTCTGGTAACCTTTTAAGGGTCCTTTATTGTTAGTTCAGTAAAAAATATCATATGTAATTTGTCTGTCTTGCTGAGTACTAATATTTGGCTAGTGATTATTTCTTATAATCTGTTGTCAAAGGAGCCCTCAGTGTGAAATTGATGATCTTTCTCCAATGTTGCCAGCAGCAGGTACAGCCATATGCGAGTGTCTCATGAAAACAGTATAAAATATGCATATCATGCATTTATTATGCACCAGCTGTTTGTTGCAAGACTGGCATCTCAGGATGCTGCTGTCAAGTGTCTGACAGTGTTTCCATTACACTTCCCTCTCCCATCAACTCGTCCCTGTCATGCTTCTCTCTGACAGAGAACCCAATTCTGAATCCAGGGTGCAGTTCAAGTGATGAATGTGGTGTGCAGGCTGTCCGGACTGGCTCTTTTGTCATGTTTTCACACCCATTCTTTGGGTGAATTTCACAGTAACTGATACTGGAGGTCAAGTTTGAATTTATAGGCAAAATATGGGTAAATTCAGTTCAGGCCATTGGTGAGTGTATCCAGGTACTGTGGCACCTGAGGCCAAACACCCCATCATCGATAAAGTATTTCCCTGCAGATGTACTAGCATTTTTGTTTTGTACATGGGAAACTGAGTCTTTGGGAGACATAGAAGACATGAGGTCTTTCAGCGGGTGTTTGGCAGGCCTAGAGATGAAGCCTCGAGCTGCCAAGGGCCCTACCAGTGAGACCATCTTTCCTCTCTCACACAGCTCCAGAGGCAAGGAGCATAGCAAGGGATAAGGTTTGCTTCCTTAGGATGGGGAGGGAAGAAAGCAAACTGACTTAGAAACTACTGTCTTGGAAACAGGTTGTTACAAAGCAGCATGCTTTAAATGGATGATTTCCTACTGATTTTTAGTTCAGCAGCTGCATCAACTTGTTAAAACACAAGAGCTCCAAAAGCTATCATCATTGAGTCATGGCACAAACTAAAAACTGAACCGAAGCATAAGAGATGTTAACAGCTCCCAGGGGCTGATGCTGAAGCAACTCATTCATCTGCTGTGCCTTGGCAGCTTCTTTAGAGCCATTATGATAGGTTAGACCAGCTACTGACTGATGAGTGTCTCAGCCTGGGCTTTGGATCAAAACTCGACCTCCTGACATATATGTGCAAAACTACTGATGTGGCTGTGACTGATTTTGTGCATTACTTGCTAGAACATGGCCTTTTCTGCTACTTTTTTGCAATATGTATGTGAGTATCCTTAAATGTCATGTGGGTACCCCTGGGGAATAGTCTTTGAAGTGCCCAGCTCAGGACAGCGGCCAAGTGTGGATGCACACTCATCTTAGTGACTTTCAGTCTCTTGCTCCTTCTTCTGTATAAGTGTTTCATCCCCCCATGGACCCCCCATCTTAGCAGGGGCACCCAGTATGGGTCTGAACGGGTGTTTATACAGCTAGGAATTACACACACAGGCAGAGATGGATATCCTGGGACTGTGAATGTGTTCTTTCTTCTCCCCAGCAGCACTGGTCAATGTGATGTGTGCTATTGCATCATCTCATATGTGGTCATGGACTCAAGCAAAAATCCCCCCTCCAATTTAGATGAAGGTTCTGCTTGTTTCTAATGAAGGCCACAGGAGGAATGTCATCCATTCTGTGCCCAAATAAAGTACTAATCAGACTGAGACCAAATTTCTTGTACTATTCAATTTGTGGAGCATATTTAAGGGCCTGTCATTTCAGTTCATCCAGGATGAACAGAAATGACAGGCTCTTAAATATGCTTTATATATAATCTATATAATCTATATGTATGTGTATATATGGAAGTAGAAGATACAGCTATCTTTCTCTATATATGAAGTCTCCATATAGCTGGCACACTGCCAGTTTAGTAACATGTCACAACGTACATGCGACGCATACAGCTGATAACTTTTGGCTGAACTTTGACCAAAACCACCCTAATTTGGGTTGTCTCCAAGCCTAGGTCCCAGATCTGTGCTACCTGATATTTTTAAAAGGTGAATGCTCAGTGAATTAAGAGTGAATTTTTTATATATGCTTCCTATTCAGTATTGATATCACTAAAAGAACAGGTCAAGGATTCTTTGCTTATGTTTCTTTCAATGATCTCTTGATGAAAATCTTATGTTTATATCCTATCCCCTCCATGAACAGGATAAGTTTGGGGGTGGGGGGTTTAACATTGATTCAACCTGGCTAGCCATTTAGATGATGGAGATATTCCACATTTTGAAATTTTGATGACGTTTTTTTTCTTTCACTGGCATTCTCATGAAAAAAGTGCTTTTTTTTTTTTTCTGCCAGTCCTTCATCATTACTGCTATGATTCTCCATGTTTTTTAACAATTTTACTGACTGTCCAGCAGAGGGGTGCAGAAACCAATGTACAGACAACAAACAGAGTCCTATTTTCCCCATTTTTGCCCATCCTGCTCTCTCTCTCTGGCAGACAGCTTCCCAAGTCATTTTGCAGGATGCATCATCGTTCCCTGTACCCCTGCGCACAGGCGATGGCTCTGCCAGAGGCTTCAAGAGCTCTGCCAGCCTTGGGCCTGAGGACCACATGGTTGCAGGATCTCTACGAAAGTGTCAACTTGGCTGGAACTGGCCCTGCTGCCCCAGAAAGAGCCAGGCGTCAAGAGCTGGGGAAGAGGACAGTCACTGGCCAGTGTCGAGCTGACAGGGAAAGAGAGAAGACAGGGGTGGGAGGGTGGAGAGAAAGGCCTTTCATGTCGCTGCAAGCTGGTTTTGTTCCCATGCCACAAGCAGTGCACTGACCAGAAACTGGGCTGGCTTCTGCGGGTGTTGCTGCCAGTGCAGGGGATGTGGCCGAGACTGTGAGGTAGTGGGTTTGAGAGGAAGAGGTGAGAGAAACCTCTGGAAGTGCTCCACTGATATGTGGTGTCAAGGCAGGCTATTTTAGGGACTGATCAAAGTCCCAGCCTTTTCCAAGTGATGGATGGAAGAGCAAGCTGTCCTTGCCTGTCCTGGCCTTGGGTACACCCGCATCCCCGGCCCAGAGCTGCAGAACAGTGTGAGGCCCAACTATTTGCTTGGGGTGGTATGGCTGGATGCCTTTGAGGGCTGATGAAAGGTGGCATCTCTGTCCACACCAGTGCAGCCAGCAAACTTGAGGCACTGGGGGCATGTGTCTCTCCCAGGAGGTCTGGCTCTCTTTGCAACCCACAGATGATTTGAATTGGTGATGATCTGCCTGTGAGTGGTAGCTGTACTTTGCCCTCCTCTTGCATCCTTTCCTTTGTGGCTTTGTGCTTGTGCTTGGATGTAGGCTGGTCTGCCTTTCAGATAGCTGCCCATCATGTGTGTTTTCCTAACAAGACACTTAGGGGCCTTCACATTACGTCCAAATTTCCTTCTCTCCATCTGCTTTCCAGCCTCTGCCCATCTGCTCTCTGTTCCTGTCAGCCCTGGCTGAAATGTATTACCAATGGATGGCTCTTTGGAGACAGCAGTGAAGGGAGCCAGTTGGGGTGCCCTGATAAGTGCTCGCTGGGGCTGTGCCTCCCCAGTGCCCCCAACAGCATCAGTGCCACCTGCCGGCTCTGTGCTGAACTGGACTGGCTGCCCCAACCCTCTCTGTCCCTGCAGGCATCTTCTGTGCTGGCCCTCTGTGTCCCTGCACCTGACATCGTGATGTGGGCGGCATGGCAAGCTGCCATGGCCAGCTGTGCCCCACTGCCTCAGCTCCCGATATGCACAACGGAGATAAGACCACTGGCCTCTGGCACTGAGGGCTTTTGGGGTGGAGGGTGGGAAGAGGCTGGTGGCAGTGGCGGGCTGCTTGGAGCATAAGCCTAGTTTAAAACCAATGAGCTGCATCCCTTTATGTCCCCTCCTGGGGGACTTTTATTCCATTTTCCAGTGGTTCTCCTTGCCCCAAGGGGTTCAGCGCCTTTTATTCTGAATAAAAAGCAGAAATTATCTGGACTCCAGGAGCTGGAGCAAGCAGAGGGCTTTGCAGCACTGTGAAAGAAGTGTTGACTCATTAAGCTGACGTCACAGAAAATGCTCTTTGCATTAAGGAGATTAATCACAGCTCTTTTTCTTTTAAGCCTCCTTAACTTCTGTGAATCCTTCCTCTGAATCCTTCTTCTCTATGCTGCCCATGACACTGGGCCTCCTTGGCTCAGGCTAAAACTTATTTAGCATTAAAAAATCCACTCCAAACAGTATTAATAAAATCTAAACTCTTTTGGACTGGAAATTCAAAGAGACCATCTCCCTAAGAGAAGCAACCTGTCAGAGGTCCTGTTAAAGCACAGGGAGGGAGCTGGGTTTGCAGCCAGGTAGGGATGAATTAAAGTGTTTCTGGAAGGAAGTGGAGGGTTAAGGCCTCACGCCTTTTTGCCTGGCCTGAGCTGCTGGTGCAGCTCGCATGGAACTTGTGGCACATGGAGGCTACCCCATGTGTGTCCTTTGCTCTGCCATCATTTTGGGCTGGGCTGAGCTGCAGCTGGGTTGGTAGGAGTCTTTTCTTGGGATGCTGACAGGTTTTTCGGCTGGAGCATCATGATAAGGCCATGTAGGAAAGCGAGGCCCTGTTGTTAGAGGCCCTGGAAAAGCATGAAAAAATCCCAGCCCCCAAGATCTGGTGAGCAGAGCAAAGAAGTTGGGGAACAGCAGGTGGGAAAAGAGGTGGATGGCAGGTGGATCAGGTCGTGCTACCCCACTGGGACAGGGCTGGCAGGTGAACAGAGGTGTCCTGACACAGGAGAGCTGGACTCAGCCAGGCTCAGGAACAGCTTTTGGATGAGGGCCCTGTTCTGTCTAGGTAGTGGGAGAGTAATTTGTTTGCTCAGACAAGATCTCATAACATGTCTATCAAGTCTAGAGACTAGCAGCCAGTGCTCATCCATAATATCTGCTTATCCTAAAATCTAAACATCTAATGAAGGATATAAGACTTTCACACATGTTGTGAGGATAAACATTATCAAATAATTTATTCTTGGATCTTTAAACACAAGCAGAAATAGAGATTTATTCTCAGCAGTGCAGACTGCCTTCCACGAAGGTTTTTATGGTTATATCTTTGGGCTTTGAATTAAGATATCTTGAGTTTGTTTTTCTCTGCCACAGCTTTATGTGATCTGACTTAAAAATTAACCTAGTAAATCCAGCAAAACATCCCTGAACTATGCATTGTTAGAGAGAGAAATATTTAATGCCAAACACAACTAAATATGAGAATGACTCCCTTGCAGGTAACTGCTCGAAGGACTGGGCTTTCTTTTGTGTTGTGCTTACAGAGCTGGAGCTAGGAGGTGCTACTGAAAAGAGAACATTTTTGTGCCTTTTAACTGACATAAAACAGGACAACAGCATGTTTGTGAATGATAACATTTGTAATTTTTTAAGAAAGGTTAACTTTTGTAGTCATAGTTCATTAATATGCCTTTCCACTGATTTTACTGAGTGAGTAGTTTCTTTGTTTTCTTCCATTTTGACAGCATTCCAGATTCTCATAGAAAAAAGGAAAGAATTTTCATTTACTGCTTTATTTTACCCCTTTCCCACTTCTTTCTGACATGCTTGTTTATAAGAATGGTTTAGCTTTCACTGAATCCAAATCTAAGTAAAAGATTATTTGAGAGTCAATTAATAAACTAAATCTTTTACCCTTTTTTCATTTCAATAAAACCTGAAATGCATCCATTGCTCCAGAATAAGAGAAAACTGTGTTATCCACCATGCCTGTAGCATTTGTCACTTGGTAGAAAGCGTTAGAGCTGGCCAGATTCCTGGCACCTTGGTGGTGTCTGAGATACATGGGACCTGCATATAGCAGATCAGAGTGCTCACTCAGGATCCTTGGGGTCACGGGCAGCAGATCTGTGGGTTTCAGCTGAAACCAAGTGTGGATCTTCTTCTTTCATGAGATGGTACAGAGAACCTTGCAGGGCTCTTGCTATGCCCATGGTGACTTTACCATGAGTTTATCCATGGTGATGGAGGTGGTGTGCAGGGATTTGCCCGCTGTCTCCATGATTCAATCCTGCTCCAAAAGGGAGTCATCATAAGCTGGGTTGAGCCCTACAGCAAGAAATCCTGCAGTCCTATCAATCAATGCATTGCACTGCTTGATCATCATGAAGACAGGCCAAGGAAAGGCCTGATTATTGGAGGGCAGATACTTAACCTTTTCTGAAAAATAGGTATAACACATAGGTTTCATATAGGGTGGATACAGACAGGCAGAGACAGGGATGTACAGAAAAAATAAGAATGCACAGGGCATGGTGAAAAGTGGTGGTTTCAAGGTATTAGAGCTGAAGACACATCATGTAGGGACTGTGTGAAAGAAAAGTTAGTTTTGTCTCGGTAATACAGGAACGAGGCTGGAGTGGCTGCATTTCATCCTTGCACTCCCACATGTTTAGGCAAGGAGAGCTATGTGAAGGCAAGCCAGAAACTGGCCTGGACCCAGCACATCCTTTGCTCTCTCTGAGATAAGATATTCCTGGGGTGGACGTAAGGGTTAATTTCAGCTCAAAAGGTGGCACTTTCCCAACCAAAAAAGAGTGGCAAGATGAAAAAAGCAATCAGCATCTCTCCCAGCTAATTATCAGTGACCTTCTCTCATGGTTCCTCTACTCTAGTTTATCACTTTGGAAGCATCAGCACCTTCTAATAATGCTGGAGTTGCTGGGGGGGACAGGGAAGGAAAATAGATCAGCTTGGGCTGATACTATCCCATTTGCAAGCATTTAGTCTCCTCCTCTGAAACCTTCTGCTAGCACAAGGGGACTGGGCCAGCAGTGACTGAAATCTGTGCAGCTCCTAGCAAGCCAGACAGACAATGCTGGGCTTCCTCCCCACTGCAACCCACATTGCAGGAGTGGACCAGTTCGAGATATATACTGGGGCAAAAGAAGTCACACTTGCAGATCTTGCCTGCTCTTCTTGCTGCTGCCCTGGATGCTGGCAGCGCACTGGAGGACCAGGCATGGACTGGGACTTTGTAGTGCATGGTGCTATACAAACACAGAACAAGATGTTCACTGTGAAGTCTAAGTATGGAAGACCTGACAGTCAGCTGCAAACATGAGTTCTGTCCTCCAAGAGATAATATAAAGGCTTTCTCCAAATCCCTTAGACAGATTTCCCTTAGACAGGGAAAAGATTTTCCTGACTGGGATTGAGCCCTTTGTATTAGAGAGTTTGGGTGCGGTTCTTCCATCCAAACAATTGCTGGATGCTGAATCGGTCCTTATTTAACCAGTTGACATGGGTTTCTCTCTTCCTGTCCCCACTGCTCTCTCTCATGATGGGCTTGGAGTAGCAGCCACAGCCTTATCTCTAAAACAATGTGCATTTTTTGGATTACCCTAGAGTGTCTCCTCCAAGGTGCAGTGTGCTGACAGTGAACAGCATTGATTTCCCCAGGTGATGGAACAAGCAGCGAGACTGGAGTTGCTCCAGTGCTCACTTCTCCAGTATCAAGCAGATAGGAACTGTCAGAGAAGCCTGTGGTCCCTCCAGCTGCCCACTGATACCAGAGCATCCCAAATGCTTTGAAGAGGTAGCAGAACATATTAAAGAAGCATGTTCCTCATCAGTAAAAAGAAAACAAGAGAGGGTAATAGGGCGGGTAGGTGATGATCTAGAAATTAGCCTGTTTAGGATTGTTGAATTGCCAGGCTTCTGACCTCCTGATTATCTTTCCTACATCTTTGCCTCCTGTGGCTGGTGCTGAGGTGAGGAGCACAAGTCAGAGGGCCTGCTCCCAGGTGTGGTGGACACAGAAGGTCACTGCCATGCAGAGCTTCCCTTGGGATTGGGGAGATGGTGTCACCCCGAAACCCTGCTGGGCCGGAACCGCCCTCCCCCAGCAAGGAGTGGGGCTGAGCACAAGACGTCAATGTGAAGGCCGTGAAGGAGGGATTTCATTCCTGTTACTGCAAAAGGTGTGCTCAGGTGGGTCTCGGTGTTGCCCCCAACCTGGTGGGAGGATGGCAGAGGTGGGTGAGGTTTTCTGGGTTCAGAAAGCAGCTGCTTTGCCTTTGGCTGCAGCAGGTGGGGAGTTTGAGGAAGGTTTCCTGAGAGAAAGGGACTTTCTTTTGGACATCAGTCTTACCCCAAATCAAGGCTATTGACTACAGGAGTCAAAGAGGGATATGCCTGGGAGGGCTGAGTTTGGAGCAGAGTCCCACTCTCTAAAACTGACTAAGGCACTCACCAGAGGCACCCAGAAAAGAGGCCGGAAGTGTGTGTGGGGATCTACCACTCTCTGGATCTCTTGGGCTCTCCAGAGCAGAAATCGGCTGGTCTTTGCTCTTGTGAACAGGGTATGTGGATCCCCAGGGCCCCAGCACCCCCAGGTTATGGGGAGTTCTGGATATGCAGAGGCTGGAGGGATATTGGAGGAGCTAGGACAAGCCTAAGAGATGCCCATTTGAACAGCAGATGCTAAACAGTCTGTTGCTGAGGCATGAACCACAGGTATTCCCAGGGACCAAGAGGGCCAATGGGCACAAGTTCCTGGGCCCATTGCAAAGACATGAACAGCTGTAGTGGCTAGCCCTGGCACGGAGAGCGAAGCCAAAGCAGCGCTGCAGACCTTGCCCTGGCTTTGCACACAAACTCCCAGTGTATGGGCCAGGGATGCATCAGCGGCCACAGCAGGCGCGTCCCCCTTTGCCAGCAACAGACCATCCCTGAATGCTGGTGCTTTGCACCCTCCTGTTGCTGCCTATCTGGTCTGAGAGATCAGCACATCGTGGCTAAGGAGAACTGTCCTCTCCCTGCTGGGGCTGGCCGTAGAACTTTGGGGGCAGTGGTGACCACACAGCATAAAGTGGCTGATGACAGCTGACAGGCAACTAGAGGTCATCTGAACCTAGGTGTGAATTCAAAAATGAGACGAGTCTGCTGTTTTCATGAAATACAGAGGGTTATTAGGCTTTTTTGAGGGTGACAATGCTATAACAGGAGTGCCTTTGAATTAGGACCACAGGCATAATTTGAGCTCCTGTGAAGGCACAGACAGAGTGAAGTCAGGTCTGCTGAGCTGGCCCAGAACAAAACACAGAGTCCAAAATTACCTCCTAACCTCACAGATGTTTGGTTTTGTAGTTAATTTTTGAGACATTGTTTTTCCATTAACAAATTTTAAAACTTTATGTTATGTGGCTTTTTATTCATGTTTTGACTTTTCTGTAGCTTTACTGCAAACTCAGATCACATTTTCTTACTCTCTTAGCAACTAGAAGATAACAAGAGATTGGAAACTTTTTAGTGAAAGCTCATATTTCTTTCTATCCTCTTGTCTACAGGAACTGCAGTGCTGAGAAACACCATGTAGCACCACAGGGCTCCCAATAAAGTTACAACAGTTGACTTATCCCAAGTCATACAGAGTTTCAGCTAGTGCGTTTAATTTTCACACAGCCTGCATATCTTGCTGATGTTTCCAGCCCAGGCAATGCCCTCAGTCATTTGGTAGCATGAATCAGAGACTGAGGTCTCTGCTGAACGTTGGTCTTTGATACCATTTGAAAAGGAAAATTTCCTCCCTTGGGAGGAGAGGAAGTAAGAGGAGGAAAACTAGGACTGGCCAGTTGGGAGGGAGCTGGGCTACTGTAGGGAATCCCAGCATACTTCAAAGGGCTCAGGTACATGTCAGCCTGTAGCAGAAGCAGTGGAGAGCTGCTCCAGCCACTACCAAGGTGCCAAAATCAATCTGTGCCAATTGGAAAATAACCCTAGGGAAACCTAGTCGTGGCCAGGCAGCAGGACTGCTTTTATATAACCTTAAATTAAGGACTCTATTCCTTCAGCCCAGGACTTCTGCTCTTGTGCAGGGGTGTCCCGTGCTGCCTTGACTCTGCTCATCGTTGGACTAAGTATCTGCCCACCTCCCCAGGGCAAGCTGAGAGCAACACAGGCAGGGAATTGTCCAAGGGCTGATGTGTGGGGTGCCTGCTGGGCTTCCTTCCTCCCCAGGCACCTGCCCTGGCCCCTCTCCCAACTATTAACCCTCCTGCCTTTGAATGGGGTCCTAAGAGCTCTCAAATCCCATGTGTTGCAATGGCTTGCATTAGAGCAAAGAGCTGGAATAGCCTGGACAGGGTCCACAGGGCGACATCACAACCCTAGTCAAAGTCCATACACAGCCTGGCAAATGCCCTCTACGGGCTGACCTGAGCATGGAGGACAAGGGAGCAAATGTCTCTTCACACCTCTTAGGGCTGAGTTGATGATGGGGCTAGCAGGACTGGGGTTAATGTCTGGAAGGCCAGCTCTGCCCAATGACGGATTGGGTTGCTGAGCCTGACTGGATGGGCAGCAGGCCCCTTCCCTGTGTTCTCAGGCATTTCCATGCTCAAGCCACACTGGGCCAGGGCAAAAATGAAATGTGATGTCATGATGCCCGACTGCTTCCTGGCAGCTCCCACAGTGGATTCCCTTTTCAGGATGTGCCTTTTCCACAAACCACACAGGAGAAGGGCAACCAGGGAAATAAATACTTTCCCACCATCTGGGAAAGAGGGTGAACCTTGGTGCATTTCTGCCTGCCATGTGCTTTAGGATCTTTCAGTAGCATATCCCTGTGAGTGAGGTTTGCTCTTGTTCTGAAGTCTTGCAGGTGGAAAAGAGCATCCTGTCTTGTTGGGACAGGGGCAACGATGATAGATGGGAAGAAAGAGGGGCTGTCCTTGGTGCAAGGGAGCGCAGGTGACAAATGGGCTTTGTTAGGCATCTGAAGAGATGGGATCAGCCAAGTATGCACCCCCAGTCTCACCCAGGCGCTCATCTAAGTCACTCGACTCAGGTCCTGGTGGGTCTGTGCCAACACATTCTGCCCTTGCAGTGCTGAGATCGAGCCAGAAGGAGAGAGAAACTCTAGTATCCCAGGATGCCCCACGTTTTCATTTGTATGTCAGCAAAGCCCAGTGCTGATGGAGCCCTCTGCCTTTCTGCAGCAGGAGTGGACGCAAACCACTCTGTGCTGGTGGTGGGCAACAGAGCACATGCCCGGAGACTCCCAGCACAGTAGCCTGAACCTTGTGCCTGCATATGCATGTTAGTGCTCTTGCTGCTCCACAGAGCTGGTCTGAGACCCCTTATTGTCCTGGGTGTGCCTCAGCCTCCCTCTGGGGGAATCCTTGGGATGAGGCTTAAAGCTTGGCCAGACAGCAGGCATAGGGTGTGCTGAGTGGGTTAGGACTCTGATGCCCTGCCCAGAGATGTTTGTCAGCCATTGCTGGGGCACTGCAGTCATCAGTCTTCTCCTTCACTTTATCCAAAACTGCTGTGCTGTTCCCAACAGAGCTCAGGGGCTGGTTTAGGAACAGCTCCACCGCAGAGGGAAAGGAAACCCTCCTGCTCTCCCAAGTGGCTCCATTCCCAGCTCATTAACCAAAGCCCTTGGCATGCTCCCAGCACACTTCCCCTTGACAGCTGGCTGCCAGAGCTCCTCACATGTGGGGGAAGAGAGGCAGGTTCCCAGGCCTTGCTGGAATGTAGATGAACTCAATACACTGCACATGTTCTCAGGGGCCACAGGCTGTTCCCCATTGCCTAGGCAGATTGTACCCTGATCCTGCCTGAGCTTGCCATTGCTCCCTGAACCTGCTGCAAGACCTCCCTGGAGGGCTCTTGGCTGAGTGCAACCCCCATCCGATTGCAAGGACTCAATAATACGCTTTGCTTTGCTCAGGGATGTAACACCACCCATGTAACACAATAGCATAATCACAGAGTAGCTGGGGTTGGAAGGGACCTCTGGAGATCATCCAAAGATCCCTTCCAACCCCTCTCCAATCCCCCTGCTCAAGCAAGGTCAGCCAGAAGAAGATTGTCCAGGACCATATCGAGTCAGATTTTGATTATCTCCAAAGATGGAGACTCCACAACCTCTCTGGGCAGCCAGTTCCAGCATTCAACTACCCTCACAGTAAAAAAAGTGAGTTCGGACGGAATTTCCCGTGTTTCAGTTTGTGCTTGTTGTCTCTTGTACTGTCAGTGGGCACCACTGAGAAGAGCCTGGCTCTGTCTTCTGTACGCTCCACCATCAGGTATTTATATACATTGATGAGATCCCCCTGAGCCTTCTTTTCCCCAGGCTAAACTATCCCAGCTCTCTCAGCCTCTCCTTGTATGAGAGATGCTCCAGTCCCTTAATCATCTCTGTGGCCTTTTGCTGGACTCACTCCAAGAGGTCCATGTCTTTCTTCTGCTGGGGAGTGCAGAACTGGACACAGTACTCCAGACGTGGCCTCACCAGTGCTGAGCAGAGGTGAAGGATCACCTCCCTCGACCTGCTGGCAATGCTCTTCCTGATGCATCCGAGGATGTGCTTGGCCGCCTTTGCCATGGGGACACGTTGCTGGCTCTTACACAACTTGTTGTTCATCAGACCCCCCCATGTCCTTTTCTGCCAAGCTGCTTTCCAGCCAGTTGGCCCCCAGTGTGTACTGGTGCATGGAGTTATTCCTCCCCAGGTGCAGGACTTGGGATTTCCCTTTGTTGAACTTCATGAGGTTCCTCTCTGCCCATTTCTCTAGCCTGTCAAGGTCCAATATATTGGAGGCCTCTCTGCTGCCTGCATATGGGGCCATGGGTGGTGGGCCAGGGATGCGGAGCTGTTCTCATCCCCTCTCCTAGAGGTGGCTGAGTGCAGTGCTGAGCAGCGAGCAGTTCCCCATTGTCACACAAGTGCTTTGCTGGATGAGACTCCAGGGGTAGGAAAAGCAACCTGGCATTAGCCCAGGGCCCTGTGGGAACCAGAGGCAGAGGGATGACTTTGTAGTCAGGTGGATGGGCTGAAGAGAGCTGCGTGCTGGGGTAGGAGGCACACCAAGGGGAGGTGAGGGGGTGCATAGATTTCTCCTAACCTTCAGAGGCATCGGTATTGATTGTCCTCCCCCAGTGACCACCTAACAGAGAAAGCATGCAGAAGTAATTGAGGTGGAAATTTTGTTATTTGAGCTGCAATAAATTTTCCCCATGTAGAGAAAAAGAAGAGAAATGAAAACAACAGCTCAGTCTGTCCCATCCCATTGACACGTTGAGTACTGGCTGTCACAGCCTGCAGATCCACTCTTTCACCAACTATCACAATCCAGGGATTTCCCTGGATTTATTGTTCCCTGACATATCACTGGAGAAGTCAGCTTCTTTGGGACTGATTTGGGCTCAGGTCATTTTTTTGTCTGCTTTTTGCCCCTACCCCTTTCCACACCAAAGAGCTTATCTGGTTGATTACACTAGCCTGGTTCTGTATGATTAGTTCTTACCAGGAACCTAGCAGTGCCTGTCTGACATCTCACATTTAGCAGCACTTGAGAAGACAGCGAGTCTATCAGCTGGGAGCATCCTCAGATGAGCCACTTCATGTCAGGCAGAGATATGAGGACATACTTTTTTAGACTCCTCTTTGCCTCTCATGCCTGGCTCCATCTAAACCTGCTTCCACAAATCTGGCTAGGACTTGATTCAAAGTCCCATTCCCACTGAGCTTGCTGTAGCCAAAGGCAGCTCAACTGTTTTGCACACCAGGCCTGCAGTCTCAGGTGAGGTATGGACAAAGCTGGGAACAGCTAAGAGGCAGCCAGCATGGTTCAGGGGGCTCAGCTAGTGTCTCAGAGCTGCAGGGCCATCTGCAGACATGCTGTCAGACAGCTTGTGAGAGCCTGATTTGGAAATTTCATCGTATCTCATTAATATAAGGCCTCAGATAAACTCCTGTATATTACAAACGATGGTTTATTTTTTGAAAACCTGCTGCATGGGGTTTGCCAAGACATGAGACATGTGCAGTGTGGGATACAGCAGAGTCTGGCCTAGCATAGCCGGAGCTATCATTGTTGCAGGCAGTAACTGTGCCAGATGTGGTGCCCAGCAGATAGATAATTATGGATCCCCCCGTTGCCTCTAGTTCTCTCATCAAATGAACACCTATTACTTTGGCACATAGTAAGAAGCAATGTGTTCGCTTCCTGCTTAGCATGAAGGGGGAGGGTTTCCAGTCTCATTAGATGAGGGTTGCTCAGCCTGAAATGGGATGTGGATTAGCTCTGGTGGGTCCTAAGTGAGGTGCCCCACAGGGAGCCCCCGTTACTTGCTGTGCTGGGATGCTGAGCCTTCCCAGCCATGGAGCAATGAGACACACTGGCCCTCATGGAGGGGGGCAGAAACAAAGGGGGAAGCTCTGACCCCAGTACTATTGTGGTGAGCTCCATAACCTTTCTAGGCCTTTCTGCTCAGGTTTTGTTTTTGCTTGCTCAGCAATTCAGGCTCTGATGCTGCGAGTCACTGGGTGCTTCCTACATCCAGCCGAATGTCCTCTGGTCCTCCCTACACTAAGGGACTGGGTGCTCCAGCATCTACCTGTTGTGTTTTTCTGGTTCATGCCAAGTTAGCACAAAATGATCAAAGCAGCGAGTCAAAACTCTTTATTCCCTGCAGATTATTGGTGGCAGAGTTTTTGATCACTTTCAAGGGAAGATCTAATTAGCAGCTGACTGAATTAAGTAGAAGGTGCAGTATATGAACTGACTTTTTGCTGCTTTTGTGGTTGTCATAAAGATTACTCGTACCAATGAAATAATTGTTCCCATAGTAACTAATGTACTCTGTAGGGGAAGAATTGGGGACACAAATAACAAAGACAAAGGCCAAATCTATAATGTTAAGAGACATATATAAGCAGAATAAACCAAGGTGCAACACATTGCAATGGCTTCAGTGTGTGCTGCCTCCAACACTGTACAGGATGGAGTAAAGGGGATTTGTTCTTGCCACAAGCAGAGGAGCACAGGGAGAAATTGGGCAGGACCAGGGGATGGCAGGATAGCAGGCTGTATGGCTAGGTGCAAGGGCCATAATCTCTTCCAGTGAGTTCAGGTGCTTGTTGCTCAGCAACTGCCATAGCTTCCCTTAAATCATGGTTATTTTAAAACTAACTCAGTGCATGCAGAAACAGCAGAGCATTTGGAAGATAGGCAGGAAGAGAATCTTCACTGTGACACCATACCTGACTTTATCTGGATAAATGATCCACCAGCTGTTTGCCTTACTCTGGCTGCAAGTCCTGTTTTTGGAGCCCTGATCCCATATACAAGAGCAAATTGCCTCAGCCTGCCAGCACCACCCTACCTGTTGTTACTAAATTATAGGGACTGCAGAGGCATGTGCCCATGTGCATCCCAGCCCCAGGCATACAGCACCCAGCTTATAACCCTTGGGCATTACTGCAAGCTTGAAATAGCTTTTTTATCTCAGCTACTGGAGGGCTTTGTGGAGCCCATTATCTGCAAGGGTCTGAAGAACAGATTGAACAAGCAGCTGTGAAAGCTGGCCTAGATATATTTATCCTTTTTTCAGTGTGAAGGGAGGGATTCTGTGACCTCGAAGGTTTCCACACTCCTATAACAAGCTATTATGCAGCCACTGCTCAAGGAAAAGTCCTTCTTGTTTTCTGCACTACATTTCTGTCTTTATCTTTGTATTGGCCAGGGAAGAAGACTTACCCATGCAGCAGTCCAGCACAAGGTCTTGTTTAATTGTCAGCTCTTACCTGAAATGCAGTGGCACAAGGTCCCAGCTTGACAAGAGTCCAGAGTGCAGTGTTGGACTTGGTCCCAGCACCAAAGCTTCACCATGGAAGGAGACAAAGCAAAGAAAAGCTGGGTGAGCATGTTTGCAATCCCTTGCTACAAATGCAGAATTGTGCACAGAAGGATGGCAGGCTGGGTTTCCAAAACTCCCAGCATCTCTCAGCTGCAGCTAGTCCTGGGGCAGCCTGATGACATAGAGTCCATACATCCCTCCCAGTCCAGCTGGACTAGTTCAGGCAAGAGGTCTGCATGCATGAAACAGAGACTGATCCCAAATGATCCAAGTGCTGGACCAATCCCATAACCATCAAAATACTCCTGCTCCACCAGCCCCAGACCTGAAGCTCTGAGATATTCATAGAACTAATTCCAGGCTTTCTGTCAGGGTCAACTGAAACATACCAAAGATCTTGTACTGGTTATTTTCTAAAGCGGACTGGGCAGAAACTTGTTTTCTCTTCCTGGAGTTCCACAGCCATAGTTGCATATATGTTCCTGGTTAGCACAAATGCACCATGGTTTTTCTTTCCGGGAGTATGCCTCCAACCCTGCAGCCAAGGGGATGTCAAAAGCATGCTGAAAGTTTGATGACAGGGATCCCTGAGTATATTTGGGAAAGGATGAGGAGGGAGACACTGTGCCAAATCAGTGACCTGAGAAGCAGATACCACCAGCACAAGTAAACCAGGACAGTCAAGACTGATGATTCACTTCTGGCTCTGGGTACAGAGCAATGGGAGCCATGGACTAAAGATCTCATTAGGTGTCAAAGAGACTCTGAGGTTTCAGGGATTATGACAGCCCTCTGTGCTCTTTTTTGCACACTCTCCCCTTTCAGAGGCTGTCTGTTTAAGTACAAGCTGGCAAGGAGGATGCCATCCCCCATTCTTCGGTCTGTCTCCTGAGAAAGGGGCCTAAAAATGCCATCGTGGCTCTGGCTGACTGCAGTGCTATTTCTTTCTTTCTTTGCAACAGCTCCCTTCCTGCATCTCTGGTCTGCCTGCATGGGCTGACGCCAACACACAAAACACACCTTCTGCATGCTCAAATGCCTATCTCAAATATTCCTGAGGACTCTTATGTAAGGCAGTGTTGGTTTGCTGAGGTGGAAGAATATTTGCAAGAAATGCAAGAAATTCCATAGATCCTTCCCTCAATAAACCCCAAACCCAGCTTTTTAGGCAAAAGGATGAAGAAGGGGCAGATTAAGACCCTCTTTACCCACTCTTTTGCTGAAGTGCAGACCAGAGCTCTGCCCTTTTAAACCCCTCCAGAAAGTGCTACAGCAACTTTAGTGTAAAACTCTGATAAATGGGAATTTACAGTCTCCAAGTGATGTCAAAGAGCATCTCCTCACTACACCAGCATTCACTGCATGGAGGGTGCACAGTAAATAGCTCTTCAGAGACTGTGACTCACCTCTAAACACAAGCCATTCCTCAAGAGGTGCTTCTCTGCTCTGGGCAGAGAGGAAGATTCAGCTGAGTTCACCTGTGTACTTCAGCCACCATGCAGACACGCTCCATTCTGACTTCTGGCAGTGATTATCCCATTTCTGGAGTGCCTGGTACATGTCAGTGAGGGTCTCCTGGATGGGGCAGGAGACTGCCCATCTCCCAGCCCGGAAACCGCCTCTGCACCCTCTGTCACATCTCACCAGTTGTAGACTCCCGCGCTCCCGCTGCAAAGGAAGGACATTTCTGCAGGGAGGCAGGGATGTGGCAGTCCTCTGCTCTCACAGGCTAGTTGGCAGCTCCTGCATCCATCACTCTCCCCATCACCCCACTGTATTTTTTTCAGAGGGGGGAAGCAAATGGGCCACAGTCAAAACAGGCAGTAACATGAGTGTTGACATGGGAGCCCCAAACAGTGCCCATGGTCACTGAGGGGCCACGCTGTCTGTGGATGTTTCAAGGAGAAATGCCGCAGGCTGGGTGACTTGGTGGCCACCTGTCCTCTTTGCTAGTTGAGGTGTGTTGCGGTCTGAGAGAAGATGAAACTTTTTGTCTGCAGGCTGCTCTGTGATGGATGGGCATGCAGTTTCCTCCGCTGTGAGACAAGTGTTGGATCGTGAAACCTCATGTTGCCATGGGCTCTTGTTGGCGACATCTATGTTAACAGGCTCAGTGGAGAGTCGGGAGCTCCTTCTGCAAGACTGATGCAACTGGTGGTGGGCTAGTGATCTCCCAAGAGCTCATGTTAGCCCAGGGATGTGCCAGCTGCCCTTTCACCTGTTCGCACAGCTCCTTTGTTTGTAAATGTTTCTCTCCTGCATCTTGAGATAATGTCTCTAGGGTAAGACATCCTGTAGACATGTGTCTGCAGTAACAATTAAGCAACTAAAAAGCAGATGCTATTGCCTTCTGCCTTTTTGCCAGAAACGGAAGAGGAGGGAGGGAGCTTGCACTGTTGCTGTTACTGCTGTTCCTCTGCTTGGGAAAAGGCATTGCAAGATCAAGCACTGAGTTCTCCCATGTCACCATCTGGTTCTCTTATTTTCAGCCCTTTGCCTACTCCTGCTCCTGATTTTTCTCTTGCTGGCCTCAGCAATGTTTGATCTTCTGGGTCCTGACTGCTTCTGCCCAGGAGAGAGGTCCACAGTAGCCTGTGGATGAGGACGATGCTCCTCAGCCTCTCCCTTCCACATCATGCTGTAGTGGTGTTTGTGTGGGAGAAGCTGATAGCCAGGTAGCTGAGGTATTGCTTGGCTCAGGGAGTGGTTTTCAATCCCAGGGAAGAGGGAAACATGCTCTCCATCTCGCAGGAGAGACAAGCTGTGCCCAACAGAGCTCTCTGGCTGGGAGCTCTTGCCATCTGGTTGGTTGCTGTCATCCTCATTTCTCTGTTTTACTGGGTTGTTTTCACGAATTACTGCTTTTCTCTATAAAAAAGTCTCTTCATGGGAAAATATTTGTTATTTCTCCTACCCTGCCTTATCATTCACCTGAGAACAACCCCTTCTGTGTGACTCTCTTCAATCCAGACCCTGCATGAAGCCCAATGGGAGCAAAGAGGAGATGTGAGCTCAAGCTCAGTTGCTTCATGTGCTTGTCTTCGTCTCCCCTCCCAATGCCAATGTGCAGAGCACCCGCCTTCTCCTGAGGGCTAAGGATAAAGACAGCACAGCACATGATTAGGGGGGGAGGCAAATGTTCAGATATGATTCTCCTCAATTCTTACTTATCTTTGACCACCTCAGAGGTATCTAGGCACTGAGCAGGTAGACCAGGATTTTCAAAAGTAGTGACTGCTACAGGAACCCGAATATTTAAATCGTCTCATGGCATCTACAAGACTCAGAATCAGCAGGACCTAAACTGAGCTGCCACTTTTGGAAAACCTGAGCTGAGTGGATGCTCCCAGTTTCAGACGTACAGTCCCTTAGCTGGAGATTCCAGAATCCTGCATGCTCCCCTGTCCCCTTTGCTGCCCTGAAATTGATGGCACAGGCAGCATCACTGCACGTTTGCTTCTCCTGAACACAGTCTAGTGCTCTGGATAAAGCTACCTGCACCAGTGGCTAAAGCCAACTCAGTGAAATGGGATGGCAATGGCACAGACACAGGTTTGGAAGCCACTTCTGGGGGTGGTGGGGACAGGCAGCTGCGGTTAGTAGCATCCTTGTCAGGACACACCAGAGCACAGTTCTCTGAGTCCTGTGCCTGTTGCAGGGGCTGTAGGGGTAGCATCAGTCCCTGATCCCCAGCCCTCAGCTCTGACCATCAGGTGACAGAAAGAAGGCACAGTAATTTTATTGTAAGGTAAATGAAACAAGGTCAGCCCTGGGCAGAATTTAAGTACTGACTTCCCAAGTGTGCCTCACAAGAAAGATCCTTCTCCTTGGTGTCTTTGTACCTCTGGATAATATCTTCACTTGCCAGCCAGAGAGGAAACCTCACTTTTAGTCTGAAGTCAAGGCCTAAGAGAGAAGCTGCTCCTTCTACAGTGTGTCAGAGTAATTTTTGTTTTCAAATAATACAGGCAAACAGCACAGCACTGTGGGCTGGTGGTGATGGATGTAACAGGCACACAGAGTTTACAGCCTATTGGGGTGGCTAACTGGGCAGTTAAAGCGAGCAGGATTTATTGAACTCAAAATCTCTTTGGACTTTCCTACAGAGGCCCAACACTCATGCTGCCAGAAAAAGCTTGGTAGCTGGGCCCTTGGGCCCTAGTGAAGTCATGGGGGTGACAGGGCAGTAGGTGGTGTGGCAGCAGATGCCAAGGGCCTTCCCAGCCACCTGATGGATGTAGTGGACTTGGAAGAACATATGCCGGTGTTGGACTGGCTGCGTTGGTGATCCAGCCCGCACCTCCTGTTGCAAATCAGAGATTTCAAGGTTGAGTGATTCCATCATTTCAGCTCTTGTGATGCTGCTTCTACCACTGAAAATCTTTAATCACATGCTAGCAATTTTCCTCTCAGTCTTTCTGGGTACTTGGGCATTTGCAGGCAATTACTTTCTTTTACAAACCTGTGGGGATTTGTCTATGAAAGGCAAAACTCAGTATCGCAGAGAAGAGGACAGCCCTGGAGCAAAGCAGCACTTTGGCACTACTGAGGCCACACACCCAGGCTCTCTCTGGGACTTTAGAGCAGGAGTTATGGTATGGACATGGTATGGTATGGTATGGTATGGTATGGTATGGTATGATGTCCTGCACAGGTACATCTCTTCATGCCAGCCACTGAGTGAAGCCCCATGATTCCAAGAGGAAAGTATTGGACCTGTGTCAAGGCAGTTCAGGCCCTAGCCCTGTAACAAGCTGTTCCCTGAGCTTGGTTCTCCCAGTGTGGCCAGCTCTGCAGGGGCCTGCTAGATTTGGCTTGAAGCAGGATCTGGCCCGGTATAACCACAGACCATGCCCAGAAGCAACAAATATGGCATGTGGCACAAACCCTTGCTGTTTCTCTGGTGTGGGGTGCAGAGGGCCAGGGCTGTGCAGTGGCTCTTGGGGAGCCAGCGATGCTGAGGTCCTAACCCTTGGACAGTGTGGAACTAGACCACAGCTCCTACTCTCTTAGTCGACTGGAGCACAAAGCCATGCTTATGAAACCTGGTGACAAAAGGCTTTTGACATTCGTATTTTCCAGCACCTCTGAATTTGATAGCGATTTGACAGTCCCTCAGCACTCTCTGTGAAGCAGGTCTAATCCATCACTTGAACAAACTCCAACTGATGTCTTGGAGCTCACTCAGACTTCAGCTTGTTTCTATGTCATTTCCATTTGCTTTAATTTCTTCATGTTGATGGTCTCTCCTTCCCCAATCCCCTTTGATTAAAAAAAAAAAAAAAAAGCTATTGATTCATATGCAGCACTCAGCATTCAGAAGGGCAGCTCACTCCCATGCTTTACTGTAAGTGGGAATAATCAGGCTTAACATTGTGACTGACAGGGTGCATCTGGGACTTGTTTGGAGCTGAGTGTGATCATTTAGACTGAAGGGTGGGTTCCCAGTAGTGCTGCTTGAGGCTGTGCAGCAGTGTGAGCCCCTTTCTGCATCCAGCTCCTCTGATAGGCTCTGGGGACATGGGAGCTGCAGCTATGGGGACAACAGAGAAGAAGGGACTGAGCCAGAGAGGCTTGTGCAAAGGCTCCCTCCTGCCTGTGCAACAGACTTGAGTCACAGACCTGTGCTTTAGCCACTAGGAAATGCTACATCTTTCCCAAATGTCTCCAGTTTGTCACTATTTTTTTGATACTTGGCTGTCTGGAAGTGATTCCAGGGCCCTTGGGATGATATTGAATCTTTTCTTTCTCTTCATTGGTTTCAGGTCAGATCTTGGATTATACCTTGGTGAGGATGCACACTTTACTCTGTCATATATTGCACTCCTTTCTCTGTGGCCTGACACCTTATGTTTGATGCAAGGACTTAATGGCACAGGGAGCTCTGCAGGTTAACTGCACTCTGGTTGGGGAAATGTTAACTTGCCTGTTTTTGTCTTTCCTGACCTACATCTCCATGCAGCCCTCAGGAGCACAGAGACATGGTGGGATAGCTCGCATGACTGGAGTGCTGTCATGGATGGCTACGTGCTTTTTAGGAAGGGCAGGTCAGGAAAGTGAGGTGGTGGAGTTGCTCTTTATGTGAGAGAGCAACTGGAATGTATTGAGCTGTGCCTAGGGGTGGATGAAGAGTGAGTCAAGAGCTTATGGGTAAGGATTAAAGGGCAGGCTAGCATGGGCAACACTGTTGTGGGTGTTTATTACAGGCCACCTGATCAGGAAGAGGAAGTCAGTGAGGCCTTCTACAGACAGCTGGAAGTAGCCTCACGATCCCAGGCCCTGGTTCTCATGGGGGACTTCAACCACCCTGATATCTGCTGGAGAGACAACACAGCTAGGCACAAACAGTCCAGGAGGTTCCTGCAGAGCACTGATAATAACTTCTTGACACAGGTGGTGGAGGAGCCAACAAGGAGAGGTGTGCTGCTGGACCTTGTACTAACAAACAAAGAAGGACTGGTTGAAGATGTGAAGGTCGGGGGCAGCCTTGGCTGCAGTGACCATGAGATGGTGGAGTTGAGGATCCTGCGAGGAGGAAGCAGGGCACAAAGTAGGATTGCAACCCTGGACTTCAGGAGAGCAAACTTTGGCCTCTTCAGGGACCTACTTGGAGGAATCCCATGGGTTAGGGCCCTAGAAGGAAGGGGGGTCCAAGAGAGCTGGTTAATATTCAAACATCACTTCCTCCAAGCTCAAGAGCGGTGCATCCCTATGAGTAGGAAGTCAAGCAAAGGGGGCAGGAGACCTGCATGGATGAGCAAGGAGCTCCTGGCAAAACTCAAACAGAAAAAGGAAGTATACAGAAAGTGGAAAGGGGGACAGGCCGCTTGGAGGGAATATAGGAACGTTGTCAGAGTATGCAGGGATGCGACGAGGAAGGCTAAGGCCCATTTGGAATTAAATCTGGCGAGGGATGTCAAGGACAGCAAGAAGGGCTTCTTCAAATACATCAGTAGCAAGAGGAAGACTAGGGAAAATGTGGGCCCTTTGCTGAATGGGGTGGGTGCCCTGGTGACGAAGGATGCAGAGAAGGCAGAGTTACTGAATGCCTTCTTTGTTTCAGTCTTTACTGCTCAGGCCAGCCCTCAGGAACCCCAGACCCTGGAGGCAAGAGAGAAAGTCTGGAGAAAGGAAGGCTTTCCCTTGGTTGAGGAGGATCGGGTTAGAGCTCATTTAAGCAAACTTGACACCCACAAATCCATGGGCCCCTATGGGATGCACCCACGAGTGCTGAGGGAGCTGGCGGACATTATTGCTAAGCCACTCTCCATCATCTTTGAAAGGTCATGGAGAACAGGAGAGGTGCCTGAGGACTGGAAGAAAGCCAATGTCACCCCAGTCTTCAAAAAGGGCAAGAAGGAGGAGCCAGGAAACTACAGGCCAGTCAGCCTCACCTCCATCCCTGGAAAGGTGATGGAGCAGCTCATCCTGGAGGCCATCTCCAAGCATGTGGAGGAAAAGAAGGTGATCAGGAGTAGTCAGCATGGCTTCACCAAGGGGAAGTCATGCTTACACCAATCTGATAGCCTTCTATGATGGAATGACTGGCTGGGTAGATGAGGGGAGAGCAGTGGATGTCGTCTACCTAGACTTCAGCAAGGCTTTCGACACTGTCTCCCATAGCATCCTCATAGACAAGCTCAGGAAGTGTGGTTTGGATGAGTGGACAGTGAGGTGGATTGAGAACTGGCTGAATGGCAGAGCTCAGAGAGTTGTGATCAGTGGTGCAGAGTCTAGTTGGAGGCCTGTAGCTAGCAGTGTCCCCCAGGGGTCAGTACTGGGTCCAGTCTTCTTCAATTTCTTCATCAGTGACCTGGATGAAGGGACAGAGTGCCTCCTCAGCAAGTTTGCTGATGATACCAAACTGGGAGGAGTGGCTGATACCCCAGAGGGCTGTGCTGCCATTCAGAGAGATGTGGACAGGCTGGAGAGGTGGGCAGAGAGGAACCTCAGGAAGTTCAACAAAGGCAAGTGCAGGGTCCTGCACCTGGGGAGGAATAACCCCATGCACCAGGACAGGTTGGGGGTTGACCTGCTGGAAAGCAGCTCTGCCGAGAAGGACCTGGGAGTGCTGGTGGACACCAAGTTGACCATGAGGCAGCAATGTGCCCTTGTGGCCAAGAAGGCCAATGGTATCCTGGGGTGCATCAGGAAGAGTGTTGCCAGCAGGTCAAGGGAGGTGATCCTCCTCCTCTGCTCAGCCCTGGTGAGGCCCCATCTGGAGTACTGTGTCCAGTTCTGGGCTCTCCAGTACAAGAGGGATGTGGCACTACTGGAGCAAGTCCAGCGTAGGGCTACAAAGATGATTAGGGGACTGGAGCCTCTCTCCTTTGAGGAAAGACTGAGAGAGCTTGGCCTGTTTAGTCTGCAGAAGAGAAGGCTGAGAGGGGATCTTATTAATGTGTACAAGTATCTAAAGGGAGGGTGTGAAGAGGATGGGACCAGACTCTTTTCAGTGGTGCCGAGAGACAGGACGCGAGGCAATGGGCACAAACTGAAACACAGACACTTCCATCTGAACATGAGGAAAAACTTCTCCACTGTGAGGGTGAGAGAGCACTGGAACAGGTTGCCCAGAGAGGTGGTGGAGTCTCCTTCTCTGGAGATATTCAAAAGCCGCCTGGATGCAATCCTGTGCAATGTGCTCTAGGTGACCCTGCTTGAGCAGGGAGTTGGACTAGATGATCTCCAGAGGTCCCTTCCAACCTCAACCATTCTGTGTGCGTGTGTGTGTGACTTGTTCTTCCAATGTGAATGCTGAGGGTTCAAATGTCATCCTATTTTCCTTCTCCTGCTTCCCCACATCCTTTTTTCCCCCACTGATTATTTGAGGAAGAAAATGATTTCTTTCCTTTTCCCCGGTTGTGCTCCAGATCAGCTGCCTATTTCAGAGACAGCCCAGTCAGCTCACTCACATAGGCCACCGAAGAGCCATGGGGTTGGGAGGAGGCAAGCTGCAGGGTTTGGGTGTGGGCTCTCAGTCACTGGCGACCCTTTGTCCACACAGGAGTCTGATCTTTGTCCACTTTTCAGAGATCCTGTAGTACCCATCTTTGCAGATGCAGTATTCTCAGGAGATCTCTTATGGTCTTTAGCCCTGCAAAGCTGTGTGGTTGCCTGCAAAGCAAAGGGTTGTGGTTCAGTGGTAAGAAGAGGAGGAAAAAATCCCTGTTTCCCTGCACTCCAGGATTCCCAGGCTCTGTGGGTGAGTGACTCAGTCTGCTTCTTGATGATGCATTTCCCCCAATCTGCCAAAGAAATCAGATGATTTTGACTCCGAGGACCTCTCTGGAATATTGTAAAGCATTAATTTATCAGAATGCACGAAGTGCCTGAGAAGGAAGGTACTTGAGGAGCAGCCCATTAGCTCCATATAATGAGTCTTAAATACTTCCCTTGTTTTCTCCCTCTTATAGCTGTTGCCTGAGTCTTTGTGCTCAGACATGCATTCAGGTTTCTGTAGGCACTCACACCCATTTCTTTGCTTGTGTTTGCTTATTATTTATAATTCCTGTTTAAATTCTTCTCATTTTCACAGTGTAATTAGGCAGAGGAGCAGCCTTTGTTCTGCAGTCAAAAAGCAATTAGCTGAGCTTTTTGCTTCATGGTTGTTTTTTAATTAGGACTTTGTTAATGGCTTTTGTCCTCAGCAGAAAGTAAGGGCTCAGCCATGTTTCAGTGGTAGCTGTGCTGCCTAGAGGTGACAGCAGAGACCTGCCGTGCCTGGCTACCTTGTGAGGTGGCATGTCCCATACAGATGTCCCACAGAGACGCTCCCTGCTTTGTCGGGTGCAGGATGTGTCCCTCAGGGCATTCCCACCTTCAGTCTCCCTTCCACTGCCTTTTGATTCGCAACTTCATCAGAGTCCACTGACTCATCATAACCCCAGTTCCTCTGCCCACTATAACCAGGGGCCTTTCATGCACCAACAATTTTACCCATGTGGGGCTGTGCCCAGTTTTGCTTCTTTAGGATGCCATTATTTGATTGTAAGTATTCTCTGGCACTTTCCTAAGTGGCTAGGGCATGTGCACCATCATTAGCAAACCCTGTCCTCTCTTCACTGCTGTTGTAGCTGTGTGCTGGTCGTTGAGCTCCTATTTCAAGCTGTCTGTGCACAGGTGATATTGCATGCACAGTGCCAGCACGGCCAAGGACGAAGAACTGCCGTGTGCAGGAATGTACACTGGCATTAGGCAAGTCCTCAGGACTGAAAAGATATGCTGTAAAATCCGATTGCTTCCAAAGCTGCTTGTTATTGTGGCAACATCCACATAGAGCTGTGAAGGAAATGAATATGGGTTCACTTCAAAAAAACACCAGACCAAGACACATGGAGCTGACCTGCACTTTGTAATGCAGGCTGGAAAGCTGAACCTTCTGCATCCCGTAAAGAAACAGCTTCAAGTGAAGGCTTCATTTCAAAGGAGGAATAGAAAGAGGGTACCCTGCTCATGGTTAGGATAATGCAGCTGGTCTGATAAACTGCGGAAGAAAGTACCAATCCAAGCAGCACGCTGAGGCATGAGGGCCACCACAGCAAAGCTGTGCTTAGTGCAAGCTATTCCTCTTTTCTCCACAAAAGGCCACATAGGAGTGGGGCATGTCTCTGACCGGCTACTCTGAGAAGAACCTCTCTGGGAGGCACAGCCCAGGTGTGCAAAGTGTGTGAGCTTTAAAACCCTGAATTTGCCTGAATGACCCTTTTCATTCAGCATACTTGGACCCTCCTGGCAAGGGAGTGGAGTAGCTAAGCTCCCGAGGCAAGTGGCTGGGCAGGAGCTGGCAGGGCAAAGGTGCAGCGAGAGCACTGGACACAGCCTGTGCACCTGCAGATCATGAGCTCAAGTCACTCCTGGCACACATAGCAGATACCAACCAATTAATGAGCATGTGTTAACTCTGCTCCTTAAGCCCTTTCTTTATTGCATCCTTCTCCTTTGCTGACCAAATGTGCCAAATCCAAATGGGCCACAGCAACCAGAACCATTAGCTTTAGCTCCACCAAGAGAAACCCTAAGTTGAGGCAGGAACATGGCAATAGCCTGATCCTAGTAGTACATGCCTGTGATAATTCAGTCATCCCTCCTGCATTTCTTCAGTATGGCCCATTTGTAAGCAGGTGTGACACCTCTCAGTGCGGAGGAGAGCCCTGAAGCTTGTGTGTTTTTGGGAGCAGCGCTGGTGCCGCTGCAAACTCTCTGCCCCATGTCCATCCCCAGGGATGCTGGGAGCGGGGAGACCCTGTCTGGGCCATGGGTTGCCATGCTCTCACGTCATGGGGAGCAAAAGCATCTTGTTAGGTTTGGAGGCAAGAAAAAAGTCCTTCCTTATGTCTAGCGAAGACTGGGAAGAGAGCTGTGCCCTGTGTGCTGTGGGGAAGCAGCTCCCCTGGGTCCTGTGGCAGAGTGAGAGGGGAGAGCTGAGAAAAGCTGATGGGAAAAGGAAGTTCTTTGTGAGTTGCTGTGGAGTACGGGTGTCTCATGTGGAGGGATCTGTGGGGCTGGTGTGTGGCTGCAGCCACAGGCATGTGCTGTGGCAAAGCTGGTGGTTACCCATAGGTGACTGCAGCTGTGGGGCTGTGGCAGGGAACAGTTATGCCAGAGCAAGGTGCCCCACTGGCAGCATCCTGGAACGGGGAGCCCAGGCTGCCTCCAAAGCCCAGGGACCTCTCTGCTGGGAGACTATCACTCCCCTGAGCCCAGAGAGCAAACTGGCAGTGGGCTATATCCAGGAGGAAGGTGATAGCAGGCTGAGGGTTGGTGCTCAGATCACCAGCGCCCTGTCTGGCACTGCTGCACTTCCATGCACCCGGGCAGAGCTGAGGCTGCTTCAGGGTGGCCAGCAGTGGTAGGGTGTATTTGCCACATTATTCCCAGGGCCGTTGATTCCCTTTTCCCCTCTTGGAGAGCTCTGCTGGTTACCCTTCTGGGACTCATTGCCCAAAGCAGAGGCAGTGTCCGTTTTTCAGCACCAATGGGATGTAATTTATCTCAAAGTATTTGGCAAAAAAAAAAAAAAAAGAAAGGCATAGGCAATGGTTGCAGGTGTCGTTATGTCCCCAGGATTGCAGGAGGCCACCTGGCGCTCCTGTCCACATCCAAACTTGGAGCACACTTGACATCCGGCCCTCACATGCATGCCTGACTCTGCCTGCAACCTCTCCCACTGTCTTGCTTCATCTCCATCGTTGCAAACTGCAAGGACCAGTTGTGCTTTTTCACAAGGTAGCTGGATGATGGGAGCTGTTGCACCTGCCAGTATCAATATGACTCTCCTGCTAATTTAAACCTCCCTGTCTGAATGTTGGGTTTAGTTGAATACTTCCCCTTAAGCAGCACTGCCAGAGCTGTTAGGCTAAAAAATATGACATATCATGCATATATTGATTTGTTTACTGCAGGCTGAATGATAAGTCAGGCAATTTTGGGGCTGATTATGTTGGGAGATGCAAGATAATGAAATGTTAAAATCTTTTCAAGTGAGTTTTAACGCAAGGCAGCTGTCAAGGTGGGTAGAGAGGGAGGCCAGACAACCACAGCAACCTCTTCTTCCCTGACTGCTGTCCAATGGGTGGCTGGCAAGCTCTGGTACAGCACAAAGACAGGATGCTGACAGTCACTCTTGCTGGACGGTCTCTGAGTATCTCAGCCGATACAACTTCCAAGCACACCCTTGGCACGCTGACAGCGCAGCATGGCCCTGCAGAGCCAGGAACAGGGTCACAGACAAGGCCAGGCAAGGATGCTTCAGTGACAAACCATCCTTCTGCCCTCTGGATTTTTTCTTTTTAAGGTTTGTCAGATAATGGGTGCAATTGCTAGCTGAATATTAGATTCGATGTTATGAACAACAGGTACTTTCAGATGAAAATTATTTGAGCATGTAATAACACAAAGATTCATCGGCAGAGCAGCTCTCCTGGAGAATGACATCTTTCCCTGTGCAAGGAGCCAGGACAAAGCCCACACCACATTTGTAGTCCCCTGGAAGCCACTAAGGAGCACTCAGAAAGGGTGTAAGCGGGACTAGGGCTGTGTGCCAGATCTCTCCTTGCTGAGGAGGATGTTATCCCAGATGCATTATTCAACAAAGAGGTCAGTCCAGTTTTTTATACTACCTACAAGCAAAATCCTAGCCGTTTGAATCAGGTTCTTTGGAAACTAAATTTATTGTCACGTCATATTTCTTCTCCAGTAATGCCAGCATTAAACTTTCCAAAATCCTGAGTCAGACCTTAAGAAGTAGAATAAAAATACAATTGGCTGAAATATCATGAAATTAAAATAAGAATCACAATTTCAGGCTATTTTTCTCCTTTCTTCTGTTTTCAAGCCTTTAAGACACACTTGTGCCACAGTTTTGCGTGTGTGTGTTTGCAAGGAGCTACAGAAATTTCCTGTTTCTTTGTGTTTTAGAAAGCCAGTCCTCTTACCTGAGTGCCTGACTGTAGGCTACATTTCACCACCAAAGCACTCTCTAAAACATCTGCCAGGCCAGGGCCTCATTCCCCATTTCTTAATATACTTCCTCTAATGACCAAGTGCAACAGCTGTAAGAGCTGGGAGTGCTTAGTATTATAACCAGATATTAAATGTAAATGAAGAGAATAAACCTGCCTATTTCACTGATACTTCCACTGGCAGAAGAAGCATTCACAGTTTGGGCAGTGCAGGATTTTCCTGAACTCTCTTTCCCAGCCTGCAGGCTTGCTTGGGGAGCTGCATGTTCGGACTCCTCTCCGGGTACAGCCAACAGACCCACTGCAACTGCACTTGCACCATGTGGTTGAGTATCCCCCAGCGAGGAGACGTGCCTGCAGAGCAGGTCTGACTGACACCAGGGTAGGACACATTTGCCCTGCCCACGCTAGCCAAGCTGCTCCCACCTGCATTGTCCCCCTGGATTCTCCAGAGAGTCAGCTCAGTGGTCACCAGCAGATATCTGTAACCTCATCCCTGCATCCTGCTCTGCAAAAGGTAGCCACGAAGCTGAGCAACACAAGATTAAGTGGCTCCTGGTGCTTGGTCCCCCTTGGTGAGAAGCCCCATCTTTTCTGGAGACTTTCGCTGGATTTTTGTCCATGTTGGTAGACAGCCTGCTGTCCTAATGTTCCTCTGGGTGCTGGAGCAGCAGGTGCCATTTGCAGTGGTGAGCTGGTCAGCATGGGAGCTGCCTCCAAACCTCTCCCCTCGTTCCTGTGGCAAACAAGTCCCTACCAGCACTCGAGGACAAGAAGTGTACATGTACTCCAGGAGTTCATCTTAGCAAGGCACTTGCAGACATACACAGGAAGGTTTCTCTTTGCTTGACACCCGTTGTCGCACCTTTCTTAGGCCAATTGTCTTCCAGAATGCTTGAGGACCCAATCCAACCTCTGCTGAAATCAACAGGAATGCTGTCCATCAGAACTTGTGTGCTTTGGACCAGTGCCCTTCTCTGTGTTTTTGTGGTTTCTGGCATAGCAAGCTGGGATGAGAGGATGAGTGGTCCCACACTGCTGCCTCGTCTGGCATTGCAACACTTTAACAAGATGCTGAGCACCTTTCCTCCCGGGCATAGCAGTTACATGGGCTGTGCTGAAGTAGGCAGCTCTCAGGCCAAGTGTTGTTGTTTGTTCAACACGCAGTATAAAATAGATTTCAGAATTTGATCCAGGAAAAAAAGGGCTGGGAAGGATTTCAAGATGTTGTTGAGTCCTTGCCTTTCTGCAAAAGTGATGAGAGCACAAGCACCCATTTTGTCACATTTATTTGTGAGTGGGAGGTAGAGTATTCCACCATGGGTCTCCTTTGCACTGCAGAGATTGCATCCACAGTCCTGCATTTCAGTATGATTGTGCCAGGAAAACAAAGCAAAGTCTATCACACATCCAAGAGCAGATCTACTAAATACGCTTGAATGCTCTTGCTTGTAACCATCACGGTGCAGGCACCCTCAAAGTGGGGTGCAGAAATCCCTTCCCCTGCATGTCTGCAGACCCTTCAGCAGCCTGGGCTGCTCAGAGCGTGGCCATCCCTGTCATGGCTGTGTCCTGATGTCATAAGAAAAAATTGAGTTTCCATTTCAACCAGCCTCTGTTTGGATCTTATGAAAGATCCAACCTGTTTCATTATTTGCATGAAGACACAGTACAAATTATAATCACAGAATCACAGAATCACTGAGGTTGGAAGGGACCTCTGGAGATCATCTAGTCCAACCCCCCTGCTCAAGCAGGGTCACCTAGAGCACGTTGCACAGGATTGCATCCAGGCGGGTTTTGAATATCTACAGAGAAGGAGACTCCACCACCTCTCTGGGCAACCTGTTCCAGTGCTCTGTCACCCTCACAGTGAAAAAGTTTTTCCTCATGTTCAGATGGAAGTGTCTGTGTTTGTTTCAGTTTGTGCCCGTTGCCTCGCGTCCTGTCACTCGGCACCACTGAAAAGAGTCTGGTCCCATCCTCTCGACACCCTCCCTTCAGATACTTGTACACATTGATAAGATCTTCTCTCAGCCTTCTCTTCTCCAAGCTAAACAGGCCAAGCTCTCGCAGCCTTTCCTCATAGGAGAGAGGCTCCAGTCCCCTAATCATCTTTGTAGCCCTACGCTGGACTTGCTCCAGTAGTGCCACATCCCTCTTGTACTGGAGAGCCCAGAACTGGACACAGTACTCCAGATGGGGCCTCACCAGGGCTGAGTAGAGGGGGAGAATCACCTCCCTCGACCTGCTGGCAACACTCTTCCTGATGCACCCCAGGATACCATTGGCCTTCTTGGCCACAAGGGCACATTGCTGCCTCATGGTCAACTTGGTGTCCACCAGCACTCCCAGGTCCTTCTCGGCAGAGCTGCTTTCCAGCAGGTCAACCCCCAACCTGTCCTGGTGCATGGGGTTATTCCTCCCCAGGTGCAGGACCCTGCACTTGCCTTTGTTGAACTTCCTGAGGTTCCTCTCTGCCCACCTCTCCAGCCTGTCCACATCTCTCTGAATGGCAGCACAGCCCTCTGGGGTATCAGCCACTCCTCCCAGTTTGGTATCATCAGCAAACTTGCTGAGGAGGCACTCTGTCCCTTCATCCAGGTCACTGATGAAGAAATTGAAGAAGACTGGACCCAGTACTGACCCCTGGGGGACACTGCTAGCTACAGGCCTCCAACTAGACTCTGCACCACTGATCACAACTCTCTGAGCTCTGCCATTCAGCCAGTTCTCAATCCACCTCACTGTCCACTCATCCAAACCACACTTCCTGAGCTTGTCTATGAGGATGCTATGGGAGACAGTGTCGAAAGCCTTGCTGAAGTCTAGGTAGACGACATCCACTGCTCTCCCCTCATCTACCCAGCCAGTCATTCCATCATAGAAGGCTATCAGATTGGTGTAGGCATGATTTCCCCTTGGTGAAGCCATGCTGACTACTCCTGATCACCTTCTTTTCCTCCACATGCTTGGAGATGGCCTCCAGGATGAGCTGCTCCATCACCTTTCCAGGGATGGAGATGAGGCTGACTGGCCTGTAGTTTCCTGGCTCCTCCTTCTTGCCCTTTTTAAAGACTGGGGTGACATTGGCTTTCTTCCAGTCCTCAGGCACCTCTCCTGTTCTCCATGACCTTTCAAAGATGATGGAGAGTGGCTTAGCAATAATGTCCGCCAGCTCCCTCAGCACTCGTGGGTGCATCCCATAGGGGCCCATGGATTTGTGGGTGTCAAGTTTGCTTAAATGAGCTCTAACCCGATCCTCCTCAACCAAGGGAAAGTCTTCCTTTCTCCAGACTTTCTCTCTTGCCTCCAGGGTCTGGGGTTCCTGAGGGCTGGCCTGAGCAGTAAAGACTGAAACAAAGAAGGCATTCAGTAACTCTGCCTTCTCTGCATCCTTCGTCACCAGGGCACCCACCCCATTCAGCAAAGGGCCCACATTTTCCCTAGTCTTCCTCTTGCTACTGATGTATTTGAAGAAGCCCTTCTTGCTGTCCTTGACATCCCTCGCCAGATTTAATTCCAAATGGGCCTTAGCCTTCCTCGTCGCATCCCTGCATACTCTGACAACGTTCCTATATTCCCTCCAAGCGGCCTGTCCCCCTTTCCACTTTCTGTATACTTCCTTTTTCTGTTTGAGTTTTGCCAGGAGCTCCTTGCTCATCCATGCAGGTCTCCTGCCCCCTTTGCTTGACTTCCTACTCATAGGGATGCACCGCTCTTGAGCTTGGAGGAAGTGATGTTTGAATATTAACCAGCTCTCTTGGACCCCCCTTCCTTCTAGGGCCCTAACCCATGGGATTCCTCCAAGTAGGTCCCTGAAGAGGCCAAAGTTTGCTCTCCTGAAGTCCAGGGTTGCAATCCTACTTTGTGCCCTGCTTCCTCCTCGCAGGATCCTCAACTCCACCATCTCATGGTCACTGCAGCCAAGGCTGCCCCCGACCTTCACATCTTCAACCAGTCCTTCTTTGTTTGTTAGTACAAGGTCCAGCAGCACACCTCTCCTTGTTGGCTCCTCCACCACCTGTGTCAAGAAGTTGTCACCAATGCTCTGCAGGAACCTCCAGGACTGTTTGTGCCTAGCTGTGTTGTCTTTCCAGCAGATATCAGGGTGGTTGAAGTCCCCCATGAGAACCAGGGCCTGGGATCGTGAGGCTACTTCCAGCTGTTTGTAGAAGGCCTCATCGACTTCCTCATCCTGATCAGGTGGCCTGTAGTAAACACCCACAACAGTGTCACCCATGCTAGCCTGCCCTTTGATCCTTACTCATAAGCTCTCGACTCGCTCTTCAGCCACCCCTAGGCACAGCTCAATACATTCCAGTTGCTCTCTCACATAAAGAGCAACTCCACCACCTCGCTTTCCTGGCCCGTCTTTCCTAAAAAGCACGTAGCCATCCATGACAGCACTCCAGTCATGCGAGCTATCCCACCATGTCTCTGTAATGGCAATATCCTTTTCAGTAGCCAGTTTGCTGAACTTATCATTAACTTTGGAAGCTAATGTGAGGCAATCACTCAGCTTGTTTATAGCTAGTTGTAATAGCAATACAGGTATGCTATTTATAAGACATAATACCGTTTGATCAGCTCCAGAAGCTGTGGATGGAAGCACATCTGGCTCCACTTGCAAATGATAACTCATGTTGAAATGTCTTTTGTTGTTGGTGGGTTTTTTTTAGTTAAAAATGAAAGGAAAGATGATGCGATTGGAAATGTCAGGCTTTGCGTGGTGTGGGCGGGATGCCTGTAATTTCTCAGCCAGAGTAAGACTCTGTTATTGAGAAGCTCTCTAAAGGCAGACAAGCTGAAAACATGTTTTTTTTAAACAACACACAAGAGGTTTACAATCTGTCATATGCCTCTAATTGGCTTCTATTATATGCATGCTGATAGCCTCCAAATATGTGCCCAGTCATTCATCCTCTCTGTCGCTGTGCCTAGCACCTTGCCTCCCGCAGCTGTGTTGTCACACTGTTTGCTATTGAGTTTGCTGGGCCTCTGCCCCCATTCACCTCCCTGTCTTTTCTGCTTTCATGTCTGTTTAAATGGAGACCTTTCTCATGGATGTTTGTCATTTATTGTATTGCAATAAGACTGAAAGGCTCCTCATGTGCCAGGTGCTGTGCAGAGAGAGAAACAGTTGTTTCTGTGAAGATCTTCAGTAGTAGAGAAGATCAACAAATGGTCAGGAGAGAAGCGAGATGAAGTAGTCAGCTGCTGATTGCTGGATATGCCTGTACAGCCAAGGGAAGGATCATTTTGCAGGTGCCTTTTTACTTTTGGTTGTCCTGCACATATCCTGGTGAGCACTGGTGGAGATGGACTCCAAGTCAGCCGCACCTCAGGCTGACCTCATCTGCAGTTGTAACATTCTTTGCTTGCCCACATTCACATGCCACAGCTGTAAAAAACAAGGTGCAGATTCCATCTCACCTAACCCCTCATTCAGGGGCCAGGAGATTCCCTGAAGAGCTATCCAGTGGTTTGAGATAACTCAGCTCATCCAAGAGCCAGATGAAAGTTTTCCTCTAGGACATGTGTCTAAAAGCTGTTTGCTGAAATCAAGCTTTCTGTATGAATTGTTGATGTCAGTGACTGCTGGTTTTGAACAAAATTCTCAAAAATGTTTATTTTAAAGCTTCTTTTCATTCCAAAAGTATATTTTATATTGTAAGTTGTTTTATTATGCAACATTTTAAAGTATCAGAATGAAATGTTCCAACTTTGTTGAAATATAGCATTTCCAAAATGATTTTTGGCAGGAAAATATAGATGTGACAGTTTGTTACATGTCGGCATTAAAAGGAATTTCAAAATGTCAGAATTTCCTGGAAAATGGTGATCCTGTTTCCCTCTCACCTCCGGCTTTCAGTGCGAAATTTCTGAGCTTCTTTGCACCAAGTAGCATGTGGGTTCTCCATGTGTTTAAAGCAGCTGCCATGTTTCAAAGGCTGATTAAGTGATCCCAGTGCACAGACTGTATGTCACTTTGTTTATGCTTTGGGGGTGACGTAAGATCATTGCCATTGTTGATAATGCATTGTGCTTCCTTTGGGTATTTCAACAACAAGAGTCAAGACGATTCTCTGCAATTGCTCTCCCCAGCTCGCAGCCCTGTCAGGTAGATACACATAAAGTTCCCTCTGCAAAGTCTGTCATTTTCAAAGGTGGAAAATGAAGGGCTAAAGGCTGAGAGAGCTGAAGTAACTTGCCCTAGACCTCATGGCAGGTCAGCTGGTTCTCGGGGAAAACCAACCAGTCTCCGGATCAGCAATCCTGTGCTCTGCCCATCAGTCACTGCTGCCTGTCTTATATTAAAGAGGAAATCAGGAGGTGTGATGCTTGTTTTCTAGTCCTTCCTGTGCCTGTGTGTTTTTCCTCAGCCCCTTTGACTCTGTGTTTGTGTCTCTCATAAGTGGTGAGATTATCATATCAAAGAGGAGCCCAAGCTCCCTTGATGCTCACAGTGCTGCCTGGGGACTCTGCATAACCCTGTAGAGAGATGTGGGTCATTCCTGCTTGCCCTCACTCACCAGACACAGCAATTAATTCTTTCATTAGCTACTTTCCATCCTCCAGGACAAAAGAGTATTTCCCCTTCGATATGAGACCTATGAAATTATTTGAAGAACTATATTTCAGTATCACAGTCCCTGCTCACCTGGACAAGAGCCCAGCACAAAGAAAGGGAAGGGAATCTGTGCTGCAAAGGCTGAGCTCCTCTTTGGAGACAGCTCATTGTCCATCCGCTGACCCTAAGGGGCATCTGAAATGCTTGGAGCACCTCAGCTATAGCATCCGGTGCAGAAAAAGGGTCACTCTGACTGACAAGCAGATGTCACAGCTCCGCTTCCCACAGTGCTTTGTGTTATACCTTTGCCCTGCAGACAAGCAGTATAAAAGATTGATTCAAGTTCCTAAATCTGAATAATTCACCCTGCTTTACAGGAGAAATTCAGCATTACCCTGCCTGAGCAGGGAGACAAAGCCTCCAACCTAGAAGCAGTTGCCGCTGGGCATTCAGTCCCCTTGGCAGGTCCACAGGGTTATAATCAGCTGTGAATAACTATCCCATCCAATATAGCCTCTTTTCTGTATGCATGAAGAATTGACGTGCTTTCTTGTTTTCAGACAAGTTGATGAAAAGCCGAATAAGCATGCACACCCATTTGCACGTCTGTGCAAGCTGGCACTGCCACAGACGTTGCAGGAGTGTAATAGCCCACAGTGAAACAAAACTCATATTAGACAGGCAATCTGCAACTGCTTTTCCAGGCTGCTTCTCCCACTGAGACTTGCTTTTAAAATTACAATCTATTGATTTCTTTCCTGCCTGTCCTCTCTTCTCAGCCCTCAGCAGGTAGCGTGGCCCTTTGAAGGCCTGGTTACTCATGGTGATGGTCTCTGAACGTCTGTGTTTCCCAGCAGTGATTACTGCTTTGCTCTGCTTTTTCTAGCTACGCTTGTACCTCAGCACACTGGCTCATGTGCATCAGGTTTTTCTGACAAGAAGTAACAGGCAGGAAGGCAGACTGCTGCCATACTACTGCTGCTTCCATTGCATCCACGCTGCTTCCGGGTACACTAGGCCCATCACTGCAAATGGAGTCTAGGTGAGAGCAGGTTGCATCACAGGGCAGTGCGGGATCTTATTTTTAATGTGTGGGGTTCACTGTGGTATTCCTCATTGGAACAGGACATGAAGTGAGAGAGAGCAGAAGCAGAAATGGTGTTACCCTCCCAGAGCCTCACGGAAGCAGGCATTAATGCTCCCATTTTCTTCATGGGGAAACTGAGCCACAGAAAAAGGAAGAAAGTGATTTAAGGTCAAGCAAAAATGAGGCTGTTTCAGAACTGATTAAACAGCAGAGAAAAATAATTGGCTGGGTTTTTCCCTAGGAACATCTCCATTTCCCTGGTATTTTTTTAATGCTTTTAAAGGTCCAAGTGGGGACTCTGTGTACAGCCTTGGATTGCTCTGTAACATGTGATGTTTAGATTTTTTTTTTTTCTTTCAATTCCCCTGCTTGCATTGCTGCTATCTGGGTTTCTGGGCAACTATCAGGTCCCACAACCAGTGCTTTGCCGAAATGGGATATCCCTTGCTTTGGAAATGCTCAGACCAGCAGTTTCCTTCCTGCAGGGCAGCACTCACACTGTCCTGCTCCACATCCTGCAGTGGTAGAGAAGTACCAGCCTCACTTGGCTTTGGGTAGGCAAGTTAGCTAAAACTGTTTGCATAAAATATCACACATGGAGCTGCACAAAGCTTGGCAGCAATGCCTACTGCTGTCTGTCCCTTGCAGCCATGTCTGTCTCTCCATCTGTTTGCCCTTTGCCTCTCCCTCACTCGTGCCCAGGAGGGCAAGGGGAAGTGCTCTGTCTCAGCGCTGTAGCTTCATTCAAAAGGGGGCTGATGGGAACTGGCAGGCTGAAATTAAAACAGAAAAGAAAGAGGAAAATGTCATTTGTGGCCTGGAGTTAATCAAGCAGCAGTAGCTGGGCTCTGAGGTGCAGCCAGGCTGGGGTTCTCACTGAACACTGTTTTGCCCAGGTCCTGGCTCTGTTTTTTTTTTTTCCTTTCTGCCTTCACACCTTCCCTCTCTCTGTCCCTTAGCATTTCCCCTCACCCTATGGGCACCTAGGACCCAGAGCACCTTAAAGGCACCTTTGTCCTACAGCTAAGGGTCTCCAAATCTTTACAGATCTGGCTTTGTGGAGAGGGTTTGGAGGCAGGGAATAGCCTTTTTTTCCTTCAAAGTATTTCTTAACAAAGCATTTCTTGGCTTTTTGACCAAAACAAAAGAAAATATCATTAAGGGTTAAATTTCTCTGGTTTTGGCTGGAACACAGAAGTGTTTCCCCTTAACCAATAAAGTAAATGTAAGACAGCCCCTCCCCGGTGCGAGCCTTGCTTGTGACTTGCAGCTGTGAGGCAGCACTCAAGTGCAGCCACTGCTGGGGTGGAGCACAGTACTCGGCTGGTAAGCAACATTGCACCTGGAAGTACAGAGAAGGGTTTTGGCCAAGCTACTTGGGCAAATTTCTGATTTCACAAAATGAGCCTGGAGATTGTTAATGGTTCTTGCTGCTCCGGTTTAATTTTTTTTCATTGTGTGTGTTCATTAGTGCTATTTTACTGAGACGATTGAAGTATCTGAACCCAATAGAATAAATGACAACTCACCATTAATGTGTAGATCTGAAGAATTAATGCTGCCATCGACTAGGCAGAGGAGTCCACCAACGTATCAGGCAGATTCTCACTAGTAAAGACCCCCCCAGGATGGAAGTTTTAAGATGGAGAGTCAGGTCAGCCTCTCACAGAGGTGAACTGGATGTCAAAAGTGTCTCCAGGCTTCCACTGAGACCTGGGGATGCATATCAGAAACATTCCAGAGCAAAATAAAATCTCCAGGCAACCTCCTTGTGCAGCACAGTGAACTTAGCCAACACTGGGCTCTGTATGGAGCATGTCCAGCGTGCGGGCACCGCAATTCATCTGTCTTGGGGAGAGATGAAAGCAGCTAAGCTGAAATTCACTGTGGGGTTGATGTGATGTCTCTTGGCAGTACACGTGCTAAAGGCAGATGCACCTAAACTGTTTCCTGTCTTGCAGTGATACATCTCTGTCCAGCTGCCACATGGCAAGCACGACCAGTGGCGATGAACCTGCAGTCTCCTTTGCAAAGGGCCCGATCCCTGTTATCCCTGTGGGAAGGAGGAGATGCCATCTGCCTCCATAAGCACAGCAGTCACTCCATGAGCAGCGCCCTGGGTTTTCCTGGAGGAGGGATGTCCTGCAGTTACGGCTTGGCACTGCACAGCCACTGTTGCCTTGGGAGCAGCGCTGCCCCTGGGCCACTGCTGCCTCCCTGTGAGTGTGAGGTTTTTGCCCATATTTTCAAAAGTGACCCCCCCCCAAATGAGGCAGTCTGGGGCTGCAGGACCTGTAGCTTGCAGAGGCTGCACTGGGATTCAGCATGCTGAACAACTTAAAGCCAGGCTCAGAGGAAACACATTTTCAAAGGCATTTAGGTACCTAAAGGAGCTGGCAGAGCCCTGGTGGCATTTTGAAGTCTTCCTAGGTATCTGCCTCCATCTGAGCCAATGGCATTTCCATGGTCTAGGCACCTCTCAGGTGCCTTTCTGCACCTTCAGGCAGCCAGAGGAAAAACTCACTGTGGGAGTTTCAGCTCAGGCACCCAGATGTAGAGGTATCTACATTCTCGGGCCTTACGTAAACCTGGAACTCTTGGTGTTCCATGCTCCTCTGTAAAACAGGGAGAATAACTCCTGCCTTCATTTGGAGCCAAGATTCATGTCAGTGAGAGCACAGAAGTACTTGGAAACCTTTGCAGGAAGGCCATAGAGAAGCATGGGAAAGTCTGCTTTTCATGTGATGCTTAGGTTAGTCTGAGTGGGTCAACTGTGATTAAAATGAATATTGTCTTAACTGGAACTCTTGCACAGCTGCTTAGTGCTAAAGGGTCTTGTGAAGGATGCATGATGTTATACCCACAAAGCAAAAGGAAAGCCTGAACCTATGCTATCACACACAGCCATGTACTTGAAGTTAACTCTATTCCTGGTGGCCTTCAGCTCTGAGAGAAGGAAGAGAGAGAGCCCAAAAGAGACTTCGTTGGTGCTGGATACTCAGACTAACTCTTAATTTCATAGGGAGGCATTTGGACAGCTCCATGACTGGGAGTAAGAATCCTTGGCCTTGCTCTGGTGTCATCAAGACACCTGACCTGGACATTATTCCCATTCTGCAGCTGGAGAAACTGAAGGATAGAGGGCTACAGGCACAGACAGAGCCCACATCCATCTGTGCAGCCCCTCTCCAAGACCCCCCACACTGTCCTGGCCCCTTGTGTCCTTCAGCCCCCTCCCTTCCCCATCTGCATTAGCAGCCTGATCTGCCTCTTCCCCTTCCCGTGCTGCAGTGGGAACTTGGTGATCACGGTCTCACTGCAGGGCTAGCAGAGCTCAGCACACCAGCAACAGTGACGCTGCTGCTCTTCACAGCAGCTGTTGTAAGAGGAAGAAACAGAAAAGGAGACTTTAGCCCACTATTCTGACAAGTATAAATTAAATAAAAAAGCCCCAGCAACCTTCTGTTTTCCTGTGCATGACAACATTACAGTCGCTCTAATTTGGCCTCCCAGTTTGCAGCCATTGTGCTGAGACAGCACAATGTTTGGCTTTAAAAGCCAAGGGTAAAAATGTAGACCTCGAAAGCACTTGCAGAGCTCAGTTGAGGAGGGATGAGCTCTCCACAGCTCCCCCATGCGCTCTTTGGGGGCTTTGCATGCCCGACTGGTGCTCCTGTGAGTGAGGTCACTCTGCCTTCCTGCTGGAGTCGGGGGGAGCGGGCAGACCTCAACTGCTCTCCTGTCATGGTGACCCTGGGAATGCCTCGAGAGCACCCATGCAGCAGCCATGGGCACCCGTGCATCCCTCTGTACCCCTACCTGAAAAGGGAGGAACCCTCCAAACCACATCTTGTTTGCCTTGTCACCCAGGGAGATGATAGGTGGCCGCGGTACAGATGGATGATTGCGCTGCCAGTTTACATTGACTATCGCAGCCTTGCCGTGCTCATGGCTCCTGCTGATGCTCTGCATCCTGGAGGTCAGCACAAAGCTCAGCTTGCACCCAAAACCAAAATGTTACTCCCCCTCACCACAGTAGAGGCAGGCTAGAAAGTCTGATATGAGCACAGAAATCCAAGGATGGCATCCCTGGAAAAGGAGCTTCCTTTATCAATTAGGAGAACAAATTTGAGTATTTTTAAAGCTGAAACAATGTGTTCACAGTATTCAGGGTAATGTTTCACTCCATCACCACATCTGCACCCTCCAGGGGAGCCCAGCCACCCTGAGCGTTTGAATCCCAAGCGGCAAGGACTGGCAGTGCCCTGCTAAGTGCCGCAGCTCCCAGCACACTATCTTGCCTCTCGCCTGGACTGTGTCACGTTGCAAGTCGGCAGTGCCTGGGGCAGGGCCCATGCTGGGCCTTTCTCTTTGCTCTGTGAAAGCCTGGCACACTTTGAAGAGCTGTATAAATATCAAGCCTCTGGCAGTGTTCCCAGGTAAAATGGGGACGCGGATGTCAGGGCCTGGAGACACTGGTGATGGAAGGCCATTCTTTGTGCAAGAAAAGCTTCCAGAGCAACTTCCTTTCAGACCCTCCTTTGGCTCTTTTTTCGGAGGGTGCTGCAGAGAGCTGTCCAGGCTTTTGGAAATCAACTTGGCTGGAAGCTAAATTGAGGCCAAGCTGAGCAAGGCTGCTGGAAGTGCCTTGGCAGTTCTCTTATCTGGCTGGTGCTAATCCTTCCAGATTGAGAGAGAAGAAATATGAAGCAAACCTCACATCTAAATGACCAGGATTTGCTTATCATGTGTTCTCCTTTCCAAGATTCCCACTGATTTCTTTTCCCCTCACCTGTCAGGAAAGATAACGCTGACGCAGTGCCAGAGCGGGCTGAGCAATGCTCACCTGGGCTGCCTGCTTTGCTGCAGAGGGAACGTGGCTAACGGTGAGAGTCAGACATTGTGTTTCAGGAGAGCTCTGTCAGAAAGAAAGAAAAAACAGCACCGCAGTTGTGTGTCGCAGTGATTTCACACCAGGTGCTTTGCACCTGCCAGTCAAAATGTATTCCTCTTTTTGTTCTGCAGTTCTCCCTGGTGCCTCTGTCCACATGCGCTGGGCCTGCGAGCAGTGGAGTGGGAGCAGAAACTGCCCCTTTGCTCCTGCAGAGTGGCTCTGCCCCGGTGCAGCCAATGGGCAGGCCATACCACTCCAGGCTAGCACTGTCTGGAGATGGAGTGCAGTTTGTCTTCCTGGGGCTGCTGTGCTGTAAGAGGCAAGAGCAAGGAGCTGCTGCTGAGTTCACCAGAGTTGATGCTGAATGGGATGGGGAACCTAGTCTGCACCCTCCTCTCCCTCCATTGAAATACAAACAAATATGCAACAGGTTTGACATTCCTGTTATGCTCAAGATTAGTAAGAGAGCCTGAAGAGCTCTTAATTTGAAGGTTGTTATCCTGTTCCTCAGACACATCTGGGGAGCAGAGGTAGCATGCAGCTCTGGTTGCAGCAGGGCTCTGCCAACCTCCTCGACTCCGTGTGCTTCCTGGCCATCCCGTTCCCACACCCACAGTCACACAGGTCTCATCACTCAGAGCTTGTGGGCACCCCTCCCCCATCCCCCATCCCAGGCTCCTTCTGGGCAGAAGGGTGGGAGTGACACATAACAACTGCTGCAGTCTGGCCTGCACGCAGCCCCCACCTTTCTTGCCATCATGTCGGTTCCTCCAGAACAATGCTCACTGGCTTGCACGGAAGGACCTGGTGTTGCAGGAGCTGCATGTCCCTGCAGCAAGAAGTGCTCACAGGAGCCTTGCAGCACCCAGCCAGCATCTGGTTGGGGAGCAGAGCAGTTGCAGAAGGCCCTCTTGGGCACTGGACCATGTGTTTTGCATCCTTCCCCTCAACAGCAGGAGAAATGATGAAGGATGAGTCTGGAGCATGGAGCAAACAGTGATGTCCTGGCCTGCACCCCTGCACTAATTCCACACTTCTCTGCAAGGAATGAAGGTTGAGGCATGCCATCCCCCCTCATTTTTCCTGAGGCAGTTGTTCCTCAGGAAGTGCCAGTGAGTCTGCGTCACGCTAGCAGCTATCTGCTCATTAATGCATCTGCGGTGAAAATTACCTGCCAGACGCCTAGGCAGGGGGTACACAAATATACTGGAGACCAGCCTGGGGAAATGAAAATGGAGAGTTGTTTTAACCCTGCTGCCTTTTGCAGAAGGCCTCCTTCAAATGGGAAAGCTGCTCCTCCTTGCCAACATCCCTCACTTTGACGTGCAGACAAAACTCCCCTTCTCTTGAGGCACTTGAGGTGATGCTGGCATCAAGAGGAGCAAAGCAAAGAGCAAAGCACTGCATAGTCTGCAGTGCTGCACACTGGCCCCAAGGCTGTCTGCCCTGCAGGGAGTTCACAGGACTGCTGTGTGGGTTTTGCTGAAAGGAGGAACACTAATAAAGTTCCCCAATAATCCAAGCACAAATTTGGTTTCTTAAAAAACTGAGTCTGGAGAGCCCAGTAACTTGCTGCAAGCACTGGCCATCCTCAGATGCTCCAGAGAAAGTTGTAGCACCCCAGATTAGCTGATGGGAAAAATCTGCTTCCAGCCTCCGGTCTCCTCTTGAGCTGTAAGCAATGTAAGACTCAATTACTAGTGGACAAGCTTTACCTCACAAAAACACAACTGCGAATGGTGAACCCATTGCAAACGAAACAGAAGGAGTGAGAATAGCACTTAGCTTTAAGAGCAATTAGTACTTTCAAACTCTTTAATGAACACTACCTCATTAATCCAGTCCTCTTGAAGAGCAGTACTTTCACTATGGTTATATGCGCTGCCCTCAACATTGCAAAATTTACCCCATTTCACTGCACAAAGAACATCCTAATTTTCCAGTGTTTTTCCATTTTGTTTAAACCATAAACAAAGGCAAAATGACTTTGATCCTTCCTTCTTCTTGGTCATCCAGCTTGGAAGCAGAGGGCAGACAGCATTAGCAGCATACAGCACTGAGCACATTTGTCGAAACACTTTCCAGAGCGGAGACTTATCCCTTTTGCAGAACACTGTCACTCTGTGCCATGCTTTCCCCAAACTATGAGCAGCCATAAGCTACTTCTATAGGGTAATTGCTCTCTATTTGGGACCACTGTCCTCACAGTACAGTACGAATGGCCCCTGGGGGCCATTTTCTGAGCTGATATAAAGAGGTAAGTGTCCCTGCACAAGGATTACCATTCTCAGGGCACCCAAATTGTCCAGACCTCTCCTGGAGTGTTTCCTTTGACATAGGATGAGATACCCATTTCCTCCTGTGTGCAAGAGCCCCACGAATGCAAATACCATCAATTTTAGGCTGTCCTGTGTTGATTTTGATATTGGAGCTGTTTCTGCACGCAACACATGCTCCTCTTCCCTCTCAAAACCTGCATTTTGACTGGCTGAGTGATTCACAATCATCCTTAATGAAGGTAATTAGCAAGGACATTGTGATCTGTTATTTAGATTGATGGAATTCTGTCAAAAGGAGTTAGTCTTCAGATTTGACCTGCTTTACTACTTTGACAAGCTGTCCTATCTTGGAATGCTTCTGTGAAGGGCTCTTGAAGGCACAGGGCCAAATCTTGACGGCCTTGCTCAGGAGAGGTGGTTTACTGCAGCTTCACCTGTCAAAAACAGGGCTGGGTGAAGTGGCTTTGGTTGTGTAAACAGATGAAATTCTAGGCAAACGAGAAGTGGGAATAACATTTTCTGTTGATTATATTTGTTTTTTTTCTCCAGGGTTATGTTGTTGGAATAGAGATTGCATGACAACTTCATCTTGAGGTTTTTTTTCTTAGTAAAAACTATTCCAGCACTTGTAGTCTTGAACTTTTGAAGTAATTGAAATTTGCAAGCTCAGAAATGAGAAGAGGAATAAAAAGTCCCCAAACTGATCAGTTCAAAATAACACATGGTTTTTGAGGCCTGGACCCTCACTTGGGGATCCTTGACAGCTGGAAGTACCACAAGCAGGCTTCTCTGGACATAAAAGTGGATGGTTTTCATGGAAATCAGGCTGAAGGTTCAGTCCAAACTCAGACTAATAGGTTCTCACCCTTCTCAGGGTCCTGGGAAGAGTTCCGTTTTCTTCAGCTTTTGGCCAGCCCTGTTGTGTGATACCCACTGAGTGCCAGAGGCTGGCCACAGCCCTCTCAACTGCCTGGAGGCCTTTGCTTGGGATGTTCCTGGGATGTGACATGGCTTGACTGTGCTTCAGAAACATTGCATGGGGCCACAGCACCAAAATCCACAGGTTCCTGTAAAAGGTACAGCAGTAACACAGCAGTCTGGGCTTGGTGGGCTGTGTCTAGTGTGGGATTGGGGAGACTGTTGGTCTCAGTGGTGTTGTGAACCTCTCCATGCCATTGGGAGCCCAGAAAGCCAACCATGTTAGTCATATTGTCCAAGCGTGGACATGTGGATGCAAAGAAGCCATACCCCTCCTGGCAGTACTGTGAAACTTGAGCTAAAACCCTGACATGTGCATGTTGTGGGCCATGCAGGCCCATAGCTGTGGAGTACTTGTTTGGAGAGAGGAGGCTGTTGGAGCAAAAACCTAGTAAACTCTGTAAGGATGTCAACCATGTATGTATGTTCTGGTTCCTTGTTCTCTGGTAGCAGAGCTCGATATTAGTCTTACTTCTGTCTCAAAACCTTTGTGTCTGGTAGCACTGGAGCCTCTCTGCCCTGCCTGTTCTGCAGTTGGGTTGTCCTCATGGCACTTGCATGAGACTAGGAGCAGCTGTGCTGCACACTAGTCACAGCCTCTCCTCATCCTAGTCACCCAAAGGGGCAGTGGGAGCATGGGAGCTCCCTGCTTCCTCAGCTGGGAGAAACTACAGCGTGACAGTCCTGGTCCTCATGTGTCTTCAGAGATGCATGGGCCTGCTGCACAGGAGGGACCCAAGCAGGGTGCAGGGCTCTGCAGAGAAGCATCACCCTAAATCCTGCCAAAGAGATGGGAGGGAAGAGGCACCCTGTGTGTAAAACAGACCACCATGTTGTTGTCATGCTGTTGACATATGCTGCCATTGTGCTCAGAGATGCTGGGTAAGCAGATCCCATTTATACCTAACAATTATAACTTCTATATTAGCAGAAGTGAGGTCAAAACAGGCCAAAGTTCCCTGGTTTTCTCATTAGTGTTCCCATCAATGACTGCAGTTAACCACCTTTACCCTCACTTAAGATGGATCTGGCTTTTTGGATGTTCTTTTATAGCTCTTAATTACATATATATTTCCTGTTCTCCCAGCCTGGAGTTCTGGCACATCTGAGCAAGCTTGATTCTCTGCCATTTTTCTTCACTTCTATCCACGCTGTCTTTGCTATGTCAGCCAAAGAATCAGTCAGCCTACCTCCCTGTGGAGGACTAGCATTGCTCCCTGGTACTCTCACTGATGTGCAAAGCAGGTCTCCAGGACTGACCTGTGCTTTAGTCTAGTCCCTGAACTTCAGTAGAGATGGAGGCATCTGAGCTGCTTTCCCTTTCTGCTAACACTTGCCCCCCTTTCTCAGCTGACTTGTCTTTCTGAGGGCAAAGCCCATCCCTTCTGCATGCCCAGCTGCACTCCTGACTCAGTTAATCACTTCTGCTGATTTAAATTAACTTGAGTTGCTTGTATAACATTGCTGAGCTAGGCTCCTTCCATACTCCTCGAACCTTAAGAGAGGGGTGGAGCCTAGGGGTGTTTTCCACCCAACTTAAGGGGCCCTGGAGGGGGAGGATGGCCCTGTGTGAGAAAGCACATCTCCTGTGCTTTGCACTGTGGGCTCAGGCTGGCTCCGCTCCTTCCTGTGGCCCTGCAACTCCTGAAGGGACACATGAGTTTTCCTGCAAGAAAACATTCACAGAATTTGGAACAGGTTGCCCAGAGAGGTTGTGGAGTCTCCTTCTCTGGAGATATTCAAAACCCGCCTGGATGCAATCCTGTGCAATATGCTCTAGGTGACCCTGCTTGAGCAGGGGGGTTGGACTAGATGATCTCCTGAGGTCCCTTCCAACCTCAGTGATTCTGTGATTCTGTAATAGCTCAGCTGACTGCAGCCTAAAACCAAGACCTGAGCCATCAGAAGCCACCAGCACATGCATGGAGAAGGCAATCCAAGCAGCACATCGCAGAGAGGCTCATCTGTGGCAAGAGGAGTAGTCCTGCCAGGAAGACACAATCTTCTGCATGTGTTCACAATATAGCTAAGCTGTGGGGCTGTGCCAGTGGCAGGACATCATGCATGCACCTCTCTAGAGAAGGCTGAGGTTGGGATCTTGCATACTGCAGCTATGTATCAGCAGAGCTGGAGGAGCAGTATTTGTAGCTGAAAACAATACAAAGAGAAGTATAGTCTTTTCTAATGTTGCAGAGGATCTGATAGCTCTTTCTTTAAACATCTGATGCTATGAAATCAATGACTTTATTCAACACAGAACCACATAGTCCCAGAAGAATTGAGGGTGGAAGGGACCTCTAGAGGCCTCTCTTTCAATCCCCTGCTCAAAGCAGGTCAACTAGAGCAGGTTGCTCAGGACTGTGTCCTCTTGGGTTTTGAGTAGCTCCAAGGATGGAGACTCCACAACCTCTCTGGGCAGCCAGTTCCAGCATTCAACTACCCTCACAGTAAAAAAAGTGAGTTCGGACGGAATTTCCCGTGTTTCAGTTTGTGCTTGTTGTCTCTTGTACTGTCAGTGGGCACCACTGAGAAGAGCCTGGCTCTGTCTTCTGTACGCTCCACCATCAGGTATTTATATACATTGGTGAGATCCCCCTGAGCCTTCTTTTCCCCAGGCTAAACTATCCCAGCTCTCTCAGCCTCTCCTTGTATGAGAGATGCTCCAGTCCCTTAATCATCTCTGTGGCCTTTTGCTGGACTCACTCCAAGAGGTCCATGTCTTTCTTCTGCTGGGGAGTGCAGAACTGGACACAGTACTCCAGACGTGGCCTCACCAGTGCTGAGCAGAGGTGAAGGATCACCTCCCTCGACCTGCTGGCAATGCTCTTCCTGATGCTTCCGAGGATGTGCTTGGCCGCCTTTGCCACGGGGACACGTTGCTGGCTCTTACACAACTTGTTGTTCATCAGACCCCCCCATGTCCTTTTCTGCCAAGCTGCTTTCCAGCCAGTTGGCCCCCAGTGTGTACTGGTGCATGGAGTTATTCCTCCCCAGGTGCAGGACTTGGGATTTCCCTTTGTTGAACTTCATGAGGTTCCTCTCTGCCCATTTCTCTAGCCTGTCATGTCCCTCTGAATGGCACCACAACTACTTGGTGCATCGGCCACTCCTCCCAGTTTTCTTTTGTCTGCAAACTTGCTGTAGATGCACTCTGTCCCATTTTCCAGGTCATTAATGAAGATGTTAAGCAGTATTGGCCCCTATATCAACCCCTGGGGGACACCACTAGTGACTGGCCTCCGGCTGGACTGTGATCAGTGGCACACTGATCACAACCCTTTGAGTCCAGCAGTTCAGACAGTTTTCAGTCCACCTCACTGTCCATTTATATAGTCCATATTTCATCAGTTTGTCTATGAGGATGCTATAGGAGACAGTGTTGAAAGCCTTGTTAAAGTCAAGATAAATAATATCCATTGCTGTCCCCTCACTGACCAAGCTAGTCACTTTGTCGTAGAAGGCTATCAGATTGGTCAGGCATGATTTCCCCTTCATAAATCAATGCTGACTACTCCCAGTCACCTTCTTGTCCTTCACATGGCTGGAAATGGCTTCCAGGAGGATTTGCTCCATCATATTCCCAGGGATGGAGGTGAGGCTGACTGGCCTGTACTTCCCTGGATCTTCCTTCTTGTCCTTCTTGAAAATAGGGGTGACATTTGCTCTTTTCCAGTCCCCAGGAACCTCTCTCAATTGTCATGACCTTGCAAAGATTATTGAGAGTGGTCCCACAATGACATCAGCCAACTCCCTCAAAACTTGTGGGTGCATTTCGTCAGGGCCTATGGACTTGTTTATGTCCAGTTTGTTTAAATGTTCCCTTACCTGATCCTCCTATGCCAACAGTAAGTTTTCATTGTGCCAGACTTTCCCACTGATCTTAGGGCCTTGGGACTCCTGAGGGGAAATCTTACCAGTAGAGACTGAGGCAAAGGAGGCATTGAATACCTTGGCCTTCTCCATGTCCTTTGTCACCAGGTCCCCTGCCCCATTCAGCAGTGGGTCCACGTTTTCCCTAGTTTTCCTTTTGCTGCTGATGTACTAGTAGAAGCCTTTCTTGTTGCCCTTCACCTCCCTTGACAGATTCAACTCCAGATGGACTTTGACTTTCCTAACCCCATCCCTGTGCATCCAGACAGTGTCTCTATTCCTCCTCAGTCACCTGTTCCTGCTTCCCCCTCTTGTATGCTTCCTTTCTATGTTTGAGTTTAGTCAGGAGCTCCTTGTTGATCCATGCAGGTCTTCTGCCACCTTTGCTTGATTTCCTGCTCAACGGGACGGACCATTCTTGAGTTTGGAGGAGGCAATCCTTGAAAATCAACCAGCTTTCCTGGATTCTTCTTCTCTCCAGGATGGTCTCTCATGGGATTCTTCCATACAGATGCCTGAACAGGCCAAAGTCTGAGCTCTTGAAGTCCAGGGTTGTGATCCTGCTTTTTGTGTTGCTCCCTCCCTCCTCTCAGGATCCTGATTTTCACCATCTCATGGTCACTGCAGCCAAGGCTGCCCCTGACTAGTTCTTCCTTGTTTGTAAGTATGAGGTCCAGCAGAGGACCTCTCCTCATCAGCTCCTCAATCACCTGTGTTAGGATGTTGTCATCAATGCACTCCAGAAGCATCCTGGATTGCTTGTGCCCTGCTGTGTTGTCTGTCCAGCAAGACAGGTTGTTAAAGTGCCCCATGAGGACCAGGGCCTGTGAATATGAAGCTTCTTCCAATTCTCTGAAGAAGGCCTCTTCTTCTTTCTTCTTTCTTCTTTCTTCTTTCTTCTTTCTTCTTCTACTTTCTTCTTTCTTCTTCTTCTTTCTTCTTCTTCTTCTTCTTCTTCTTCTTCCTGATCAGGTCTATAGCAGACATCCACAACAACATCACCCATGTTGGTCTGCCCACTAATCCTGACCCATTAGCTCTCAACTGGCTCATTGTCCATCCCCAAGCAGAGCGCCATGCATTTCAGCTGCTCCCTGACATAAAGGGCAACTCCCCCTCTTCACCTTCTTCTAGGTGATAGGACTCCAGGGGAGTCCTGTCCCATCCATGGGACAGGGATTTATGGAAAAGAAAGCTCATGAGTGTCATTAAAGATGTGGCAAAATACCACAGGGGACAAATGGACACAGCTAACCTTTGGCCTGACACTTCTCAACTTCAGCACTAGGCCTTGCAACCTTACAGTGTCCATTTGGGCATGCAATTGACTTACACACTGCAAAGGAATCAACTCTGACAGCTGGCATCTGGCTCTCATTTTCTCTTCCATCTCCCTCTGTTTTCTCTCTTTCTCCGACTTTCATGCATCTCTTATGTTTATCTCTTTCTGTGTTTTCTGATAGTTTTGATAGATGCCCAGATATGGCAATATTCCAAATGTCATGTCTGCTTGTGTAATGCCTGTATTTTCCTCCAGACTTTACCTTCTCTAAGTAGGGTGTAGCTTTATGCAGAGGGTGCTGTGCTGCTCTGCTTCCAGTGTCACAACAGGGGGATGTGACCATTGCCCAGGCTGGCCTTCCCCAGGCAGATACAGTACCTGCCTCTAAGTAACTGTCCTGGGAAGAGAAAAGGCCATATGTTTTACCCCCTCAGGATGTGGTCTGTGAACATGCAATGTTTATGCAGCTCAGACAAGGTATTTTCCATTGGTATTTTAAAAGGAGGGCAGAGTCATGTCTCCTGTTTTGTTTTACTGATGAAGAAACCAAGGCAAAGACTGGGGAAATGATTTGACTTAGTCATCCTGCAGGCCAGTGGCTTTTAGCTCCCATGCAGGTCTGGTCACATTCTCATTTATGCAGTCTGTAGATGCTACAGCATTAATATTCTTGGCTCCAATACGGTAATCTTTGAACAGTCTGACTTCTCAATGAATCACAGAATCACAGAATGGTTGAGGTTGGAAGGGACCTCTGGAGATCATCTAGTCCAACCCCCTGCTCAAGCAGGGTCACCTAGAGCACGTTGCACAGGATCGCGTCCAGGCGGGTTTTGAAAATCTCCAGAGAAGGAGACTCCACAACCTCTCTGGGCAACCTGTTCCAGCGCTCTCTCACCCTCACAGTGGAGAAGTTTTTCCTCATGTTCAGATGGAACTGTCTGTGTTTCAGTTTGTGCCTGTTGCCTCTCGTCCTGTCTCTGAGCACCACTGAAAAGAGTCTGGCTCCATCCTCTTCACACCCTCCCTTAAGATACTTGTACGCAATGAAATGGCTGGGGATCTAAGAACACGTGTAGCATGGAGTCAGTTGCTTTGAGTGGAGAACATTCCTCTCTCATGAATCCAGAGAAAACTGGTGCAGGGACCTGCATGTCCTGCTCTGCTCAGCTCTCCCAAGGGTTCTGCTTAGTATCAGTTTTCCATTGCCAGATTGCCTGCTTTGCTATTTTTCTCATGCCATCTGCACTGCTTTCCCTTCCCTCCCTGTAACTGTGACACACATTTCGTGAATTGATGTCTGGGCAGGCTCAGGGGCAGGCTCTGGATTTTCAGAAAAGCAGGGAGGGACAGTCAGACATGTGGGCACCCTTGGCTTGGCACATACACGTCCCTGCAGTGTGGGCAGAAAGGCAGTCCTATGGGTACAGTGGGTTTGCATGCATCTTGGCAGCAATGGAAGGGGAGAGAAAATCATGCTGAGGTACCCTGGGTTGCACAGTGTAGTTTAGAAAGGAGCCCAAACTGGTATCCATATTTCATTTGAGACCCAGGCATTGTTGAATCCTAGCCGTGTATTGTAAGAAGGTAAGTTCTGGGAAATGCACAGTTAATTATTTGCCAAGGACTCTGCAGCCCCATGGGCATTTATACATTTACCAGCCACAAGGGAGCAAGGGGAAAGATGCCCAGCCCCATTGCACTGACCAGCTGCATGTAATGGTACTTCTCGTCTGGGACTTTAGAAAGGGTTAGAAGGTAACAGCCAAGCTGCTAAAATTATAGACCCAGCTATTTAAATGTCACAGACTAACTCACACCGTTGAAATGCTCTGCAAAGCAGCATGCATACGGGTTACATGAGGCACAGTCACTTGGTTTAGATGCTAGGATGAGTGCTCAGGAGCCAGGATCTGTCTCCAGCTGTGCTGCCAATGTGTGACGTGACCCTGGGCTTTCTATCTTGGATCTCTCTGCTGGATCAGTCATGAGCTCCCAGGAATGGAGACCATGCACTGCTCAGCCTTGTAGGTTCTACTGTGCCACACATGAGAAATAACAACTACAGACTGCTATTTTCTGCCAGTTGTTTGAAGCTCTCCTTCTGCTCCTGGTGTAAGGGCCAAATGGAGGGAGTTGAGTGGTTATAGCCCCCTTCTACCCCTGCCATTGGCTAGGGACAGTGGGAGCTCCATGGCATGGGAAGGCTCTTGCATTGTGCTGAGAGCTTAGGATGAGGAAATCAGCTCTGGACATAAAACCAGGATCTCCTTCTGCCATGCCAACACCCAGCTCTGGGGTCTGAAGGGGAAAACTGGAACCAGACTCAAGGCAGGGAGAGACAGCACCATGTCAAGGCTGGCCTGGGCTCCTAGGAGCTGTCCCTAATGGCAGATGTCACCAGTCCTCAAACTGAGGAGCTGCAGTAACCTAGTCCACTATCCCTGTTAATGAGTAGCCTCCAGGGACAAGGGCATGTTCATCCACCCAATGGTCTGCTGCTACAGCACACCAGGGACTTCAGCTTAGGGTCTTTTAATGGTGTGCCATCCAAACATTCAGACTCAGCAGCCTGCAAGCCGGGGCTCCTGGATTCTCCTGACTTGCTGCATGACCATTGGCACACCTGTTCCAGTTTGCCTGCTAGCAATATCTCCCCAGCTTACAGGAGATGGCTACAGCTTAATGAGTGTGAATTAAGTGTTGCACAGTACCTAGGTGGCAGCCACTGCGTGCATGTGAAGCTGATGACCTAGACCGGACACGTGCCGAACCACTGTTGAACCTGCCCTGAGTAGGGCAGATGCAGGCTGTGAGGCAAGCACTCACAGTGTAGAGGTCCCATCATGCTGTTCAGGGGTTGTGGCACACCAGCCAGGTCTTTGGCTGGGTCTTCTTCAGTTCTCCTTCCCCCTGCCTATCCTCCCAGTGCTGATGGACCCGGCAACAAAGCAGCATGGTGACACAGCTCTGGGGTTTCTATAGGGGCCATGTTTGTCCTCAGCACCACTAAGATGTCCCACTGGCTTATTTGCTGTCTTTCTCCTATCTCAGCCTAACACTGAGGGTGGAGGGTCTATCCCAGACAAAGCAGAGCCAGATTCATCCCATAAAGAAAAAGAACTGTATTTCCCCTGTGTCATGAAAGTCAGAAAGGGAATGTTGGACAAGCTGTGTTGGCTGTTCCTCATCTGTCACCATCCTGATATTTTTCTTGCTCATTTTTTCTGCTCAGTGTCTCAAACAAATTCTCAAGCATGTCAGAGCAATCACACCTTGCAGAACTTGCCTTGCTCCTCAGATCCAGCAGGTATTTAGACCTGCGTGTGCTGGACTTCACAAAGTGCCCCTGCACATTTCTACCCTTGTATATCATGAACTATAGGCACCAGGAAAGGTTTTAATTTCCTAAAAGCAGGCTCCACTGGTGCTGGCTGCAGGGAGCAGTGTAAGAAGGGAAGGTGACAAGGAGAAGGAGGAGGTGGATGAGAACAGGAAGAACAATGGACACAAGTTCCTGGGTCTGGGCCTGGAAAGGGACCTCAGGGAGGGGATGGGACATGTGAAATGAGAAGCAGGTACCCTCAGGACTCAAGTATTTCTGAATATCTGCAGTTCCCTAACAGTGTGATAGAGGAGGGGTTCACAGCTGACTCCTGTAGATCCCAGGTCTCAGTGGTGCCTGTTGGTGTTCAGCTCCATCCTTCAGGCTGTGATTCCTGGGGCTGGGGAGTGTGTTGGTTACTGCAGTGGGAGAAGGAGCCAGCTGTGGGCAGGAGAACGTTGGTGGCTGTGGCTCTGGAAGGACACCAGGAGCCAGTGCTTCCTGGGGGTACGGCAGCAAGGGGAAAAGATCCAGATTTCTAAGGAAACTGCCTTTGCTCTCTGAGTTTAGGAAAAACAGGCTTTGGTCCAAGAGCAAGACTGATACTTAACTTTTTTTTCTCTGGCCTCCGATATCAGCTTGGGTCAAAACTGGTGAGAGGAAAACCAGGAAACCAGGGAAGGAGCAGGATACTGGGGCAGGGACAAGAGAATAGGGAATGAGGAGAGAGACACTGGAGCATAGTAAAGAAGGAAAGTAAAATAGGAACTGAGCATGAAGGCCACCAAGCACTCCTCTCAGCCTGACTTTCATGGCTTGTAATGTCTGAGTTTCTCTAAACCTAGAAAGTTCCCATATAAGGTATTTTTAACTTGTCATTAAGATTGCTAAATACAACTCAAACCCAGAGACATCGTCACATGACTGCAAATGCTAAAACATTAAACCCACAGAAATCACAAGCAAATGCTGCATTTGTTACTTTTATACCAATCTCAAGAGCTTTGGCACTGATTGGCGGTTGCAGGGGGAGAGGAATCAGCAAAAAGCAGGAAGAACCTGGTAGACATGGGAGGAAGCCAAGAAGCAGAGCATCGCATGGGTACAGGACTCTCAAGAAAAGCAGATCTAGATTCCTAAAAGCAGAATCCTACATCACCAAAGAAACACTGACTTGTCAGTACTCACATAACCTGAAGTCTGACTTTTCATCCCATTTAAGCATTTAATTTCAGTCTAGAAATACCTTTCTGTTTTTTTTTCTAGCCTTAAAAGTTCAGTATTGTTTTGTCATTTGTTGTATGCTAAGGGGAATCACCAGCAGTTTTTGTTTCTCTCCACAGCAAGCTCTCTTTGCTTTTGCTCATGAACTAGCTTTAGAGACATGCAAAACCTGTTTTTGTACCAAGGGTTTATTTTGCCAAGTGGGGAAACATTGTTATTTGCAAGATATCTGGGCAACTGTCATCCAGAAGGTTAGAAATCTCTTTGACAGGTGCAGGCACTGTGGCTCCTGGGCTGGGATTTGCAAGGGCTGTAAGTTGTCCTTGGCTTTGCAGAGGCTCAGCCTGATGGTAGCTACGCGTTCTGGAAGACCTGGTCCCTCCGGTGGGCACTGAACCATTGATCATGACTCTTTAGAAAGTTTGACCTATGATGTCTCAACCTGAGCATTTAAACCTTGCATCAGACAATCTTTTGGCCAGATTCTGCCATCTTTACCCCTTTTCATAATGCTTTTCAGCCCAATAGCTGGCATGGCCCCATGGCAAAGCTGTGCTGTGACATCTCTCATGTTCCAGATCCCCTTGAGCCAAATGTGATGGGTGGCTGATGATGTATCACCAGCCTGACTAGGCAGCCACATCCATCCCCAGGAGCTCTCTGGGTTGGGATGGGACTGCAGGTCTGCAGTGCCAGGGTATGAATACAGCCTCTGCATCCTGGGAGCTGGCAGTGAAGTGGGGGAGATGAAGGATGAGGGGATGACTGCAAAGGGGTGAGCCTTGGGAGGGTCAACATGCCTCCAAACATCTGTCATGCTGGCTGTACCTGCATCACCACCTCCCTCTGGATGGCCCAGCTACCTCAACACCTGTCCCTTTTCTCTGCAGCCCCAATGTCAGTGCACTTCTCATGGCATGCAGCTGCCTGCCCCAGGTATCAGTGAGAGGTGCTTGCAGGAGGAATGACTCATCAGACATCCAACTGCAGAGCTAATTGCTTCCGCTCCTGACTCACTGGTCCAAGAGGTGGGCTGGAGCTGCATTGCTCAGGTGCACATTCAGGCTTGAGAGTCCCCAGATCTCAGAGATCTAAGACCTGAGGACATCCCAGCAAGGCTGGCTGGGGAGGTTTCTGGCATCACTATCCTGTGGCAGCCTTCTCAAGGGCCTGATGGATTCAGGGCCCTTCCCCACTTCTCCAGGGGAGATCTTCCCACTCTCCTTCTATCAGCCTTTCCCCAGCTGCTGTGGCAACTGGGTCCTCAGCCAGCAGTCCTTCATGGCAGGTGGCAAAGCCTGGCCCTCCAGAGAGCAGCGAGGGATGGGACTCACATCCTGCAGGAGCCCAGCCACTGAGTTTTGCAGTGGGGATGGGTTTGCTACTGCCATGTATTTCCCCTGTTCATTTACTGGGGAGCAAGAAACACATCTGGCTGCTTTGGGGCAGCCTCCCCTGCTGTGCTCAGATTCCAGAAGGGCTGGTCATGGGAGATCAGTCCTCAGCACTGCTTTCCTGGGCTGGTGCCATGAGCAGAGCAGTCATTGCTAGCCTGCCTTGTAAACAGCAGGGCTTCCCTGCCCTAAGAGAGAAGGAGCCTTCTCTCTCCCCAGCTGCTGGAGCTCACATGTGTTGTGATGCTTCAGGGATGCCCTGATGACACAAGCAAGCTCTGGGTCTTCTGAGGGGAGGGTTTAGCACAACCAGGGAAGCTCATCTGTGCTGGGTTATTTTGGCACAGCCAAGCACAAGTACCAGGACATGGAGCCAGCTTAGCATGCTGATGTGGCAGTGCCAGTCAGCACCAGTGCCCAGACTGTGCAGCACTGCTGGGGAGCAGCGAGAAGAAGAGAAAAGGACCATGTGCCAAAAGAGAGAGAAGAACAGTATAGTCCTTCCTCCGGGTGCTGAGGACAAGAGTTCCTGTAGAAATCTCTGCTGTGCCCTTGTGATGGGAGCATGGGGCCACATGGCCCAGCAAGGGCAGACATCTGCAGAGGCCCAGGGCATTGCAGTGCTGTAACTGACAGGTGGAGCACAGCACTTTCGGGGATTCCTCCTGGGCATCACGCTCATCTCCTTGCAGCCTAAACCCATCTGCAATGAGGGGGCGGAAAACCTTAAGCACAAGCAGCAAGCACTGTCAAAAAAGCCTCTCTAGTGTTGTTATGCTGGTGCAATAGCGTCAAAAAACAAAAAGGCATCACCACCTGCAAAAGAGCAGGCGCTAGCTCTGACAGCCGGGAGCTCCCACTCACATCGCAAACCCTCTGAGACAGGCATGGAGCTCCTTCCTCTGGTCCTCTCACCCTGTGCAATGGAGTCAGGCTGTGGGGCTAGCTGGACTGTTCTCCACTAACAGAGCAGCTCAGGGTCTCCTCCACTCACCCCCCTCAGCATTGCACTAGCTGCCTGGGACCAGCAACAGTTCACAACTGCCAGGGCAGCCTCTGTTCCCGTCACTCTCCTTGTCCCCAGTATTAACCCATCCCCAGCACTAACAGAGACACAGCCAGGTAGAAAACCTGCCTCCTGCTACATCAGCTGAGCCTTGATGGGACCTCAGAGGCAGTGTTTCTCTGTGTGCAAACTGCATTTGGAGAATATTGCTAGCGGATGCTACCTGCTCCTTGCCTTCCCTCCCTGCTTGTTACTACAAGCTCCTGCCTGTGCCCCGGAGAAGCAAGGGGCCATGCTAGTTCTCTGCTAGCTGGACTTCAGAGCCATTGGAGCACTGGTGTGACATCACTTTGAACCCAGACTGACAGCAACAGGAGCAATATCTGCTCCATCCACAAATGCAAAGGGATAACAGTCCCTGAGGATGAGGAAAATCATGGTGACAGCTGGCATGGTCTGCAGGAGCAATTCCTGCCAAACTACTTATCTCTCCAGAGAGGATTTTCCCTGGTGCTTTCTGGCATCTTTGATGTTGGTGTTATGTGCAAAGGGCTGGTGAGCTGCATATGGAGCCTGTGTACTCATCTCTCCATCTCTCCCATAGCAGGAGTTGCCATGTTCGTTCCTTTCCTGGTGGCCACTGCTGAGCTCTGCCTGGCATCCCTGGTACAGTATGGTGTCCTCTCTGCCCTGTCCACTGCATCCCAGAAGATGCAGTCCAGACTGGAGGACTTCAGGAGTGAGCTGGGGATGTTTTCTTCCGAAACCCAGCACCAGTGAGACACAACACCGGAGAAAGAAATTTAGTGTTGAATTGACCCGTAGTAAATGTTTTGAATCCGTTCATCAAACCACAACAGTTCTTTCTACCTTGGTGATGTCTGCTGACTACACAGGTCTGTTTTCCTGTTTCAGAAGTAACTCTTTTTTTGTTTTGTTTCTTGCAGTGTGCCACTGAAGAAAAATTCCAAGATTTCCCTTTTTGAAAACTGGATGAAATGAGTGTTGGAAGTTGCTGCTCAGCTCAAGTCAAGCCATTGCTGGCTTCTGGACACTCCAAACCACCTTTGCTCTCCTGTTCAATGCAATGCTGTATCTGCAGTACTGCAAGACACATTGTGCACCAGTGCTGGGAACTAGGGAAGTGGCTGTCATGGCCACCAACCCCACATGGGAAGCATGATGGGGGAGCCATTTGAGGCTTTCCATTTTGGGCTGACCATCTACCATCCCATCTGCTGACATGAATAGACATGAATGTCAGCAACAAGGGGAACAGATGGGAAGAACTAGAAACCTCCTCTTGGACCTGAACATCTCAGGGACTTGGTGGGTCACCACAGGCTGGGTACATCAGTGCAGAACGCAGAGCCTGTTCAGGCTGGGAAAAGGGAGTGCAGCATTGTTATCCATCAAGGATATATATATAAAGATGAATATTAGATGGAAAGACAAAATCAAGCAAGCTAAGGCAGAAAATGAATTCTGACTAGATACGTAAGTCTGGAAGAAAATAATCTGTATGTCCAGGAAAGTCTAGATCCACTTCTAAATGAGGCAGATAAGCAAATACTAGATAATACATGAGAAGGCTGCAATGTTCAATATCTTTCCTGCTTTAAATCTTTACAGAAAGGTTAACTGTGACCAGATTATTATTAACAACAAGAAGCTAGGAACAATAACAGAATAACAAGGCTGAGGAATATAATATGGATCTATTTAAATTGTCAAGGTCTGATAAAATTCACTCTGGAGTACATAAGGAACTAGCTACAGTCATCTCTGACCCCATTAGCAATTATCTCAGAAAACATATGGAGCATGCGTGATGTCCCTGTGGATTGGAGCAGACCAAAACATTGCACCTGCCTTTAAAAAGGGAGAAAAGGGAATTATACATGAGTCAGACTAACTTTGATGTCTGAAAAGGTACAGGAAGAAATTATTATATAATACATCTCAAGGATAATAGGTGATAAGGAACAGCCAACATGGATTTGTCAGTAATACAACATGTTAAACCAATCTAATTTCCATCTCTGACAGGATAAGTGGCCTAGTTGATAACAGGAAGCAGCAGATATGATACGTCTTGACATTCATAGGTTTTTGGTACTGTCTCATGTGACACTCTCTCCAAGAAACTGAGGAGATAGATAGAATGCAGCTGAAATGTGTCTGAGGTGGATGTAGAACTGGTTAAAAAATTCTGGGAGTCAGGAACACTCAGATGCTGTCAAACTGGGAAGACATACTAAGTGAGGTCCCGTAAGGGTCTGTCCTGGGTCAGGTCCTGTTCAATATTTTCATTAGCCACCAGGTTGAGGGAATAGTGATCATGCTTATAAAATGCTGAAATGAAAAGAGGTAGAGAAGGGCTGAAACTGCTTTGAAGGACATGATGAGAATTCAAAAAAAATCTCAATCACTCAGAAAAATGACTTGGAGTCAATAAAATGCAATTCAGTAAAGACAAACACAAAGCAAGAAAATGCACAAATACCAAGTAGAAATTAACAGACCAGATAGTAGTACTGCAGGACACCTTAGGAAGTTTTAGTGGGTCATTGCTGGTCAGACTCAGCAGTCATCTGCTGCTGTGAGCAAGGCAAGCGCATCCTGGACTGCGCAAGCAAGTTGTCCCTTGTAAGGCAGGGGTGGCAATGACACTGTTCTGCTTGGCATGGGGGCAACCTCAGCCAGAGGAGCACTGTATTGGATTTTGGGCTGGTCATCTTAAGGAGAAGATAACAAGCAGGAAGAAGACCAGAGGAGACACTGCAAGATTGATCAGAGGTTTGGAAAACAGGAGCTGCAAGGAGAGGAAGAGCAAACTGAGTCTATGCAGGTCTGACAGGGAGAAACCACAGCAGGGATATAAGAACAACTTTCCAGCATGTTAAAAATCATTAGAAAAGGGGTGGTGATCATTTGTTCTCAGGCCCACCAGGGATATTTTGTGCTGTAATTGGCTTAATTTGCATCTATGGAGATTTAGGGTAGGTATTAGGACTGCAGGGAGATTTTCCTTGAGCCATGTTGTGAGGTATCAAAGGCTATCTAGGATGTAGCTGCTCCAAAGCAGCATGCAAGCACCCGTTTGCCTGTTAGGGCTGTTGGGCATCCACACTGGTGCTGGTGCATGCCCCTGCTCCAGCGGTCCCAGGATCAGCAGGTCATGGTGGCAGTGCTGGCCCAGGTGGGGACCCTGATGTGCCAGGTGTCCTGGGGAATTCTATGGTAAATCAGGACCAGGCTTGGAAAGGCTAGGCAGGGCCATCGCTGAGCACCCAGAGCTGGGCTAACCTGGGAGCTAAGGGGGCTGGAGAAAGAGGAGGCAGCTGGGGCTCTAGCTCCAGCTGGTGAGGATTTGTTTGCCCACTTGCCATGAGAGGAGATCTTTGCCCAGCAGCAAGGAGTGGGAGCTGCTTTGGTGAGCTGCACCACTAAGCATGAAAAACAGCTCCATTACCTTGCTCTATCTCCAGTTCTCCCTTATCCTCCTCTTTGATCTGCCCCTCTGCCACACTCTCCTCTCCCCTCCCATCTCTCTGTCCCTCTTTTTTGCATCTCCTACATCATCTCTCCTCTGCTGTACTCCTCCAACTCCATATCTCTCTTCCCCATCCTTCCAGCTGCACTCCTCCTTTCTAGTCTCCCTCTTTATTCTCATTCCTTCCTGCACTAGTTTTTTTTTTTTAAATTCAGCAGCAAGCCATTTCCATTTGAATTGCTTTCCTGACTCCATCCAGGACAGGAGCTGAGCCAGGGCACTGCATCCTGTTCCAGGCCTGCATTCATTAGTGTCACGTGGACAGCACTGGCTGTCACTAGCAAGCCCACTCTGTATTCATGGCAGCATGCTCCCCAGGCCCCTCTTGTGCCTGGTTAGTGTGTGCTAAGCATGGATTACAGTACACACAGCGCTCTATTCTGCATGCAGAGAGAAAGTGATGGTGAGTCTCACTGGAGACAGACTGGGTGCTCCCTGTTTGCATCCCAAGAGGAGCAAAACATACTCCCTAGCCCCTCATTTCCATGAGATAAGCTGTGTTTGCAGCTGCTTTTCTGAAGATTCAAAGGCATGCCTGTTTGTGCTGTCTCTGCTCATCTTTCCTTCTGGGCTAACCTGTGAACCCTGCTGCCAAACTCAGGCAACACGATGGTAGAGCAGGTCAAAGACACGAGACCAATGTGGTGAGAAGGACCAGCTGCCGGGAGGACCAAGATCCATGCAAGAGCTGCTTTCCAACAGTAGCAATCAGATGGTCTTTCTATCAGGCTGCATGTGTGGGGCTAGCCCCAGCCTGACTGTCTCTGAAGCAGCGTTTCTGGCTCAGGTACCTCCCCAGCCCCACACAGAACCAGGTATTAGCCACTGGCATCTCACAAAGTTGATTCCTCCCCAAGGAAGGGCCTTCTCCACCTGCTGGCAGTGCGCTGGAGCAGCCCAGGGCCTGCACTGGGAATAGTTCCCTGGGCTGCTTTATGTTCCCAGCTCCAGGAAGCCACAAGCCATGTGTTTTGGGGGTGTAATGCCACCATGAATTCACTTCTGCCACATGAGCACATGCAAGCATCCATCAGAGACCAGACCCCATTGTGTGAGGGGCCATCAGACAGGGCCTGGGAGCCAGTGGGGTGTCTCTTCTGCCTTCCCTGTCCCTTCTGCAGGAAGGAAGTGCTGCAGGGATATGGGTCCCTGTGGTTTTGTGAAAGGACTCCTCCTTTGTTTAAATACCCAGCCTAGTTCAAGCTGCAAGGGGACTGAATGCTGTCCATGGCTATACGGGGGGCAGCGGGGCCTCATTTTCCTCCCTCACAGCAGGGCTCTGGGATGCTGTGCTGATCTGGGCACCCTGCTTCATCGCCTGACTCAGCTCTGGTGCTGCTGCTTGCTCTTCACTGCCAACCTCGAGGATGGAGAGCCGGGAAATCCCACTCTGTGGATTACCTCTCTGCTGACAGGAAGGGGCCCAGTTGTGAAAGCCCCTGAGACCAGGCCACAGTTCTGTCCCCAGGCCCATGTTCCCTGAGGTCCCTTGGGCTAGCAGGCATGTGGGACCCTCAAGCAGGCTTTGGGTGAGAAACACAGCTGCTCATCCTCTCCACCTTCCTCTCTCTTCTCTTGGGGCTCATTTGGGTGCTTAGCCTTGTGGAGCTCTGCCTCTCTCCCTTGTAATCTCATAGTCAGCCCAGCCTAATTAAGATTTATTATCTCCCCGGCACCAGGCGCACAAACATGCAAATATCTTCCAGCCTCACAGGACATTTCTTTCCCTCCTTATTGGGTGCTGGTTAATGGTTAACTTTCAGAAGTTTTCCTCCTGGCAAAGAGAGAGCCCTGTGACATTTTCTTTAACCCCTTGGTGCCCTCTTGGGCTGGCTGGTATCTGGTGAACTTCTTCCTATGCCAGGTGGAACCAGTGCCCGCTTTGCAGATGTCTCTGTGCTGGTGTGACTGGAGGCAGGTGGTGGCAATAGTTGCAGGTCAGCGTGGGCTACAGGGCAAGCCAGCCACAGTCACCAGCAGCTTGATACAGAAGAAAGTTTGGTGAGGATTTGAATTTACTTAGAAAATGTAGAAGCTCAGTTTGACAGCAGGATACAGAAGCAGCTGAGTATTTTATGGCCATGTAGCTACCTGGCTGTTTGCCATCAGGAAGAAGGACTGTGCCAGGAGGGGCTATGTGGCTCTGGCCCCTCCAACATGTAGCTGCATCTGCTAGGTGAGCCCCATGCAGGTGTCTCTGCTCCAGGGATTTGCCAGGGAGGTGTGCTCCCAGCACATGCCTGGCTGCGTGCCCATCTGCCGTGCTCGTGGGATGGTGCCATCCCAGTGTGTGAGCAGGGCAGGGGGAAGGGGATGGGCAACTGGCTACATGTGCTGTGCTGGGGGGCTGGATCCCGTCTATGAGCTGTCGCGTGCATCCCAGCTTCACATGATTGAGGGGTGGCAGAGCCTGGCAGGCAAGGAACTTCCCTAGTAGAGCTGGCTTCTGAGCTTGGTGTCACCATCTCTCCTGGACAAATTTTTCTCTGCACTTCCATTCCCATCTGTAACATGAGGAATATCTTCTCCTCTCAGTAGTCATCAAGATGGATTGCTGCAAGGGCCTCTGTGAATCCCTGTGACTGACTGGGACCTCAGACTCTGTCATAATTCAGGGTGAGTCCTGAAGTCCTTGTTGTGCTATAAATCAAATTTCTGCCCTTCTCCTGCTACAGGAGCAGTGCAGGTGGGAAAAGGATTGGCTTGCTGATGTACTCAGGGGAACCTTATACCTTTTACCAGTAAATGTGTGAGACATCCACAGTTTGCTGACAGTTTGTGCTAAGGCATCAGCAGCTGGGAGCTCCCTGACAGCTATGGACATCAGCTCCCTTCTAATGGGAGAAAAAATGGGTGCATGGATTACCGCTTACTCTCCCTAAGAAGCAGTGGTGTTGCCCAGAACTTTATATATTTGAAAGAAAAAGAGGTCCACAGTTATTACCAGTGAATCCATTTCACCAAAGGGGGAAAATATTTTGCAGTCTTGTGTTTCACTGCTGGCCCTTTACAAACCATCAGCACTGGGTGGACTTGGACAGTATGAACAGAGCAATCGGAGCTGCCCTTTGGTGGACAGCAGCATGGCAAACTGCCTCATTCCTTCACTCAGGGTGGCACATACTATTTTTCGACTGGTATGTTAAAATATCACTTGATTTCCATTCTCTCTGCCATGATGGAGAAAGCAAACAGGCAAAGAGGTTTTGTGCTTGGATTGTTAGATTTACATGGCAATTTAGCAAGGATGGTTGAGAGTCATTTTCCAGCTAATTTCAGTTCCTTTGCACTGCTCCTGAGCTGCAGGGCCTGGGCTGCAAATGTAACAGCAGGGAGCCGTTTGGTTGCTGCTTAGTGTCTGGTCATGGAGTAAAGCTGACCTGAGAAATGTTGTTATCAGCTTTCAGTAAGAGATCATGATGTTAATTGTGGTCCTAAAATCTTTCCCTAATAGAAATAATCATCTCACATTTATCCCAGCAATTACAGCAACAAATAACTCATGCAGCTAGAGAACATGCACCTTCTGCAGCCAAAAGAGAGCAGATATTTACATGGATAATGACAATTAATGTTAATGTGTGTTTTTGAAGGTATTTCTTCCTTTGGAGGTTATCCAGGTTTTAGAAGTTGGCACCCATTCTCCCACGGGACAGGCTCTCCCACATCTGCCTGATGGGTGGATGTCTTGCCAGTCCCTCTGACACATCTGGCTTTTGTCATTGTAGGAACCAGGAAGCAGGACTTGGGTCTGGTCCAGTGCCAGGGTGGGTTTGTGTTCAGGGTTTGACATTTTGCTTGGTATTTTTGAGGATGTCTGCATGGGGCTTTTACCAGTACATGCCCATTTGAGTGTGTCAGGTCTAAGTGGGCACCTGGATCCCAGCCTACGCTTGATCCCCAAGTCTTCCTGACCTGTGGCTGTGTGCGATGTGAGCTACTGAGACATCACGACATGTGTCAGGGTATGATTATTGCTCACAGACACTGGCAGCGCACATTTCAAATCTAGCATGTGTAGCTCAAAGGCTCAGCAGGGCAGAAGGACAGAGCATGTATGGCTCCACAGTGGGGATGCTGGAGCTGCTGCCAGGGAGCTTGTGTTTCAGGGACACGGAGAGATCTGCAGAGCCTTTGCAAGGCATTTTCCAACATGTTTTGTAGCACTAGGGAAAGAGCTTTCCAGCCTGCTCCAGCCCTTACAGCACTGCAAAGCACAGTCCTTGACTCAAGACAGCTCACCGGCTGCTTTCCACATCACCAGCCATTAACCTTTCTCTTCTGCCCAGATAAATTAATGTGTCTGCAGGGCTTTTGGAGCTGGTGAGCAAGCCCAGCCAGCGCTGATGGATGGGCTGGGAAAGCAAGAAGCCAGGTGGTGCTGTGGAGCAGTGTGGCAGCCTGAACTGTCTGGGTCTCACCTGGCCACTGGGTGATTTGTCAACTCGAAGGATCAGTGCATGCAACTGAGCAGATGTGGCTGCCCACAAAAGTGCCTGGGCTTCCATCCCTGGTGCATTGGAAGGGCTAGTACTGGTGCCTCTGCCACCCACGTGGACAAAGTGGCAAGGGCTGAGAATGGGTCTTATGTGCAAACCACCATGAGAAAGCCCCAAAGCCCAGGGGGCAGGATGGATATCCCAGTGCTCCCACAAGCCAGTCCAACTGGCTTATGCAAAGCAGAAATCACTGACATTTCAGTGTTGACACTTCTGTCTGGCCCAGGTCTCACGCATAATAGCCTCAATTTTAGACATCATATCAGGACTTTTAGCAATCAGACTGATCTACTGACTCTGAGGAAACAGTACCCCAGCATGGACCCAGGGAGCCTTGTGTGCGGCAAGGCCTGGAGGACTGGAGAGGCTCTGGGGATGAAGGTGACAGACCCCAGGCTTTTGCACCCTCTTGCACTTCTGGGTGGTTGTAGTGGTCTGGTAAGGATTTGTTCTTGATGGTGTGCCTCAAGCAGATATTATCAGGGATGGACAGAACTGAGCCAGACGCTGGCTTGACAGGGGACTGTGCTGGATGCTTCGGGAAAGCAGGGCTGCTCTGTGCACAGCTCCATGGAAGAGGGCAGGGACTGCCAGCCATCAGCTGGACAGCCTGAGATGTGGGTGCAGTTCAGTTCTCTGCTCTGCAAAGCATCTCTCTTTCACTCTACTGTGTCCCACATACTTTGGCCACATACCCTTTGGGGACCTACCTGCAGCCACTAGATATGTCTGTAGCCTCAGAGCAAAACTGTCCGTGTGAGTGCTCTGTATCATCTTCAGCACAAAGTCTGCCAGCTCTGTCCACTTGCAAAGGTCACAAAATTTAGCCTGACCTTGCTGGTCTTGCCAGTCCTCAAATGTTGGTTTTGCATGGGAGATACCCAAGGAGTGGATTAGGTCCCCCTGGACCTGGCTGACCATTGGCACTGGGGATGCCCAGCCCTTCTCACAGTGAAAATATGAGAAAGAGCATGCTGAAAAGCATCTGGTTGCCACCTGCCAGCATTGACAGGTGGTCCTGGCACCATTTGCATGCCGTGGCAGCTTTGCATCTTGGCTGGGCTCCCTGTCCAGCTCTAGCATCTGAGAACAGAGATTGGAAAGGGCCTGATCCAGACAAGTGCTGAGTACCTGCATCTGTCCCTCAAACCAGCTAACTGGAGCATGCACCAAGTCCAGGGACGCCATGACTGCTGCTAGAACTGGCGGTTGCCAGCCCCTCACCAAGGGCATTTGGAGAAGGACCAGGGAGCAAGAAAGGCCTCTCCTGCACCTCCTTGCCCTGCCTGCACACACCTCTGCCTTCCCTCCCCCATGCCAAGGCTGAACGCAGTAGCATCAGCCCTTTTGCTCCTTCCAAAAGTGTGCTTTGGAAGGGGAGCCTCTGATGGTGTGAAGCCTCCTTGGCTCCAGTCCTTCCACAACACCTCTCTACCTTCCTTCCAGCCCTGGGAATTAGCTTTCCAAAGCACATCTCTGCCATCTGCTCTGATGTGCTGCTGGTGATGGGAATCCCCAGGCTGAGGCCAAGGGCTCCACTCAGGAAGCAGAGCTTTGCTCTAGCTCAGCAGGTGCAGCAAATGCTGAGGAGACTTGGCTGCAGTAGTCTTGGCTCTATGCACGGCAGGGATGTGAGGGGCTGAAAAAGATTGCAGCTGCTGCGGGATGCTCTGGCTTGGGATCCACAGTCCAGGCTACGCAGAGCTGGCACATGGAACAAGCTGCCCCCACGAGTCTGTTCCCTCCTCCCGACTTTTGATCCTGTTATCCAGCTTCAGTCAAAGTTGGCAGAGAGCTGGAGGTCTCAGTAGGATGAAATTCATAGAAATGTCCTGAAAAGAGGGTAGAGGAGAGAGTATGTGAGCGATCCCTCTGCAGGAAAGGTGGTGGCATGTGCTCAAGGCTTATTAGACACCAGTAAATCCACTTGGGAACAGCCCCGTACACCCAAATCCTGTGCTGATAGCATGTCCTCTGCCACTGCTGATGACTGACATGGGAAAACAGTGGGATGTGGGAGCTGCAGGTCCTGGGGACTGGGAGGAGAAACCATTCAAGAGTTGTGAGGGTACAGTGGGGAACCAAGCCTCAGCCCTGACCCTACGCATGAAAAAGTTCCTGTGTCCCTCACAGGCTCAGGAGAGCCAGGAAGCACAGGCCTGGGGTAGACAGACTTGCAATGAGCTTGTGACCAATGAAGTACCCTTCTAACAGGCTCGGAAAGTTCGTTGTTGTGGCTACAAGCATGGGACTTGATCTTGCGTGGCTGTGAGAGGCTCCTGCCGAGTGCTGAATGCCCTTGGCAGGGGTTGGCTGTGCACCGCCCTTTTTTTTCCCAAATATAATTGGTAACCTCATGCATAATGAGAAATAACAAGGTTGGGATCTTGTTTTGTGCAATGACACCTGGGCCAAGGAAATTGGCTGTGCCTTTGTGACTGTCTGTGACTGCCTTTGCAGTCCTTTTGTGGTGTGCACAGGGATGAGCCCTTGCAGCCCTGCAGCCCCACGGGGAGGCTGCCTGGTGCAAGCCTGTCCCATGCTTCCTGTGCCCTTGGTGGCCTGGCGGAGGGAAGCTCACACCAGGAGTTGCTGTGGCGGGTGATAAGAGTCCAGGGAGGCAGAAATGCAGGACAAAACAGGATTTGTTTCCTCAGACCTGGTTTCTCTCATTGCCTCAGCTGTGTGCAGGCTCTGGTCCAGTCCTCATGCCCTCCTGCACTCAGTGGCATTGATGGGTACAGCCACAAGCCTATCACTGGGGCTTTAGCTGCTAATCCTCCAGTGGAAGAGTCGACTGTAATCTAGCAATATTTTCTCAGGCTTTTCTTATTAATTTCTCCCAAATTGCCAGATGCTACTGACCAGCATGCCCAGTGGTGAGGGACTGTCCTCTCCATGTATTTCCCAGCCATTTGGTGTGGGGAGGTGGGGTGAAATGCACCACAGTGGGTAGCTTTCAGGCCAACTGGGTTATGCTGGGTCTCAGTTCAGAGAAGCCCCCCTGGCTGGCTCTTCCCTGGCAATCAGAGAGGTTGGACCATCGGGGAGCCTGCCCTGTGTGGCAGAAGAGGACGAGTATGAGACAGAAGCAGGGGCTTCCCTGTTTAGTGAGTCTGCAGAGGGCCCTGGCTTCTGACACTATGCCACCTCCTAAAATAGCATCAGTGGCCCAACTTTCTCCCTGAGTCTCCATGGAAATTCATGGTCTCCTTCCAATATGGGAAAGCAGAGCTGGGCTGTGAAAATCAGGAGAAGAAGGCCCCAGGAATAAGAAGACAGTATCTTTTTTAGGGGAGAGGAAGAGACAATTAGCTTGTTGGTAGGGAGTCCTGTTGCCTGGGCAGGACACTCACCCCTGTGGAATGGGCTGGGGCTTTCCTGCTGCCCATGGGCACCGGTGGCAGCCAGGACAGCAGGAAAGCTGGCTGTGGGGAGTGCTGCAAGGGTCCAGGCAGGTCTGCAGAGGGGGATGCAGGAGCCCTCCCTTGCTTTGGAGAATCTCTCTCCTGCACACCCACTCCTCTGGGTTTCCTCTGATTTGTGGTGGGCCAAACCAGACTGCAGTCTGTGCAGAGACTGCTTTTCTCACCCCGCCTGGGACAGAGGCATTGCACCTTCCTCGGCTGTGTTTGTGCCTGATTCCTCCTGTGCTGATCTTTTTCCAGCTGTCCATGGCCTCTTGTGTGCTCTCCACCTTTCAAGGCCTGCTCCAACACCCATGGACCACTTCTCTACCACTACTGTGCATCACCTGAGGTGCTTCTCCCCACCATCGGTATCAGAGATGGGCTAGTGCTCAGTGCCTTATGCTTTTTACTGTCATTGCTGACAGGCTTTTAGTGCTGCCAGCACAAACCCTCTGAGCTGCCTGTATCTGCCAAATGGAGAGCAGTGTGAAAGAAGGCCCCAGCTGCGGGGCAGAGAGAGCCGGGGCACTGGGCTTGCTGGCTGCTGGCCCCAACCAGAGAGCCAGGCAAGTGGGCTTGGTCAGCTGGCTTGGCCTGGGGCTGCCCAGAGCGTGAAGTGGCAGGGGGAGACACCCTAACTGATGGTCCTTCTTCCATAGCAAGGCATGAGCCCAGCCTGCTGAGCAGCCTGTCTGAGGGCAAGGGCAGGATCTGCCAGGCCACCCAGTACCAGCGAGCCAAGTGTCCTTGTCCAGGGAGAGTGGCCTGACCTCTAGGACCAACAGTCTAAACATACATCATCCGCATATATGACGATACATATATCCCATGTGTACAGCAGAAGGCACAGGGGGTCCAGGGCTCTGTGCAGGTGGTGCTGACCACACAGCTGCAGCAACAAGGTCTCTCTCTATCCTCTGGCCCTTTACTCAGTGTGAAACAAGCATATGGGCTCTGATTTTTGCCTCTTCAGGAGCATGTGTGTGCACGTGCAGAGTCACCCCCCTCCCCAAGGACAGTGATGTGTTGAGGAGAGACTGTCTGCTGCCAGTCCCACTGGAGAGAAGGCAAAACACAGTGACAGGCAGATCTTCCAGAGTCCCCAAAAGTCATCATGGAGGAGCTAGCATCACCTAAGGGGAAAGAACATATCTGGGCATCTTCTCTGTTCCCCATGCATGTTTGCTCCTGCCCATCTTCCTGCTGCCTGTGACCAGGACCTGGCAGCATCCGCCCTGCCCACCATATGCTCTGCACTCCAGGTCCAGGATGAGGAGTGGGTGGTACTTTGTGGAGATACTGCTGGAGCAGCCAGGATGGGAGTAGATTAATTTGAAATAAATACTCTCCTTTTCCCCAAAAGAAACTTGGGCTCTATCTAATCTAATCCTATCTATGTAATCTCACTCTGCTGTGGCAAACTTCACAGTACAAGGGCTGTAAGCAGCTTAGTGCCCCTCTTGGAAAACAGGATGAATCTTGAGTCTTCTCCTTGGGGATCGAGCAAGCAGAAAGCCCAGGAGCCCTGCTGAAGTGCTTGCTGGTGAGAGGTTTCCCTTGCCAACAGGCTTCTGGATGCTGATGCAGACTGCATCGCTGTTCTCCTCAAAGACCTCCACAGTGCTCTACACAGGGTTCCCCAGTGCCTACCACCCTGTTGATGACTAGCAGTGTGATTGTGGCTATTGGGAAAATGTGGGAAATCTGTCCCTCTTTATTCAGGGATGATTGGAGCCCTCCCACTACGCTTTGAGCATTGAGCTCAAACTTTTGAGTTGCCAATCAACGCAAAGTCTCTAGGTGAATTTATGGCCTGTACACTGGGATCTCTGGAGGCAGATGGGAACTATTCGAATCCTGCACCCAAGCCCATCAGCCAGCACCCAGACCTCAGCCCAGATTGTTTAGGACCAAATGTGGCTTCAGCAGAGGTTTTGAAAGCTGCTCAGCCCTTCCCATGTGATGATGTCAGGACTAGAGTCCTTCCTGACTGTCCCTGGCAAGTTTTTGCAGCATAGCTCTCACGATAATGCTGGTCAGCCTGGGTTGCTTAATGTCATTGCATCCAGGGAACAAGTTTTCATGAATTCCTTCATTCAGAGACATCAGAAGACATCCCAGGAAGATACTGTCCATAACCATGGGGTATGCTAATTGCCTTGAAGGTAGTGGAGGGAAGCCTCTGCTCCTTGTGACCCACATCCCTACAAAAACTTACCTGTTCCTCTGCAGCACCAGGGAAGCCCACCTGTTAGCTAACTTCAGCCCAAGTCTGGAGCAGACACTCATAGGCACCTTTGGTAAAGAAAGCGTCATTCTCTCTATGGCCATCCCCAAGCCATTCTGTATGAAACCTGAGTCCCAAATGTTTCTTAAAATCACAATAGTTTCTGACATTATATGTGAAGTTCAAAGAGGTTCAGAAGATGGCTGCAAGTCCAGTTAGGGGCAGAAAAACCTGTCCGGCAGTGGGAGATCAAAGAACTTCAGCCTGGCGGGTATCTCCAGGAGAAAGGCCAGGGTTGCTAGTGGGGGCTGTAGGAACTGGCATGGAGGGAGAGGCTTGTGCATAACAGAGCGGTTTTTAATCAGACACATGTGCAGCAAGATTGAGTGGCTGGAAGTGGAAGGTACTCAAATCATGGCTGAGATGCTGTTCAAACAGGTGAGGTCAGATAGCCAGGTAATTATAATAGTCCCATCTGACTTGGTGCCTTTTCTGTCTGTACAGGTCCATAGATCATTCTTGACTCTGTGAATTCTCTTGATTTGTTTCCCAACTTTTCAGACTTTAGGCTTCATATTTTCCATTTTTTTCTGTACCCAGAAATGTTAGAAGCTGAGATTTTCACATGATCACCTGGCTCTGAGAGTTGGGACTTTGGCAGCTATGACTGGTAATCTGAGATCCAGAAGAGATGGCTTTTTGTTTTTTGCTGTCCCCTTTATGTCTGTGATTCTTAATAGAAAAATTCATACAGTCTCAAAATGTTTGCAGATAAGTAATAGCTTGGGAAGCATGAGATATTAAGCAGCATGAAGTCAATTTCTTGAGCAGAAATAGCATTTTCTGCTGGTCCAATCGCCTGAGTCAGCACTCCTGCTGCAATACAGTAATTAATATTGCACCCTCCTCTGTCGCTCCCCAAAGCAGAGCAATTTAGGACAGAGTCAAATTCAGTGTTAAGGAGCATCCATCTAACTAGGGCAGCCAAGGAATATGGGAGCTATTTGAGAGCAACGAGATGCTTCTTTAGGATAGGTGTTGGTGGGGGGGGTGGTACTGTCACATTAATCTAATCTTTTCTACTTCAGGCTGTGAGATTTTAGCAGCATAGTGACTGGGTTAAGGGAGCAAACGCAAATATGTCCACTCCCCAGTTTATGCCTTGTTCTTCATCTTTGCCTGCTTTCTCTCTCTTTGGTGCCAAGTGTTTCTGCTAGGTGGGTCTCAGCTGTCCCTCTCTGTGGGGCAGGCTGGTGTCAGACTGATTTCATTCAATCCCTGCCACTCTCAAGCTGGCAGTTAATCGATCTGTCAGAGCCTTTCCTTTAATCAGAGCATGTCAGACCCATGCCAGGGCTCCCCTCATGAGAACTGATACTTTCCTGGCAGCCTCAGGGCAAAATGACTCAGGATATCCCATGCCCACCGTGCACTGAGTGGGGTCTAGGGCAGAGCCACAGACTTGCTAGGTTCCTAAACAGGACGAGACTGATGCTCTCCAGGGTCTCCAGGCTCAGGATCACATCCAGCTGCTCCATGCAAAAAGCCTAACTAATGAAGGAGAGAAACCTGCAGCTCTCTCACCTGCATAGGGCAGGACATGCACAGAGGGCAGGGGCTGCGGCTGAGAGCAGGACCTGCCTGGTCCTTCCTTGTTGCCCTCACAATTCATAGGAAAGAAGTAATAGGCATGGTTTGCTCTGGTTGCCAATGTTGTTGCTGTCTTTGCTGGTGGCTCCTGACCCCATCACTGACTCACTGGGGGACTTCATATCCCCCTGTGGTCTGCTGAGATGCCTGTAGAGCAAATGCTTTCCTTTGTAACTTTGTATTCCCTTTGAGCTCTGCTCCACGCTCATCCTGCTCTGCGTCTCAGTTTGCCTGCCTGTAAAGTGGGCAGATATTCCTTCCTCCCTGTGTCCCAGAGATACTGCAGTTCTTTCCAGTACTGCCCCTGCAAGGTGTCAAGGTGAGATGTGTTGTAACCATTATACAGATCATACATTTCTTCCAGTTAATTAAGAAGATGCATTTCCTGCCCCTTTTATTCTCCATGGTGGGCATAACCTAGTGACAAACTTTGCATCAAGATAGGCAGGCATAGACAGCATTTTGGTACTTAGTCCTGTTACATGGGAAGCAGAAGATGAAGACTGTGGGAAGCCTGCTCAGCTTCCCAAGACTTCAGGGCTCCAAAACACATAGGGACAATGAGGGCTTGATCAAGTGTCTCTGATGACACCTCAATCCCAGGGACATCTTTGAGCTTTGGGTCCCACTCAAACAGCCTGGAGGAAATGGCACAGTTTAGGGCAGTGCATGGGCACCAAGAGCTGGAAATGTTTTCTTGGGTGTAAACATTTGCCTGGAGCTCATGGAGGTGAAGCAGCTCCGAGCTGACCAATGTCTTCACATCACCCAAAAAGCATGAAATGCAGAAAGCACCCAGGAGCGCAACACAGGGAGCTGTGCCCCTCCTCATGCAGGGCTGACTATTTCTGCTAGCCCTTCTCAGCCCTGGGCCACCTGGCTCCAGGAGCCAACTGTCCTGTGCCTCACCAAGAATGCACTTTCACCAAGGATGAGGGAGATGAGTAGTGCCTCACTGCTCCCAACTGGCAGCTGGCCCCCAGAGCTGTACAAAAGGCCTTTTCATGCCCTGCATAAACAAGTGAGAGGCATGAAGGGTTGTTATCGCAGAGCATCAACACTAGCAGCAGCTCAGGCAGGGATTCCCAAAATAACCTCCTCCCCAAAACATACAGACACACAGTTTGGAAGGCTGGGCTCAGTTTCCCCAGCCCAGCTTGGGCCCAGATGAAGGGCTCTCTGCACACCTCTCTTTCTGCGCTGTTGAGTTTGATGGAATGAAGGCTTTGGGTGTACTTAGCTCCTTTGCTGGCCTATGAAACCTGGCAGCTGTCTCAAACACAAGGTTTTACCCCTGTCCCTTGCAGTGCCTCCTGACAGGAAGGGCAGCGCTCACAGTGCACAAACATGCATGCATGTGAGGGTGCGGGGGGGGGGGGGGGAGGTGGATGCACATGCGTGTGTGTTCACCTTGTGTTGAAAATCAGGAAGAACAAAAACACAGTTGAACTTTTGTGGCATCATTGTATTTGGCAGGTCTGATGAATATTTTGCAATAATTATTAATAACCAGCAATGTGCTTCCCTAACAGTGGTATTCTGAGGGCTAATTAATAAAGTTTGTTCTGTGCTTGGAAGGTGCTAAGTGCTAGCACTTATTTCTAACAAGGAAATTAGTGTGATAAGATGGGAGGTTAATAAAAGATGGTGCAGCTAGGGAAAGGACCTGTTATCTTCTATTTCTGCTAAACAAGGACTCAGATTCATGCTCAGGCACTCTATACACTTGATGAGAAAAGGGAAATGTCTGGTAAGGAATGTATCAGGAAAACAAGAACAGGATTGGGATGCACAATTTTACTCCCTACTGCATACTGGTAAAAAGTAGGGGTAATTCCACAGGACTGCATTTGCTTTGGGAAGGGGAAAATTAACCTGAGGGAATGAAGGGAAATGGGGAGGGTGGAAGAGCCAGAGCAGCTAGGGTGCTGTACTGAGGAGAAGCCATTCTCTGCAGCAGGCTCTTCCTTGGAGCAGGTTTCCGTGCAAAAGTAGAGTTGAGAGTTACTACTGAACAATGTGCTAACCCTCTTTGCTTTCTACTCCATAAGGTCAGACCAGACTCATTGCAAAGTTAAATTGTAAGGGGAAAACTTGCTAGAATACAAAGAACATGGAGGACCTCAAGGAGATCCGTTAAGAGCCCAGTGACCAAACCTGTCTCATCATTGAAACATCAAACATCTGCAAGCCCTTGCAATTTCTGCCAGTCCTTGTTTATTTGTATTCACATTTGTCTTTTCTGATGTTGTTCCAAGATGATTCTGCTCAAGTGGGAATTTGGCTAGGAGATCCTCACTTTGATTGCAAAAGCATAACCTGACTCCCAAGAGAGGGGTCTAGCAGGGTCTCTGATGGAGCTGCTGGCCAGCAGTGAACACAGCCTGCAGTCTCCTGGTGGCCAGCCCCAGCCCCAGCTGGCCACGCCGGCAAAGTCCTCCATTCACACCACCGTTGCAGGAGGCTTAAAGACTTCCCTTGTGCACAGCTGGGTAATAAAGGCCTCCAGTATCCCAAGTGCAGATGGAGAGGCAGTTCCATCTGGCTGCGTAATAGCCATTCAGTATTTAATAAAAACTCTGTTCTGATGAAAAGCTAACTCTTCTCAAAACGCATTTGATTTATCTGAAGAAATAACTTTTTAAGCAAAGGGATGAAAGCTGAAAACACAGAAAACTGAACAAATGTCAGTTGCTTTGAATTTCTGTTTTTTCAGTTAAGCCTCACCAAAACCTCATAAAGTTTTCATTTCCTCACTGTTTTCTGGGGGAATTAAAAGGTCTTACTTTCCTGTCCCACCACCCCATCTGTAATGTGTGGCCTGCCACACATGTACTGAGCAGGTCGGTTCCTAGCTATCTCCACCACTCCAACGATGTCAGCAGGAATCTGCCGTGACAGAGTGATCAATAGCTCATTAGAGATTATTTTGTAAATTAAGCTCTTTTCCTTGTTTCAGTGGAAAGAGAATTGCATGGCCATGTGTGTGTACAGAATTCATTTTCCATGTCTTCAGAATTGTTGAAGAGTTTCAATTTTTAGCTTCCTGATAAATGGAAGATGATCCAGGCTGGACCATTTGCACCAAAGCGAGAAGGGGAGTGAAGGAATCATCAGAGATATTTGTTCTACCCATTCCAACATTCTGGCTCTTTGGCTTGGCAGGAGGAATGCACACTGGGGTGCTTACTAGGGAACTATATAGAAGATATCCATGCTCATAACTAGGCTAATGGGGTCACCCACTGACTAATTTGACAACCCAAATTCACTTTTAACAGCTAGATTTCCTAAGTTTTCTGCTGAATAGATGAGGTTCCATTACTTTTCCATTGGACAATCTGAAAGATTAAAACAGACAGTAATAGTTCTCAGGACTATGCGTACACAGCTACAACAGAGCATGTTTTTAGCAACAATAAGGTGCAACTTCTTTCCTGTAAAAGTTCTCTATAAATTCAGCAAAGTGTGACATGTAAATGACTTCACTTGCTACCACACAGCAGCCATTCCTGGGGTGAGGTATAGCACCTATATAACAGCGCATAGTAACACTGCACAGCAGTGGAGGGCCAGAGGTGAAAACCATGTCTGCAAGGGGAATCTGAGAAGCCAGTTGAAATGTCTTTTATTTGTAAATGAATGCCCTCCCTCAAGCTTGGCTCTGATGCAAGGATTTTTTTTTTTTCCACAAGGTTTCTGCTATTTACCCAACTTTCCAGCTGGGCTTCACTGAGGCACAAAGAGGCAGGACTTGCCTGAGTTTGTACAGTGAATCAACAGTTCAGCAGGGGATTAGAGCCCACAATCCTTTCAGCACTGCTGCCTTGGCTCTGACCACTGGACCATGCAGCCTCATTTTGTTCCTGGTACTCTCTGCTGGTATGTGGTTTGTCAGGAAAAGCCTCGATGTGGCTAATAAAGGAGACATTTTCTAAAGCAGTAGAATAAGCCTGCTTCGTTCCAGCGTGCACTGGTGGCTGTAGTAGAGGGGTCAGAATTTTGAGCACGTGGCTCTTCCCTGCATTAGTTGAAACAATAGATTTCCAAAAGCTTGGCAGTGAAGAAGTGCTGCAGAGTGGTGTCATAGCTCCTATCCATTCAAAGGTAGCGTGCCCATGTGCAGACCTCCAGACAACCTGCTGCTGTTGGCCAAGGGACCACTCCAACACTTATGCTATGACTCTGGGGTGAAGGTAGCTACGCTGCTGTGGTGACCCACCATGACAAGCTATCGAGGCCTGAGGCCAGCCGTGATTTGCGGAGAAATGGACAGCAAAGGCAGTCATGTCAGGCCTTCCCTGTTCCCCTCTTTGCTATGAAGGATCCCAAGGCCTTTCCCCTCTGCTGCCCTGGCAGAGAAATGCTGCAGCTGGCCACCTTCTTCTTTGCCCTGAACGCCCACTGGCTGTACAGGCTCTGCCCCACTCCAGCTGTTTTGGTGACTTGCCCTTTCAGGCGTCCCTAGTAGACCTGCACTTTTTTATTTTAACTTCAAAGGATTAATACAGTGACTAGTGGCAGATACACAACTAGATAACAGAACAAAGCAAAAGCCATGTAAGGAAATCCGGGAGTCTAACGCTCTCTGCTTGAAGCCCTATGTAATCCAGCTAGAACTGAGTGCAGCAAGTGCGTATCAGCCTTTGATAACAAATCAGGACCAGCCACAGGCTCTGGGAACAAGGAAACCAGATCCAGTGGTAACATGTGCGTGACACATCACTTCTGTCCTTCTCTCCTTGGCATCTGCTTGGTAAAGAGAGCCGAGTCTGCAGTGTGCTTTTAATGTTGTGCTGTATTTTTCCTCCTGTTTGTGACTATCTCCCTGAGTTCCCCAAAAGGTTCGCTGATGGCCTATAGCATGCCGCAGATGGAAACTGGTGTCCTATGCATGCATGTGGCAGAGGCAACTGCCCCTCCCCCCCTTTTTATCTGCATCTCCTGGAGGGAGCTATCTATCCTGACACCCTCAAAATATAAAAGTCAAATTTCATGTACTGAGGTCACCTGGGACCTGGCTTACAGGCGCCCCGTGGCAGTTGCTGTACAAACACTGCACCAAAGTCGCTGCAAAACCTGGAAGACGTAGCGCATGGGGGGCCCACTCCAGCCAGGCAAGACCATGCAAGTTCTGGGAGAATTGTCCACATTACCTGGAAGTGACAAAATCTTCCCCAAACTTCCTCCCCAAATGAAGCTAAGTTGCTTTCTTGATGAAAAAAACCTCAGTCAGGGCCTGCAATTCTCTGCGGGGGACATGGCAGGAACAACAGGGTGCTCCAGAGAGGCTCAGAAGGGATGAGGGGCCTGCAGGAGGCTGGGCCGGGTGCAGCCGTACAGTCCGGGCAGGACGAAGGGGAGCACGCAGCCCCGCTGCGGGACCCTACCCGGGGCGCACCCTGGATCTCCCGGAAAACCGCCCCGCGACTCCCCGCCCTCCCGGGCCCGGGTGGAGGCTCTGTGCGGCGAGGCGGAGCCCCCGAGCCCGGGCGCGCCCGAGCGGGCGGCGCGGGGCCCAGCGCAGCGGAGGGGAGGGGAGGGGCCGGGGCCTGGGCCGCGGGCGGGGCGGGGCGGATGGGCGGCAACGCCGCGCCGCTCCCCCTCCGCAGCGCCACTCTGGCCCGCTCCGCCCTGCGCTGCGCTGCGCTCCCGCCGCGCGGCGGGCGGGCAGGCGGGCAGGCAGGCAGGCGGCAGGGCGGGCGGCGGCGGCGGCTGCTGCGGCGTGGCGCTGCGCCCGGGAGGACGCCGCGGAGCGGGCCGAGGTGAGCGCCCGCGCGGACCGGGGGGCGCGGACAGCCCCGGCCGCTCCAGGTAGGCTGCCGGCGGACCGGGGCCGGGAGCCGCCCGGGCGCGGCGTGGCGGAGCAGGTAGCGTAGCCTGCGGCTCATGGGGGCCGTTGGAGCCCCGCCTCGCCGGGAGACGGCGCAGCCCTGCGGAGCCGAGCCGTGCCGCGCCGCGGCCACTCCCCGCTCGCCGGGGCGGCTGCGGGCTTTTCCCTGCGCCTGCTTCCCGCCGCAGGGAAGGCGACTGCGGCTCTTGCAGCCCGGCCTCCCTTTCTCGGTTGCGGTGCGCCGAGGGCGTGTTGGAGGTCGGGGCGGGGAGCGGCGCAGACAGCGCAGCCCGCACCTTGTCTTGCCTCCCGGCCCGCCGGGAGCGGGGTCTGCGCGGAGAGGGGCGACGACCCGCTCCCCCCTAGCCCCTCTGCCCCGCCAGTGGTGCGGGATACCGAGCTCGGGCGCCACCCGTGGGGTGGGCACCCTGCGCTCCCCGCCCGAAGCGGAGCGAAAAGAGGGTGCGGGGAGACGTCGGCTCGTGTCAGATCCTGGCCTTGCAGCGGGACGAGCCAGCCCCGGGGATCCTTAGCCCGACACTGCTGGCTTGCTGTAATAGTGCTTAACCGTGGGGCCGTAATTTCAGGGAGACGATTTACATTAGAGGGAGAACGTGCAGGGAGCCAGGAACAACTTGGAATGAGTCCTTGCATATTTCTGTGGTTATTTTTGGAGTATCATCATATGGCAGGAGGTGGGCTCTGGAGGTATCCTTGAGCTCAGCATTTTCTACCCAGGCTGGTTACCCGGGAGATTGTAATAGGGGGCCTGCACGGCCCTTTTCTCTCTTCTCTCTCTGTGATTTCTGTAGAAAACATACTATTTCTATTGCTGTTTCCACTGTGGTATTGTTTCCCTCTTGCATACCCAGCCATTCTTTCAGTCTCTTACATTATGAACCCTTCTGTGGACAAACAATGGTCTGGGTATGTGCAGCAGAGTATTTGCGATGTGTTCCAGGAGCAGATGATGGAAAAGCTCTGTTTGCTTTGCCAATAGACGGTGTGAGGTGACTCCTGATCAGACCCCTCTTCTCTGCCAGACTGAAATGCTGTGAAAGGTGTGGCTTTTTCAGCATCCTTACAGAGATGGGTCCATGCATCAGCCTTGTTCCTGAACTTAAATGGTGCTTTCCCTCCAGCTTTCTCCTGCTAGACTTGCCCGAGGTGGTCTTTGCTTCCAAACTCCAAACTGCTTGAGATGGGGAAAACATGTTACCACGGTCTGCTCCTTAGGGCTGGCTTTCAGGCATCTGCCTCTGTTGCAACCCACTGTAGGACTCTGTACCTGTCAGATCCCATTGACTCCAACTGCCCAGGCTGCGGGTGTGACTTGTACTGTGGCTGGGCAGGCTGGGGAGCTGTTCTGGTGGCCTTCAGTAGCATGTCTGCCTTCAATCAAGTTTAGTAGCATAAGCTGAGGGAAGCTGGGTTTGGGCGATGAACCTGGCAAGAAGGGAATTTCTCTTTAATTGTATTTTTTGGCTTCAGTCTGGCTTGGCTAGAGTGGAGCCTGTTTGTGTAGTTCTCACAGGGTGCTCAGAGCCATGCTCTCCACGAGATCCGCAGGCTTTGCAGGCTCTGCTGAACACTGTGTTCAGCCCTGGCAGGAGACACAAGGCATGTTCTGCAAGCTCTGTGCCAGATCTTGATTATTGCAGCCTGTGACAGGTCTACAGCTATCGTTTCTGTCCTAAAGTGTTCTCTTCTCATGCAGGGGCATGTGGGACTCGCTCTGTGTTTGGTGTCAAAGGATCAGTGCATACCCTGGCTTTGATGCGAGCTGCCTGTGGGTGATGAATGCTGTCTCCCCTCCATGAGGCTGCTTATCTTTGTGTCTATCTTGTCTTATCTTATCTTACCTTTTTCTGCTTCCCTTTGCTGCTGGAGCCACTGATGGGAAGAGAGTACTTATGTCTTTTCACTTTATAATCATTGGGTTTTGTTTATTGCTTTAGCAGCAACCTCACATGGTAATGGGGTCGTTAAATCAGACATTGCTGTGAATAACAGAGCCCTGAGTGGGATCCTTAGTGCCAGGAGTGTCTCAGGAAGGTTGGATACTGGTCTGGGTTAGCTACAGAGTATGCGTGTTTGTGCTGACAGTAGGCTGTCTTTGGCTGAAGGTGATGTGCTTTTTCCGCATGGCTTTGGTTGCATGCTGATGTTGTAGCTAGAACTGGCTAGAATTTTAATTTTTATTGATTTTGAGAAATCGTCATTTTCCAAAACTCTCAAAAATTTTCTGTTTTGGACGAAGCTTCTAAGAAAGGTTTCCAAAGTCCAGTGTTGCATTTATGGTCAAAAAACTTGTGTGTGGGAGAGATGCTGTGTTTCCGGCATGTGAGAGGTGAAGGTTTCAGTACCTTTCCTGTCTAGGGCAGGAAAGGAGCTTGGTGGGTTCCCGTTTCCCAGGCTGCTGCTGTGATCACCGCCATTACAACAACCTTGTGAGGTGTCTCCTGGCATGTGATTGGTGGGCAGCCAAGTGGGGTGGAGGGATGAGCTGAAAAAGGCCTTGGTGTCATTGCAATGTAGAATGGGGAAATTTTTAAAAATCAGTATTCCTTTCCCAAGAGATTAAGTTCCATTTAAGCTTTGGGTGATGACCCTTGGTCCTGGTGAGGAAATAAAGCTCTTTTTTGATTTACAGAATAGCCTTTCATGCCTTCTGTTTAAAGGACTGATCAGCTAGTCCTCTGAATAACTGAAGTGCCACTCTTTGTATTGCCTGCACTCCACCTTGCTATAGCGTTGTTGAACAGTTTTGCATAATTAGAGGAGGTTGTCAGAAATGGACAGTCCAGTCAGGTGCCTGACTAATTTTCTCTCTCAAATTTTTCCCTCAGATAATGAACATTTCCAAATTAGGAAGTCATGGAGAATGGCCTGCTGGTAAAAGTGCAGGGAGTGGGGCTTGTCCTTTCCCAGATTTGCTCGTGTTTCCTGCCTTGTCTCACAGAGATCACTTGATTGTCCTTTGCCTTAATTTTATTTAAGTATAAAATGGTGGCATTTCCCTGCTGCCTTTGGCATACTGATATGCTGCCTGAATGACAGCTGGGATACTGATGGTGAAGCGTGTGAGGAGATGGGGTGAGGATGGGCTTAAGCTTTGTGGCAGATCAGTGTGGACATTTGTACGGCCTGTGTTTAGCTATATAGTAGACTTTCATGCAGTGCCTGTCACTTGGAGGTTTGAGCCTATTCTGAAGTCTGAAGCTTTGTTTTGAGCGTAGACGTAAAAGAAGAAACAGAAAACAACGGAGATTCTCGAGCCCTATTGCAGGAAGCTCCTGCGCAGGAAGACTTATGCAGTTATAAATACGTGACTCTAATACAACATTTAAAAATGTGCTTCCACTGAGGCTGTGATAGTGATGGTTGTGTGGCTTTTTGTTCTCATTAGAGCAGTCAGATGGCTCTGAGTCAGCAGGTTTTGATTCATCAGGGCTGTGGTGATAGCGTCGGGGAGATCTGTGAGATTCTGCAGGTAAAGGGAGAAATCTGACTGGAGTGCTGGGTGGGAAAGGCTGGGTGACTCATTCTGGCCTGGGTTCTGTGCTGTTCTTTTTGTATTGTCGTGTCGGGGTTCAAGCCTGGATTCCTGGCCCACGCTCACTGTTGGCTCATGCTCCAACTTGAGCCTGGAAGAAGTTGTATTTAGCTGTGTGAGCTGGAGGGTTGTCTCTCTTGGGAGCTCCCTTTCCAGCAGTATGGATTCACCTGCCTTGGGCCGGTTGGCTCTATAAAGTTGAGCCCAGCTCCTGACAACAGGGAGTTTGCCAAGTGGACCAGACTTTCTCATGCACATCACCTTGTCTGGATTACAGGAGATGGGAAAGATGATGGGTGCAGGCTGTCTTTGGTGGGGATGTGTTCCAGTATTCCTTTGTGGCCCATGATTCATCTCTCTTGTCAGCAGCCATGCCAAGAGCTTTTGGGCTGAGTTTTACACTTGGACTGGAAGCCAGAGTTGCTGTCCTTGTGCTAGAGAGGGAAATATGGGACCCTTTGTGGAAAGGGTCACTCATTCTAGAGCCTAGGGTGTGTGATTTGGTACAACTGCTTCATGGCTACTTGTCTCAGTAGTCAGCTGAGGGTCCTCTGAATTGCTAAGAATTAGCAATTATATAGCCTTGCATATAGTGAGTATGTGAGAGTGCACATGTGCATACACGTGCATATTCCCGGATTTGCTGCCTGGGGGTAGCAGACAGACCCTTAAAATCAGAAAGATAATGCTCTGGAAGATGAATTTGCTTTTGTCTTCTGCTGATGGTCTGTCTTTCCGCCTACAAAGGGCAGTACTGGCTACCCTGGGGGCTCAGCAGTGCCCTAGACTGGATCTGCATGGTGCAGGAGCCACTATCCCTGGGAGGAGCCAGGTCTGAGTGAATGGCAATTCAGGTCTCCTGTGGTCAGCCAGGGTGGAGAGCAGACTGTGGGGCACAGAGGAGACCAGGCTGACCCTATTGTGCTCAAAACAAGACAAATGAGGCTGAAGCTGCAGATCTGCGTTTCCCAGCAGGTCAGCAGTTTTACTCAAGTATTTGGTCTCTTTGTGGAGATGAAATGTGGTGTCAGTTTAATATCTGATCCGTTCCCCTTTCAGAAGCCAGGCTTCTGCCCACTGGCTGTAATCAGACCCTATGGTGATCTAGCTGGGCTTTGCTGTCCCATATGGCTCCTGTTTCCCAGTCTGGTCCCCAAGACTGATGCTCCTTTGCAAGGTATTGAAAATAAGGTCAAAATTGGGATCAGATGCTGAAGTAGTGTAAAATGAGTCCTGGATTAGAGCTGATACTGAATGAGGCTTTTACGAAACAACATTTTTGCCAGATTCCACCCACCCGACTCCTTTCTCTCTCTGTTCCTACTAACCCACTGCCTCAGCCCTGTTTGCTGACTAGCAGCAGAGCAGAGATGTGTGCTGGTATCCTTCACTGCGTATCAGATGGAGAGAAAAACACAGGGTGGAGTCATCTCTCTTGCTGCACAAAGAAAATGTTGAGGTATCTTTTCTGCCTTTGGTGGATTTTTAGGTGACTGGGAAGAGATTAAAGAGGATCTTAACACATTCACAGCCCCTTCCCACCTCATTTTGCTGTGAGTCTGTTGCTGTCATGGTATCTTTCAGAAGATATTTTTAGCTTGCTTTTTTTTTTAAGCTTTTTTTTTTTGGTATCAGGCTTTTGAAAGGAAACATGTTTCTATGGGAGAAGAGGATGAGCCATTTCACAAGATACTTTGTTATGGGCAGAAGGACCAGGAATCCAACTGTGCATGACACATCCCTTTTGTAATCACTGAGTCTTGTTTGGTGCAGTTCTTGCCAGCAGAAAGACTTCCTGGCTCTGCCAGGGGCAGCCAGGTATGCGCACCAGAAGGCTGCTGCTGGAAGGGAAATGTGGGAGTCAGGACAGGGAGGGCAGTAGGGTTGGGGAGGATGGACTGGCCAGTTGCATCCTCCTCTTGTCCAGCTACTTGAGGTCATGATCTGGGTGGACATGCATCAAGGGTTGCAGTGCTGAGAGAGGTCCTGCAGACTTTTCTCCCCTAATGGTCCAGTTGGGGAAGAAGTACCAGATGAATGATAGAAGCAATTAAACGTTCTAATTAGATGTGCTATTGATCTCGTGCAGTTTCTGCTGGCAGGAGTTTCTGCCAAGCACTGGATAGCATGGCACCTGACAAAGCTCTGGATCTCTTCTTTTCCTTGGAAGTGGAAACTTGCCGATGACCACAGAGAGATGGCAAAGGTCTTAAAGTGGGAGAGCAGTGTTATGTTAACGTTGAAAGGATGATCATACAGCTAGGTCTGCTGCTTGCTATGGAAGGGTGGAATTTTGAAAAAGAATACAAAAACCAACATTGAAACCGAACTTTGGGATGGGAAACTTCCAGCCTGCATTTTCAGTGGTGTTGTCTTCTAGGGCAGATTTTTTGAAAATCCTGATAAATGAAGTTCTGGCAAAGACGACTGGCCAGAACAACAGAAAACATTCTTTGAGCTCTGCTCTGGCTCGGGGTGTACTCATGCCTGCAGGTTCCCTCTGCAAATTCATTGAGGCTTTTATCCTGGACACCAAAATGAGCTTTCTGATAGTATGGCGTGAGTGCATCCCTGCTAGTGACCTTGGTGTTGTGTATAATATATCTGTTTCAGCTGTTTTCTGGGTGGTTTTTTAGGAAAATGCAGCTAGCTGTAGGATGACTATGTCTGCATTTCAGCTGGTTTGTGGCAGGCATAGTTGGAAAGACTAAAGGAATTACAAGTGGAGAAAATGCAGTTGCCCATGCTGTGTTTTTGTTGGGATGAGGCAACTTCCACCATAGCTCTTTTTGCACCGTTGCAAGAGCTTTGCACGTCAGTCCTACCTCCTGTATGCCTGTTGTTGGCTGCAGCAGCCCCGCATATGCAGACAGCTTCCCATGTTAACCTCAGGGGCTGGACTGCCTGTGATGTTGCGGTCCATGGTGATGTCCAGCGCTGTCTGGGCTGCTCCTTCTCACCTCACCAGAGCTGATGTGATCGCAGCATGGGGTGGAGCTGTGCACAGCTGGACGTCTCCCTAGCCTTGCTTAATGCTCGACCAAGCTGCCCTGGGGCTGCCACGCTGCTCTGTGCCGTTTGTGTTTCTGCTCTAGCGGACAGGCAAGGGGGACAGTGTGAATCCCTGTTTCCTTCCTTGCCCTTTGTTAAACTGATCAGCATCTTTGCAATGTGCTGGCCTAGATTTCAGCTAGCTGGGCTCAACATACAGCTTCCTCCTAAGCCCAGTGAATGGCTGAGCCTGCCAGTGTTGCTGACTAGGATCTGCCCATTTGTCTGGCTGCTTCAGTCTTCTGGCTGCAGTTGGGTATCCCAGCGACTGCTTTGACAGCCAACACACATGCTTGCCCTTTGCAGGGTTGGGCTGGCTGTTTGCTATGGGGTTGTGACAGTGTGGGTCACTGTAGGATATTTTCAAGCCCAGAGCAATCATCTCGGCTGAGATGGCGTGCACACCAACACAGTGCTAGGGAGAGATGTATGGCAGGAGATCTTGATGCAATCTAGCCCAGATTTTTGCTAGCAGGAGTGTTACAGGGAGCTGCTTGTTTGCAAAGGAAGCTTTCAGGCTTGGGGAAGGGTCTTGCTCCCAGGTGTCCATATTCTCAGAACACTTCATTGATATGATATTAATTGATGCAGTAGCTCAGATCTCAAAGGTCTCCCTGCTCAGAGACTGTTGAAATGCAGCCAGCCTTGGTAAAAACTGCTTCACACAGCAGCAGAAGACAGGAAGGAAGATCTGTGTCTAAAGGAGAGTGCAACGGCTTTGTTTGACAGCATGTAGATACCAGTGCTGTTAAATAGGCAAGCTGGGAGTGTTTGGTGCCACCACCCTGCCTTCAGTGACTACTGAAGTGCTTCTTCAAAGGCTGGACAGAACGCAGCCCTGGCAAGCCCTGGATCCTGGTGCTGCCAACACGATTCCCCTTTTCCTGGGTCTGAACAAAAGCCTGATGCTCCCACAGCTGGCTGTGCGTCTGCCTTCTATCTTTTTTGCAGGCGCCCACAAAAATCACTGAGCTTGGTAGAGCAGTAGCAGGGCCATGGAGGCTTGTCTCCATGCTGCGTGGATGGAGAGAGCAGCTGGGGAGAGAGTCCCACAGACCTCTGTAGGTTTGTGCGACCTTGTCTTGGTGAGAGCAGGAGTTGCTGGTGTTTGAGTCCGCTCCCAAAATCAGCTTGGCCTGTTGGGGCATCTGTGTGTCCTTCCTGCTGGGAAAAGGCTGAGCTGTTCTCCTCGTGGAGCCTTCTCTCAGGACTATAGTTTGGCTCGTTAGCCTCTGGGCAGCTGCATTTGTGTGAAAAGAAGAGGCAGATGAAGGGGAAAGAGAGGACCCCAGTGGGAGCTGGGATCAGTAATGCGTTGGCACGTATGTAACAACATGTGAGAGTAGCCTCATGCTCCTGACACCAGGTGCCTGTGCTGCCAGTCATGGTCTGCATGCATCCCTTGACTGCCGTGCACTCCCTGTGTTGGAGCAGGGAACACTTTCTGTGCTTAGCTGTGTGCTTATAGGAGTGTCGGAGGAAATACTGTTTTCAGATTTGAAAGAATAACTGGAGCCCTGGGTTTAAATCCCATTCAGGGCTCTAGTGCAAAGGCATTTAGGCTCCTGGGCTGGCCTCCATTGGCCTCGTGATGCCTGCTGTTAGTGGTGTGAACAGGTAGAGAACTGGAGTTGCAGGTACAGCCAGTGCTGTTGTCAGCTGGGCTGTTACTGTGCTAACAGTACTGTCTTTGGGAGTCCAGGTAAAACTGTGGTGTTTGACTTTGCACTGTGGACTGGCCACAAGTGTCTTGATCTTCAGGGTGGCTGAACACCAGAACAGACTGCCCAGAGAGGTTGTGGAGTCTCCATCCAAACCCAACTGGACACAGTCCTGGACAACCTGCTCCAGCTGAGCAAGGGAGGTTTGACCCAGATGATCTCCAGAGGTATCTTCCAACCTCATCTATTCTGTGATTCATTTGGACACAAAAAATTAAGAGGGAGGTGTGCTTGGGTTTTGGCATCTGAGCTGGGTGTTGCTCAACGCTCGGAGCGTACTGCAGCCGATTGTGCACTGTCAACTGTGGCATTCAGTGAGTGCTGTAGGGTGCCTGCTGGCTGGGACCGAGCCAAGCTCACTGAGATCCCTGACTACCCAGACTTGTTTGGATATTGGGTCTTGGCTTCAGGGATGCCTCATGTTGTGTCTCAGCCCTGCTCCAGAATACAGCTAGACAGCAAAGCAAGTAAAACTGGTCTACAAAGTGGCTACAAAAGAATCCATCCCCAGTGGATATGGATATACTGGAGCGTTTTCCAACTCCAGCATGTAATGAGGTTCTTGCAGAAGCTCTCTGACCATACTCAGATTGCACTTTTCATGGTGGGACAGTGGCAGACAGTTTGGGAAGGGGCACGGCACACCAGGGTGGGAGTGTATCTCCCTCCTCTTTCAGCTGTAGCTCTCATGCAGATCATTCAGGGGTGAAATTTCTCCCTACTCAAAGGTGAGTTTGTTTCCCTGCAGGTACTTCCCTCCTGACCTTAATGTATCAGGTTTTCTGCCAGACAGGAGAGCAGATGATCCTGTCCTCATTCAGAAGGGCAAGGTCCAGAGTCAAATGCAGTAGCTGGCCCAGTTGCTGGGCTGCTGGAGATCCACAGAAGTAAGGCTTGAGAAAATGACACAGGAAGATGCATAGTGTTGCTGTACTGTTTGGGGACTCTGTCCCAGTGGAAATGAGGCAGCTTTTGTGCACTGAGCAAGTTCTTGAGAAAGTTGCTGTGGATGTGTGTCATTCCTGAGGAGCCAAAGCCTGCTCTTAGCATTTCCATGTAGGGCAAGCTGTGTTGTACTAAGTACAGCTGATGAGAGAAATGATGGAGAGAAATGATTTCACTGAATCACTATGAAATGTGGAGTGAGTATGGTCTAGGACCTTGAGGCTGGGTGCTCTGAGGGACTTTCATTTAGCATCAGTGCTTTGCATAGGCAGATCATCCTGCCTGCTTTGCATTTGTGCTTAGCAGTGGAGGCAGCCACAGACTTTGCCTGTGGGCATGTTAAAGGTACATTTGAAAATTAACCCTTGTTGTTAAAGCAGGACCTATCCTAGCTGCTCTGTAGGACATTGCTTCTTCCTTCATTTAACTGTAATGAATATTGGGTTTCAGCTCTTCCTTGGGTCTGATAGACTCTCCTTTATTTTTTTTTGTCCGCCTATTTGATGTAGTTGTAATCTAAAAAGTTGGCTCTGAAACTGCTTTGGCAGAATTCAATTTGCTGGGCATTTCCTATTAAAACTGCTCATTTTACCAATGATATGCCAAACCTGCCAGTCTATTTTTGGCTGGGTAAGGCAGGCTGGTTCCTTGTGGCTCATGCATGCATCATTACCCAGCATAAAAATCCTGCAGACCAGATGTTGCCCTCGGCAACACTGGCCTGGGCTATCATTTTCGGAGAGGTCTTGCAGGTGAAGCGGAGGGACAGAAGACAATGGCATTGCACAGATGGTCCTGAAATTAGAACTTGGGTAGCAACTGGCTATGCAAGCCAAGAAAGTATCCGTTTCGCTTCTTGGAGGTGTGTTGGTTCTGCAGCGCTGCCTGTAGTAAATATTTGCTTTTATCACTCAAATTAGCAGAGCTAGCTCTAAACACATGCGGCGAGCAGACCTGCTGATTTAGAAGGTGCTGTTTTCACATCAGTCTCTTTGAGAGCAAAGCTGCATATAAAGTAATCTGTAGCTTAAATTCTCTAGTGAGCAGATTGGTATGGAATCTAAATGCAGTGTTCGAGCAGTTAGGGCACCATCTTGTGATGAAATGCTTGGCTAATGCCCTTCTGTGTGCCTGTAATCATTCCTAGGAGGATTTTTTTTTTTTTAACACATCTGATTTTTTCTTTGCAGGTTCTGAATTGTGCCTGAACAGAGTACTGAGAGCAGCCCCTGGAAGCAGCGTGAGTTTATCCTGAAAGCCTTTCCTCTCCTTTCCAGATCCATCGTGAGGCTGAATGATTTTTTTGTAGTGCACAAGGGCTGCACTGACTGGTGGCAGGAGATTGGAAGTAGTGTTGCAATATGAGAGAGACTTGTGCAGTGAACTGTTCTTTACCAGCAACCCCCTGTTAGGCCTGGAAATCTGGCCTGCTAACTGCTGAAGTGCAAGACTGCTGGGATTGGGCTTTTTATGTCGTGTGTGTGTGTGTTGAGGTTTTTCGTATTTAGTTAGGAGTTAAGCAACAGCCCCTTTGCCAACAGAAAGGCTCCTACCAGCTGTCTGTGTCTTTGTATGCTGACAAAGCTGTTCTTGGGACATTGCACTTAACGCGCTAACTTTCAGCTTTTTTTTTTTTTTTTTGTGCAAGGAATTTTGAGGAGGGCGGTATATTTGCAAACCAGCAAAATGTGACATTGTATTTTGTGAAATGGCAATTTGAGTTTAGGGTGTACGTTCCACAGCTTCAGAACGGGGCTGGGCAAGGTTGGCATAAGACTTACTGCAGAAAAGCTGATACCACCTGGCAGCTCAGAATAGAAGATAGGAAAGGAAAGCAATAGATTTGAGATGTAAAATTAAATTGTTGCAATGCCTGGAAGTATCTAGAGCCTCTTGGCCTGGGCCTTCACAAAGAAGTCTCTGAGTCCTTGGTGTACCCCACTGGCTGGGTGGCTTTACTCTGCTCCAGTACCTTGGTGCACAGTGAATTTGTACTGTGCAAAGACTCTCGTGCAGTCCTTGTGAACTCAGTTGTGAACTTTCTCCCATGCCTCCTGTGGGCGGTGTGGTGCAGGGATAGAGCATTACCTGGGAGGAAGAAATCTAGGTTCTGCTCTAGGTCTCTGACCTGCAAGCTGACCTTGGAAGGGGGGTCAGCAAAGCAGCAGGACTACCTCAGTTTCTAGCTCCAAAATGAGAATAAGGTACCATTGTCTGTAAAACAGGGACATCTGTTGCAAATTGAAAGCATTTTGCTGAAGACACGCTGGATATGGCTGCTGCTGCCGCCGTTTGCTGCTTTGCGATGATCTGCAACATCCCAAGTGATGTGTGGTGCCCGTATGGGGCTGAGCCTCCTAGAGTGTTCATTCCTAGCCTGTGGTGTTCCCTTATTCCTCTGTCTGCTCAGGGAACAGACATTAAATTCCAGCCTTTGGACAGTGTGTGCTGTGTCAGATGGTGGTTTGTGGCTCTCCCATGGCACCTCTGTTCTTTCTTATAGCTCTCTTGTGTGTCTTGCTGCGCCCCACTATCCTATTCTGGGCTCTCGCCTAGATGACAAAAGTGCATTGCTGCCTAGCATGCTGTGGTGGTGTGCACCAAGTGGGGCTTGCTGAATCTGCTGCTTCCTGCTCCTCAAGCCCGGGACTGAATTCTACCCTCGTGATGCAGTACTGTCAGCGAAGGCAGGCTGTGCTCCAAATGCAGGTGGAGGATCCGTGTCTTTGAAGAGAGCTGTAAATGGGCTGCTGCAGATGTGCTCCTCAGGGCTAGAGATATTTCTGACTCTGAATGGGGCAGCTTGTTAATTTTTATGAGCAGTTTCTCACCAGTACTTCCAAAACACCATCCCTTGAGGAAGGCTCTTTACAGGTCCAACAAAATGCCAGCCTGGTCTGCAGCTCTGCCACATCCAGGGATGTGTTCTGTCTGCAGCAGGTCTGAAAAAGGAGGAGGAGGGCTTGAGTGGAGATAATAAAGGAAAAGGCCAGTGTTTCTTTTCTGGTCCCTTTTCTGTATGCCAGCGAGAAGTTCGGATGCTGGGAGGGCAGTTTTGGAATTAGGGGGAGGCAGAGGTGTAGTCCCAGATCCAGTGCTGACTTGTGTGTGACCCTGCATCCCTGTGTGCTGCTGTGGGGTGCTCCATTGTGCTGTGTATGAGGGGTGTGTTTCTCCCCAGTGCAGTGTACAAGGGCTGCTGCGGTTACCTTGCAGAGCTGACTCCCCCTTCCTAGGTATGAGTATCTTTTTTCCTTCCTCCCTTTGGAGGCCAGTGTCCTTTCCCCTTCCCGAGCATCTTGCACCTGTTCTGCATGGGATCCTTTCTTTTCCTGTATATTTGTGGCTCTCCTTGACAAATCCCAGAGAGCCCTGCAGTCTCCTCTTCCCTGTCTCATTGCGTATCTGAGCAGGGCTGTGCTTTGGGAGGGCCAGGAGGAAGCTGTCCTAGGTGGAAGGATAGTAAAAATCAGATAGAAGGAGGTGAAGCTTTGATCATCTCTTTTGGCTGATGAAGAGAGAAGCTGAAAGATGCTCATCTGTAACCCTTTGGTACCCAGGAGATGGATGGATGTGATGGGGCTGCATTCCCCAGCTTATTGCCCTGCAGGAATGGAAGAGATTTCTTGCATCTCTGGTGGGAGCCCGGTCCTGCCCGTTAGGGGGTGAAGAAGGGTGGCTTTGCCAGTCCCCAGAGCACTCGCCAGCCACAGGCCGTCTCTGAAGGAGTGAAGCTGCTGCCAGGAGAGCAGCCCTTCCTTGCCTCTGCTGATCCCTATGGTATCCCTGGCTCTCTGCCAGCTCGGGAAGCTGCCTGCCATTCTGGAGGCAGCACGTGGGTCCCAGTAGTGACCCTCAGGGCTGGGGGAGCCTTATCCCAGCCAGGGCCTGGGATCTTGCCTCCTCCCTGCTCTGCAGGGCTGTATTAGCAAGGAGGGTTGCCCCCCATTGGGGCTGCTGAAGGGGGTCAAGTCCCATGGGTGAGGTCTGCTAGGGAGGTGAAGAGTAGGGCGGGGGGATGGATGAAGAGCACAAAAAAGCCACCTCTGCTTCTCCTCTGTGCTTGGTGCTGCACCTTAGTGATGTTAGTGAGCCTTGCAGTGACTGCGGAGCTGGTGGTCAGGCCTTGGTACCTGATGATCCTCTTGCTTTTGCGGATGACCTCAGTGTCCCCAAATGCAGCAGAAGATTGGTGGCCCAGGTCTGGGTGTGTTTGGTTTCTTGTTTCTCTTTTTTGCTAGTGTCTCAGTAACAAGACTTCCCTGCTCAAGGCACAGACACACAAGTGACTTGGAGAAAACACGTGCACATTAGAGCAGAACTAATTTGACACTGTCTGCTTGAGGCAACTCTGAGAAGACTTACCGAGCCATGTAGCATCAGCTGCTGGGGTAAGCACAGAGCCCAGGGGCATGAACAGAGCCCAAGGGCAGGTAGAGAGCCTTTCTGTCCCATGTCACCAGTGTAGGACAGGTAGCCTGGGCCAGCTGCGAATTTGTGCTGAGGGAAATATCCCAATGCTTCTGTAAGGACTGGTGATACTCCTATCTTGACATGTTTATCATCCTGTGGATGAGCCTCTTATCTCTCTGGTTCGTTCTGCAGCTCCCTCACAGCTGATATAGTATCCTATGTCATGAATGTCACATAGGGCTTGCTATTGAATATTGGCAGGCAGAGGTGAAGGAAAAGGGCTAAGTCTCCTTGGTAGAGTTTCCTCAGTGGAGATGGTCGTTCTCCTAGGAAGTGGTGCATAAGACATGATTTTAACCTTGGAAGAAATGGCACTTTTTATCCACTGCTTTGGACCCTGAACAGGATTATTTTGGGGCTGCAGATAAGCAGACTCTTGCTATACAGCATTTTCTGGCCAGCCTGCCCAAGAGCTTGGGACTTCCTTGAAAAGGAAAGAAAAGATGGCAGAAGGCCGGGTTGAACATGTGCCTGAGCTGGGCTCCCTTTATTGGCTCCTCTGGCTGTAGGTATTCTCTTCACCTATAGCTTGGTCACCTTTCCTCTTCCACCACTCTACTTATAGGTTGGACTTGTAGTTTCTAGGATGTCTTGTCCTATGTCCTTCTTGCACATAAGGCATCTGATCTCCACTGGCTGCTACATCCCAATGCAAGACAGCTAACCCCATGGTACATACTTTCCGTGCTTGCTTTTACATGTGAGCAATTCTGTAGTTGCCACAGAGGCAGCAGGTGACTTGGAAGTGGGGAGAGGAGCTGCTGTCTGCAGTCACCACCCAGAGGAAGAGCATTCCTTGATGATGCATGGTCCAGACAGTTTGCAACACTCCTTCCTGCTTCTGACGTGTGGCTGAGATGTCTTGCTTGTCTGGTGCTCCTCAATGAGTCAGCTACCCTCTCTACTGTCATGTTGCATATCTGCTGTGGGTTGAGTTAACAGTTTTTGCTTTTCCTTCTTAATGCACTAGTTCTGCTCTTAGAAAGTGGTCAGGAATACTGTAATAGGCTTTGTTTCAGTCGGCCTCCCTCTGCTAGAGCTAAGCTTTTAGCATCAGGAACCTTCTGTCTTGTTCATGTGACATCTACTGTGTATGTGTGCTGCTGTTAAGCAGCCCTGATCTCCACTCTAATGCCTTCCCTCTGTGACCTGTAGAGCAGGAGGGAAGTGGGAGCACCAAGGCCTGTGAGATGGGGCATGGGGGCCAGCCAGGCAAGGCCAGCTCTGCACCCAGGCTCTCAAGGACACAAGGGAGCTCCATCCCCAAAGCAGAGCTCCCAGCACTGCTAGAACCTGGCACTGAGAAAATTTAGCCCCAGTAACTCTGCTTGCAGCAGTTTCTAATGGCAGTGAAGCACCGATGAACAGAGTAGCTGCTGAGGTTACTCCCCAGCGCCTCAGGCAGGATTAGCTCCTTACCGTAAGAATTGGCCCAGAACATTGCACTAATCATCTCTTTCACACCCTCACTCTGTTTTACAGATCAGTTGAGAAGATGAAGCAGCTCTTGCCTCCCAGCTATTATTGCACTTCCTCATGCAGCAGTGGGAGCCTGGCTTGGAGCTGGCTGGCACAGGGAGCACTGCTGACCACCTTATCCTGGGATGGCCTGCAGGAAGCCCAGGGAGCAGCCCTGCTCCTTCTACGGGAGCTGGTGGCATCACAGATATTTGCTCAGAGATGGCAATCCTTCCTGGACCACTGGGTGTGGGCCTCAATGCTCTGCCTGCTCCTCACAGCCAGATGAGGGCCGCTGGTGCACTTCCCTCTTGTTTTGGGGCTCATGCTCACTGTGGTATGAGCCTTGGTCAATGAAGCTTGCTCTCTGCAATCTGAGCTGCTTTGGCCTCATCTGAGCAAATTGGTTTGTGGTGTGTGGCAATGCATGCCCTGACGGTTGATGAGAACTCTGCCAGCTCCCTCAGACTGAGCTTGGGAGAGGATGGCTTGTGGCCAAATGTCCTGCTTGCTTTGACTGATACTTCTAACCTCTTCTGTATCATGTTGGTTAGTGGCCAGACTTACCACATGTTATGTTATAGCTGGGATGCACATCTGTCTCTGGCCCTCTCTCCAGCTGGCTGTTTTAGGCTTAACTGCCTGAGATCAGTACTGGGGCTGTAATCTTGCCCTACCTTTGGGAGTGCTTTTGGTGCTGTCTGTTCAAGTGGCAGGAGTTGCTGCCTTCCTTTGAAGGTGACGCTCTGCTGCTCTGACGGCTGTGCGCTTACCTCTGAAGTGTTTGGCAGATCTTGGTGTAGCTGAGAGTAAGGCACCGTCTCAGCCACGGATTTTGGCCAAAGATGTGAAGGGCTGGGACAGGCTCCTGCCCTGCCCAACTGGTGATCCCACAGAGACTGAATTGAAAGGAAGACCTGTCCATCCTCAGGTCCCTCTGGAGCAGTGTCTGCCATCTGGGACTAGAGTTTCAGCAGCTCCCAAGGGATGGAAAGCTGTAGGCAATGTTTGAGCAGGTGTAGTCTGGGATGCAGATCTGCAGAACTTGCTCCCAGGAGCGGATGTTGAGCCTGAACCAAGTGCAAGAGACCACCCTGGCCTCACTAAGGGGATGCTCTGGGGCATGGTCTTACAACAGACCTTACAGTAGGCAAGTGCTGATGGTGGCAATTCTCTGGACTTCCTCCAGCCCAGCTCCTCCCACAGCCCTTGCTCCTCTCTCCTTTGTTCTGGGCCAGAGGCTTTTGATTTTCCTTTCTTGCCTTTTGTCCCTGTTGTCGAAGAGGTTAATGGTGTGTTTGGGCCATTTCCCATCTTTGGCAGATAAAAGAGCCAGCTGCTAAAAGCTCCTCAGCGCGAGGCCAACAGGCTCTGGGGGGACTGCTGTGCTCATTGCCATGTGCTGGACTTATCTGCATCCTGCTGACAAGCCAAGCTAGACAGTGCAGGCCGGGGACGGTGCCTTTTACCTGCCTCCTGCTATCTCTCCCCAGTGCCAGCCCATCGGATGCACCTCCTGCAACAGGTGAGTGCCTTTTCTGACTCTACGTATGGTTGCTTCCCAGCCTGCTGCGAGAGAGGGTCCTCAGCATAGCTGTTACTTTCTCTATTGCAGTGTTGCTTGGGGACCCCTAGAAAGGGCCAGTTCTCTGTTGAGCCATGTGCTGCCCTGGAACTCAGGACTTGGTTCATAACTTTGCTCACCTGCAAATAAGGCAGGACACTTGGGTATGACAATGGGGAAAAACCATCTGGCAGGGATCTGGAAGGAGCTCTGCGCTGTGATGAGGAGTAGTTGGAACAGGGAAGTGTCTTCACAGACAGGAAATGAGGTGGGAGCAGGAGGTCGGATCTCTTGCAAATGCTGTGTCATGTGAGGGACACTTGTCTTGCTCCCATGTGCCTGTAATGGCTCAAAGGCTGCTTTGAGGGAGCCGATGCTGCGCTCCTATGCGTCCGGGACAGCGTTCATAGCTCCACGTGCTTCTGCTTCATAGACCCCACCGTCCTCCTGCCAAATCCCAAACAGTGCCCGGGAAATCTCATCAGCCCTGGTTGACAGGGGTGAGTGTGAACGTTACATACTTCCCAGAGTGGAGATGTGACAAGTCTTTTTCCTCACTGCAGAATTATATTTGAATCATAAATTTCAGATGAAAAGGGCAGGAGGGCCAGGGAAGGGAAAAGGCTGCTGTAATCCTATTATGGATTCACCATGGCTGCTTCTGCACAAGACCACTTGGCTGCAAATAATAAAGTACCGTTATCGGTGTTGCCAAGGTAACGGGAGTGTTCAGCCCAGTAGGGAGATGTTGCTGGCATTGCAGCCCTGCTTTTTATGAATTTGAGTCCCACCCCTTTGCTGTTGCCAGTGTGACTGCCCAAATGGTTGTTTCTAGAGATCGCTTCCAGAGGACGAGTTGGGCTGTAGTGGTGTTCATGTCTAGAAACTTCCATCAGAACATCCCAAAGTGCCTGTGGCTGTGTTGGTGTTGGAAACCCTGTGAGGGTGGCTCTGCCTGTGTGGGCTGAGGCTTGGGCTTTTGGGGGCATGGCCACCTTGGTGCCTGGGATGGACACCCCAAACCTGGGGGGGTCTGGGGAGAGACACTCATGGCAGACCAAATGAATGTAAGTGCTTCAGGAAAGCTGATCCAGGAGCCCACACTCCAAAGCTGTCTCCAAACAATTTTCTTGTGTTGGCCTCAAGGGCATCTCTCCTGCCTGGAGAATTTGGCATTGGCAGGTGGTGAGAGGCTTGCTTTGGGTGACGTGTCGGAAGGGAGGTCTTTCTTCTGCTCCTCAGCTTTTTCATTTGGTAAATGAGACATGCAACACCCTTTTTCTGCGAAATGTAGGCTTGTGACTTCTCCTCTCCTGGAAGGCAACCATCACAGGGCTGCCTTCAGTTGAGGAGTGACTATGGAGCCAACCAGCTGTGACACGTGGTTTCATGGTCTCCGTATGTCTTTTCATGTAAACCAGGAGGGGGATATAGCTTGTTAATCTCCCCTCAGGGCACTGCCCATGCCTGTGTAGATGCATAGCTGTCACACATGTCCTACACCTCTTCTAGGCAAGACCATTGTGTCTCCCTGATGTGTACTGAGCTCTGGGTCAGTCTTCAGTAGAGGCTGCCTGTGCTTCTCCTCAGAGCACATCTGTCTCGTGCCTGAAAGAGATTGATGTCCTGTCTGATGTGGCTGAAGGTTCACTGGTGAGGAGTGGTACTCATCAGTGATGGCTGTCATTTATAAGAGGCATCTCTGGCTTGTTCCTCTTGTGCTGTGAGTCTTGTGCCTTAGAGAGACTGCTGGAGCACCTTGCTCGTGGTTGATGGAGCATGATAGATCTTCCTGTGTGCTGTGTGGGGGTGAAGGCTGGTGCTCTGCCATGTGCTCAGCCCCACTGCATGGGCTCAGGCTGCTCGGTAGCCCAGACAGTTGTCTGCAGGGCAAGGCTGGGTAGCATGGGACGGAGATGTTGGGCTGTGGTATACCTGGCAGAGGTTTCTTGATTAAGCGATTTACTCAGGTGAGTGAAAACTCATACAGGAGCATTTGCAGGGTTAACTTGTGTTGTCCTGGCTGAGGCTGGCCTCTGATTTAGCTGAGAGGGCAGGGACTGCACCAGTCTGTGCCTAAGTCCACTTGGCACAAACCACACTTCAGCTGCTTGGTGTAGTCTGAGAGAGGTGGTGCTCCTGCTAGAGGGAGGCTGTGCTTGGGTTGCAAGAACTGTCATCTGTGACTGGGCTGTCTGAGGGCCCCAGGGTGAGGATGAGAGCTGTCTTTGAGTTTTGCAGACCTTAACCACAGATCTTAAGCTGAGTTTAGAAAATGTTTTTCTGCCAAGTCAGAGAAACAACTCTTCCTGGCTCCTCTCTTGACTAGCAGCTTTTGCATAGTGTAAACTTTAGCCTTTTTGTTGATTGCTCCAGTGGTAAAACATGAAATTCTCCCTTTGTTTGTGCCTCGGGCTTCTGGGCTATACTCCCTGCTCTACAAGTGTCTCAACCATGACACCAGGCTCTGGCTTTGGTCATGAGCAGAGTTCCTAGTCCCTGAGTTCAGGTCACTCCACAAGAAAGTCCTGTGCTTGGATGTGGGATTTTTGTGCCCTGCTGCTTGGTCTGATGTGCCTGTGCTATTTCATGGGACTTCTCTGTGTCCCATCTAAGTCTGACAGGAGAGAATACTGATAATCCCTTCACAGAGGACTCTGCCCTCTTTGCGGTTTGGGTCTCTGCCCTTTGGTGTGGTGGGAAGGAGAGGTTTAATTCACTACTTTTTTTTTTTTTTTTTTTTTTTTTTTTTTTTTTTTTTAAGAATTCTCTAGCCCTTCCTTCTGTTGTCATTTAATTGTCCAAGTTCCCTGAATTCCTGTCACTTGCCCTGGGGGAGAATTTGAGACACACCAAAAGAGATTGCTAGATTAACTTCTGCAGGTACTAAGCATATGTCCTTTGGGAGCTGGAGGAATAAACAGTGAAGAAAAACAACCACTAAGGATTGTTGAAGAGGTAAAGTGGAAAAGTTGGATGAAAGTGAGGGAAACCTTAAAATATTTGCTTACCAGAAAAGATCTCCCTCATCCCTGGGAGGCCCACTGGCATGATGGGTGCCTGCAGGGAAAGGCTCTCTCCAGATTAAGACCTGCCTGGATGCTGTATGGGAGAAAGCAAGGCTGGAGTAGTTCTGCAGTGGGTTCTCAGGGCCTCTCCCCCATTTCGGTCTTGGCATGGGTTTCTAGATCTGTTTATCAGGATTGTATCTGTGCATAATATAAATGACTCTGCTTTCCATTCTCATTCCACCTCCCAGGGCGTTTCGACTCCTTGCTCTGAAAGATGAGTGCTCATCTATTTGAGTGTGAGCTTTCTGTCTGTGACTCTAATTCCCCTCCCTCTGCAATGGGGGAATAATCACTTTAGTCTGACTTGAAAAGGGTTGTTCCTGATGCCCATTTCTGAAAGTGTGGCTAGCATCTGTGTGTGTGGAAGATGGAGGAGAGGCATCAGGAATGAAGAGAATTAACTGGCTGGCTTCTTACTTAGGGGTCTACAAATGCATCCTGGGGATGAGTGTTCACCGGGTCTCAGCAGTGCAGGTGGAGGATCTGCACCCACCCAGCTGCAAGCCATTAGTGAAGCACTGGGTCCTGGGTTGAGTGTTGGCAAGAACTGACTGGCAACACTTGAAACCTGCCTGAGCATTGGCCTTCATTTAAAAATAAAATAAAATAATTTAAACTTTATGTTTGGGAATAATTCAAAGCAAGTGGAATGAAATCCAGGTGGTGGTGTTGGCTGAAGTCTTGAGACAACTTCAAACCAGCACTTGGAGAGGTGTCAGCGTTTCAGTCTCTAGCAGAAGCCGCCTGCTTTGCTTAATGGTTGCCTAGCTGCATGGGGGAGGCATGGTGTGGGCGACTCCAGCATTAGCTAATGAGCCTGCTGTGGCTCCTGATTGGTACCCAGGCCCCACTGGTGCCTTTGACCAGTCCTTTGTGCTTTTTATTAAACCTACATTCAAAGAAAAATGCTTTTTTTGAGCAGGCTACAGTAATTATTTTGTTGCACAAAGCATCTTCTTCCCACACCTTTAAAAAAAAAAAAAAAGCAACAACAACAGAACTGAGATATTCTACTCTGCTTCAGTGTGAAAGCTTTATTTTTTGATTAGCCCTGGTGAGCAAGCAGGATGTGGTAAGATGGGTTATGTGGATGGGTTCTCTTTCCAGAGACTTTCCTGCAGACCAGCTTGAGCTCCTTTAGCCCAAGGGGCCTTTGTCCCTTGTCCTGCAACATGCACTGCCTAGCTGCAATGTTGAGAATAAGATAGTATTGCAGGTTTAAAACCAGTGTTCTCTGAAGCTCCTAATACTGTTTAACAAGCCTCTAGGACAATGTATGTGCAATCTCACTGATATCTCACAGCACTGATGATTAATCAGATTTTTAGGTGCCAAGTCAATGAAAAAGCTTGCTTTGCTCTCAAACTTTGAGCACCCTGTTTCCATGACAGGCTGGGTCTCTGCTGTAGACACCAGTGTTGGTGATGGTTTAAGGAAACCCAGAAGGTTTAATTTCCAGCCTTTATTTTCCATGATTAACTTAGCAATTTGCTTCTCCTCTTTCCCACCAGCTAATCAGTCTTTGCTCAGAAATGGGCTGAACAGCAGCATAAATTGTAGGCACCACCAAAAAGATGTTTACAAGAGCAATTTTATTCCTTGAACTCCAGTTCTTGCCTGTTTAACTTATTGATTTGCTGCTTTTCTTACTGTGAACTTGCAGCATTTTCTTCCCCACAAAGGAATTTTGAGCCGTTTGGAGGAATTTCCCCAAGACATTGATCTGTATCAGTTAGGAAGTAACAGTGCTGAGATGTATGTTTTTCCTTGCAAGCAGAGCAGTCTTGTTCTCCTGCCCAAGAGGCTCAGACCCTTGGGGGATGGCATGCTTGGCTGAGAGTTGGGTGCGCAGAGGGAAGGGGAGGCAGGTGCTATCTAGGAGGCAGGCTCTTTCCCTTGGGTGGATGCTTCTGAATTTGTGAGGATTTGCTAATGCAAAAAGCCTGGCTGTCGGCCCAGTGATTTGTAGCTTGGGGACTTGGGAGAAGGGAGCTGAGTTGTAAAGGATAATCTTGGCCAGACTGCAGGAGTGAGCTCAGCCATGTCAGTGTCCCTGCAAAAGCAGGTTGTGCGGTGTTGAGGGAGATGCCAGTACCTGCTCTGCTAGGCTGGCTGCTTGAGATGGGTGGCCTCAGCTGGGGCAGTTTCGATTTGTCCCTTTCCTTTCCCCATCCAGCATTTATCAGCTTCTGGCAGCAGCTGGGCTTGGAGTGGGAGGTCTGTCTTGTCCAAATCCTTGCTCCCTTTCCAGTTGGTCTTGGGTGCCAAGGCAAGGCTTGGGGCTAGTAACGTGGGAGGCCAGCGTTCCCCTGTGGGTAAGACCCTGGTTGTGGGACACAGGGAGGCCAGGAGAGGAGGTGACAGCTGAAGTGCGTCTGTCTGCAAAGCTGGGTCCTCTTGGTGCCGGTACTACAGTGGAGAGAGGGGCAGTTGCGTGGAGGCGAGGAGCACAAGGCACTGAGGAGTGCAGGCTTCGGGCTTCACCTCCGCTGCTGAGCCGTGCTGGCGGAGCCTGTGTTCTGTATAGGGCCCTGCCATGAGGCCATGCCGGGGCTCAGGTGTCTCTTGTGGGATGCTGGTTGCTAAGCAACTGGCAAAGGTAGAGCTTGCTGGGCTGCCGAGATGCCCTGCACTGTGTCTGTCTGCGTAGAGATTCATCCATATCCTCCCAGCGTGGGGGCAGCGGGAGGTGCTGCTGCCCCACCGGCTGCCCCTGGTGGTCCATGCGGCAACCCTGGGCATCATTGACAAGGCATTTGGGGCTTTTCTGCCCAGAATCACTGATGCCCTCACCATGTGGAGGAAAGTTGTCTTGAGGCTCTGGCATCCCTTTTGTATGGGGCTTCCACCTCAGTGCCACTGCCCTACCTGGTTCTTCCTCCTGCGTCTCCCAGTGCTGGTGGCTCAGATGCAGCCCCTTGGCCAGGGTAGGGGCTGCGGCTGCAGGACAAACTGGCTGTGAAGTGTTGGGAGAGGGGTATGAGCTCTTTTTCCCTGTGTGAGACAGTGACAGGTTGTGCAAATGAAGTGTGGGAGCCTTTGGTCCCTCTTAGGTTGTCGCTACGTGGAAAGAGGGATGGGCAGGCCCTGGTGAAGATCCAAAGGTTTTGGATGACCTGAGAGCTTCAGTGGCAATGCTGATCAGGTGCTGGTACTCCTGGGTTCGCCTGCAGGGCAATTGCAAGCATACCTGGGGAAGTTATTGCTTTGTGTCCATTTTCTTCATAATCTGCTCCCAAACCCAGGTGTTTGTAAGGCACTTTGAGAGTCTTCTCTTAGAAGCAAAAAATACCTTGGATTAAATGATATCCTACAGTGAGGAAAACTGCTGTGTCTAGAGCTGTTCTGGGGCTGGATGAAGGGGAAGTTGCTCTGGATTGTGGCTTAAACTGTTCAGTGTGATGCATCTGCAGGGGTGCTTTGCCAGTGCGCCGTCATGACGAAGGATTTTTTTGTGCTCAATGTTAAGCAAACTGCTTTCTCCCCTTCCCTCTGCCGTAATATTCCTGAAGTTCCTGCCAGTGCTTCTTGCTGGGTTATGTGCATGGAGCTTTGGAAGCGTTGAAGGCCCTGGCTGCACCCTTGAACCATAAAACGCCTGTCTCCCTTCTCCTGCTGTCTTCTCTGAACTCTGCTGACAGTGAAAACATACTTTTTAAAAAGTATGTGTTTGCTTGGAAGAGGCACATTCCTGGCTTTACAGGGCTGCCTGACATGCCAGAGGAGGTGAACTGTGCAATGTTTCTCTTTGTGAGAAGTCTTAATAAACCTTCCCGCCCCACGTGCTTTTTCCTAGAGCAGAGGGCAGGATGCAGGCAACCAGCAGAGGAAAATCCTGTGGAAGGGTTGCTGATGGCTAAAGAACAGGCTTGTGGGGAGGAGAGCCCTGGTCCCCTTCCAGGCTGTGGTGTGGACAGGTCTCAGCCCCTCTGCATCAGCGCTGAATTTCCAGTGCTTCTCGGAGAGAGAAGGTAGGTATTGCCGCTAACATGGCTGCATGGTTTCTGGTGCATGGGCTGTCAGGTTTGCTGCTGGCTGTAGTCTCTGCAGGGCTCTGCTTTGCCAGGATCTGCCCATGCCGTGTCCTCCCCTCAGTCCCAAGTGGCTGGCCTTCAACGCAGTGTGGATGGACCAGGTTGGGGGTGAGCATCAGGGTCCCCATAAAGGACTTGACGTTGCTTGGTGTGGGGCTGCTGGGCTGCCCTAGGCCCTGTGGCATAGGCTGTTGTGCCCTTGCCCATCCTTGGAAATGGGTGCAGGATGTCGGGCAGGATGGGTGCTGCGTTGCAGCTGCTTTCTGACCTGGACTCCTAAAAGCAGTGTCTGTGCAGCATTAATGCCTGTCTGAACCAGTCTACATGTGTTGTACTGATGTGTTGGAGGGTACAGCTGCATATGGGGTCTCTGCATTCTAGCGTAGCTATACTGGCATGAAGGTGCTGCGCACTGTTGTGGCTGGCCCTGTGCAGGAGGGGGGACAGCAACGGAGAGCTGATTGCTGTGAGAGCTGCCCTCACTGGCAAGCGAGCCCTGGGCTGCTTTAATGCTGTTGGGATGGTGCAGCCTGGCTGCGAGTCTCTGCTGTTCTGGAGGCATTGACTCACCATGCGTGGAGACAGGGAGGCCACCTCCCTCAGCCTGCCCACATCAGCCTGCCGAGATGCTTCAATGCCTTGAGACACTTTGGCGTGGGAGGCCACCATGGCCAGCGAGAGCAGGGATGTCTCTCCTGGGAGTGGCAGCCAAGGGAGGAGGGTGCCTGTGCCTCTGCCTTGGAGCAGGGGATGTTTCTCAGCAGCCTGGTGACAGGTAGGCATTTTTGCTTGTGATGAGGAGCTGCTGTCATTGGGGGGAGGGGAATTGAAGCGTAAAGGATTCTGGTTGAAATTCAAGTGCTCTGGAATAGTAATCAGCCTTTTGGTGGAGGCAGTTTGGCACCTCTGAAGACCGTGGGACCGCCCAGCTGCTGCCCAGGCCTTACCTGGGACTTTGCGCTGGCAGGCTTCCGAGCGCTTTCCAAAGGGGATTGATTGACCTTTTTTTTGGATGGGGAAACAGGGTCAAAATCAAGGGATCCACAGATGTGGATGAAAACAGATAAATCCCAGGGGTAGTAAGCAGGCTTTCCTTGATCTTCAGAGAACATAATGTTCTGAGGTTTGGGCTGCATCACTGCTCAGTGATTTCACAGGGTGCTGAGCATCTCATGCTCAGGCTTTCTGGTCCCAGCCTGGCACAGACTGCACCCCTTTGCCAAGAGGTCAGCAGCTCTGTAAAATTCATGGGCTTTGGTACAATTACAGTTTATCAAACCAAGTAGCACAACCAGGTAGAGGCTGACTACCGCACTTGGTAGATATGGGGCACAGGGAGAGGGCTCTCTGTGCACCCATGATGCCGTGCAATCTGTGATTGGGGAATGCAGTTGCATTCAGTGCTCTGGCCACCCTTTGTTGGAAGGAAGCCTTTTATTTTCCAAAGCTGCATGAAAAACATGAAAGCAAAGGGAGTTTCGCAGTGACAGAAAGCCAGCTGGAGCAGTGTATCGAGCAACAGGGTGGACAAAAAGACGCAGGAGCTTGCTTTGCCCTCTGCCTTTGAGATGCTTTAGTTAATAGGCCTGGGGGAGACAGTCCTGTCCTGGGAAGTCCCCAATGTGGACCACCAAGAGCAGAGAGAGAAGCACACTGAGATGAAATATGGCTAAGGCATCACAGGTTGAAATCTGTGCCTGCTTTTTTCTCTCTCTGTTAGATGTCTTGGCTGCTCTTTAACCTGGAGAACTGTGTGGTGTTTTTGCGCAGTTGAATCATGCTCTCTCCTGACCTACCAGTTGAGGGATCTTCATTTACATGCTAATGAAGTTGTGTGGAAGGGTATTTCTTGACTTCCCTAGCTGTCCACCAGGAAGGGTCACAGCAATTTATTCCTGAACTTATTTATTCAGCTGGGAGGTGTCACCTCAAAGGGTAGGAGGCGGGTGGCTAAAGCCCTGTTTAAAATGTCCCTAAATGCCCAGGTCTTGAACAATGACTGTTTGCTGTCATGTCTGGTGAGAGCTGGACAGTGGGGAGGAGAAAATGCCGCTTTGGTATACTGACAAGCTTGAAAGAGGAGCAGGCTGTAATCCAGTCCTAATAGCTGGGACATGAAAATGCGGGTCCACAGTGCCTCCTTATTGAGACATCCAAATTAGTGGCTGAGCCTTTCCATAGCGCTGAGCACATGACAGAGGTCACATTCCTCTTTCCTGTTTTCTGTGGTGTCAAAAGGGCTGCTTGTTTTTCAAAGCAAGACAGAATTTGACAAACAATGTAGGAGAAGCCACAGAACTGGCTAGGTGAGTGCTGTCAAATGCACAAAGGGAGCAAACTGAAAGATGTTTTTTAGTCTCTTTTGTTTGGCTCTTTCACCTGACTGCTCCAAGGTCAGCTCCAGTAGCCAAACCAGAGCAGAGTGTTTTCAAACTGAAAGAGTATTTGAGTTGCCATTGGTCCTTAAACTTAAGGCTGGCTTGTGGGATATTCCTACCCTCTCTGCATGAACCCAGTGACTTCTTAACTTTGCATTTTTTGCCCTAGCTTTCTCATGAGCAATTTTTGACCTATGTCCTGCGTGGCATGATGCCACCGACTTTGGAGCCACAGGGGAGCTGAGACAGGCTTTTTGATTTGAACGTGACAAAATAAATATGGAGTGTTTTAATAATACTGGGGCTGTGGGCTGTCATTATGGGAGGGAGTTCTCTGCCCATCTCAACAGAGATGCCACAGGAAGAATAGTACAGTTTGTGGGGAGAAGGCACTTTTCTGTCTGTCAGACATGTTGCAAAAGCACAGCTTCATGCTCCAGAGTCAGACATCTACAAACTGCCTGGCTCACATGTGATGAGTAAGCAGATGTCCAGCCTCTTGGCAACTGCTGACATAATATAAATACATAATTGCCCAAACGCAAATGCAACATGTGTCAATTAAGTCTGATCTCATTTCATCAAAGCGGCCTTGCCAACTCCATTCAGAAAGGTTAGAAAGCCTCTGGTTCTGGAGCAGGCTGGCCTCTTCCAGTGCTGGGCTGCGTGAAGGGTACTGTGGGCAGCTTAAACAAAGTGGATCTCGAAGCTTGTGGTCTCTGTAGTGGCTGTGCCCTACCTTGATTTAAGACCCACTAGGAGAGCAGCAACTTGCTTGTGGCTGTCCTCGGGAAGGAACCATTCCAGACAGCTTTGGTGGGGCTGTTCTGTCCTCCATCACTAACCAGTCTTTGGGATAGACCTGTATCATCTCTCCTGGATGGATGCGAGCTGACATGTCCCTGCAGTTTCACTGGGAGCATCCTCTTGTGCTTAGTTGGTAATGGTCTCCTCCCTGGCCAAGCTCATTCCTCAGTGCTCCTCCCTACCTGAAGGCAGGAGCTGTGGCAGGGCCAGTCCTGTTGATGCTTTGCTCCTGTGTGATGGGCCAACCTTGGTTTGATTAACACAGAAAAAGGCAGCAGAGTTCAGTCTGGGCAGTGCAAGGTTTGCTCACAGGCTGGTGGAAAAGATGGCTGAGGTGAAGAGGGAATACACATACTATCCTTCATGTTTCTAGGGTGATCTGCTCTTGTTCAGGTCATCTTGTTGGATGACAGGATGATCAGGTCTGATATCTCCTTTCCAAATGTGCCTAGCAAGTGGGTGGGAGGAAGCAGGCTTGGAGGTGATGGGGAAAGAGTGGGTTACAGGCAATGTGGCTGTGACAATGAATGTGTGTGCAGTGACATGGATGGATGTGTGGTGCAAGGCCTATGGGTGGTGGATGGGGGGATGATGACTCTGAGCATTTCATGGTTCTAGTGAAGCCTGGATAAGGTGGATTGTAGTGGCAGGGGGTGAATGACTGATAAATCTGCTCCCAGATCCCCAGTGCCCTGCTTCTTCTGTGGTAACTGACTTCTGCTTGTGCAGGGTGGTTATAGGGTGTGGTAGCTGTGGTCTCAGATTCTAGTCCTGTTCTGCCTATTTGTGCACATTTAAGTGGCTGCCAGGCAGAGGAATAAGGTCATTAGGAATTGGAGAACACCAGAGTGTAAGGCAAAGGGGGAGCTGCTTTACTGTAAATGGAGAACATCTGGAGAGATTGTGGTTGTCTGGAGAAAGACTCAGGTGCCAACACATACATTTGTGTGACTGTTCCAAGGAACAGGCAGAAGATAGCAGGAGGTGAGGAGAGGGCATAAATATGCAGAGGACTTGAGGCAAGTGTGCATGCGTGAGTGGTCTTAGATACCAACTAGTATTGCTGCGCTACAGCTCTAGTTACGCATCAGAAGGTAAATTTCGGTGCTGCAATAGCAAAGCCTTGCTAGTCAGTGATGACAGGTGAACCCCCAGGGATCCATCCAGCTAATGGCAGCAGTGCACGTGGACTAGACCTTCACTGCATGGACAAGTCCCTGATGACAGGAGGAGCAACCTAATGCTGCCCGGTGTGGAGACAGCAGCATTCTATGCCTAACTGCCCACAGCTATGTTCAGCTGTTTTCTGTTCCTTCAGCATTGAGCAGAGAGGAGCATCTCCCAGCATTGGTTCTGGAGCCCTGGTTGGACCACAGTGTCTTCCTGAATAGCTGTCTTTGTTGTGGGGCTAGGTTTAGTGGCCCTGTAGACCTGCCTTGTCTTTTAGGGTCTCCAGATCACCTTTGGAAGCATCACAAGCTGGAACAGTGATGGGACCTGAGCAGGCACGTTCCTTTTGGGGTGGACACAGATCCTGCAGGTTGAACAGTGTCTGCAGGGAGTTACTGCCATGGGGCTGAGTGAGGTACTGGGGATGTTGCCTTCCATGTCTGCATAGAGCTGTATGTCCATCAGCTCTGCCTTTGGCACTAGGGCACTGCTCTGTGGGCCTGCTCCCAGAAGAGAGATTACTGTGGCCTGGAAAAGGTGGGGAGTTGTGAAAAGGAGGGAAAAACTCTTCCCTGGCTTCCAGGGAACAGGACAAGCAGTCACAGCCTTAAACTGCAGAGGAGGAGATTTGAGTGAGACACTGGGGAATACCTCTCTAATGTTAAGAGGATGAAATCCTGGAGCAGGCTGCTGTGTGAAGGAGAAGAATTTCCACTGTAGGAGTGAAGGAACCTATTAAGGGCTTGTCAGGTCTGCATAGATGGAGCTAGTCCTTGTGTTGGGCCAGGTGGGATTAAATGACTTCTTGAAGCATCTCTGTGCTGCAGTGTTTGAGTTGCTGGTGAATGGATGCAGTGACCTCCTTGGGGCTTGCAGAGGGAGGCAGTGAGGGGTAAAGGGACAAAATGAGGGCTATCAAGAGCCAAGTGTGCAGGAGGAATTGGGAACGATGGCTTTCACATCAGTGGCATTTGTAGCCTCACCTCTGTGAGTCAGCATTTTGGATGCTGGTGATTCACAGCAAGAATGCAAGACAGCCAAGGGCTGGTTCAGGACTGAAATTAATGGTCTGGAATGAGGGCAGCTCAAGAGGAGAGGGACAAGCTGTTTTCTCTCATCTTATCAGCATTTTCCAAGCATGGCTGTGAGGTGTGCGAGCACCAAGCTGGAGTGAAGGGAGCTTGGAAGAGATGTGCTCTGCCTGCAAAGTGAGCTCCAACACTCAGCCTCCCCCTCCTGATTATGCAGCTGGAATGAGTAGGAGCAATTAGTGCTGCTGGGTGCAGGCTTTGGTACCATGGCACCTTGGTGAAGTGGCAGCTGCTCTGAAGTTCAGCCATTGCTGTCCTAACTTGGGACCTGAAAAAAGCCTGGGGTTTGGTTGCTTGCTCAGCCAGACCTCCTGATGCTTTGCTTCAGGCTCATGCACCTCTTGCCCTTCCTGTTCCCCAGCAGTGAGAATGAGATAATTTCCCTCCTTTGTGGGTTTCTGTGATGAGAGACTTATCTGTGATCCCTAAAAACCATGGTGTTCAGCTCCTTGCTGAGTAAATGCGTTTCTGGAATTCAAGTTAAAAGTGGAGATTCAGCAGCAGCAGTTGTTTGCTGGGAGCTGTGGCTATATAGTTGCTGCCCCCATTTTCAGGTAGTGAGAATGGTTGTAATGGCCAAGAAGAGTTTGGAGGCTGAATGGAGATGAGGCTGGAGATGAGGTTTTTTTTTTTTATGATTTTTACTTGCCACTTGCTCAAATGGGGTGAAGAAGAAGGACATCGATCCCTATTTTTAGGCAACAACTTTTACAAGAAACAATTTCTTGTGGTAGGAATTTCTCAGGCTTGTCTGCAGCATGAAGGTGAACTTTGAGCATATCTGGAAACTGCTGTAAATCCATTGAGCTATTCTGAACTTACTAAAGTATGAGGGACAAGTGTGATTTTTATGCTTCAGGAAAATTATTCAGGCATTTCTTCTGCATCCTTTCTGGACTCAGCCTCAAACTGAGTTTGAATTTGTCAGAATTGCCATAGATGTAATTCTCTCGGAGGCTTGGATGCTTGCCCTGTCCTCCAAACAGACAGTAGCTCAGTTTGGCTACTGATGTTTCCAAGTGATAGATATGCAGCAGCCTCTGTCCTGGTGACATGGTGGGAGCCAAACTAGGGCACTGCAAAATTTGTTCTGAGAGTGCCCATGTTGAAGAGCAAACATTTCTTGGCTGGTGCCGAGATGTGCACCCTCGGCAAAGCAGACGCCAAGACCTGTGACGCTGGTGGGGGGCACTGGACAAGTGTGGCTTGTGAGTCATGTGCTTGGGAGCATATGAGCTACTCAGGCAACTGAAGCGTGGACAGGAGGGTGACGTGGAGTGCTGAGCAGAGGCATATCGGGGTCTGGCAGCATCTGCTGTGCGGTGGGCTGCAGGCATGTGACCATGTTTGAGGCTGGAAGTAATGTGTCCTCAAAGCATGCTTGCCCCGGTTGGTGATTTCCAACTTTGATTTTCTTTTTGGACACCTGAAAGATTTTTCCAGATAAAGTATAGATGCCCTGAAGCAAACTGAAGCCTGATAACAGGGTTTTTTTCGGTTACATTTCACAAGTTGCTCAGGGGTTTTTCACTTGTTCCCAGATTTGTGTTTCCGTGGTGTCTGGGCACTCTTAGAAGTCAATGGACAGATTCTGCTCTGTGGCAGATGGTTCCCTCTTGGCTGGTGAGACAAGTGCTGTTGCTTGCAAATATGTATTTAAGTGAGACTAGTGAAGTATTTTGTTAGCACAGTAGACTTGGAACAACCCACGAAGGGTTGTTCAAGGCTCTGAGCCTCTTGCCTTCCATGTCCACTGAAGCAACTGGTTGAATTTTGTCTTCATGCAGCTGCAGTGCAGCCTGATGGGGAAGCATACGGCTGCCTTTCTGGCTGCATACGCCCTGCTCCTTCCCAGTACTTGCAGCCCAGGCTTCCGGCTGCTATTTCTGGCTCCTGCTCACTCTTGTGACTCGTTCAAGTTGCCTTGCCACCTTGTTGGTCCTACTTTCTCATATCTGTTAAATGCTTCAGAGCATGGAAATTTCTGAGTTACAGTTTTTCCCACAGCAGTTGTAATTCATCCATGCAGCACATATATATTAGGACTCCAGTATACCAGCAGGCACTGCAGTGCCAGCCACTGCAGACACGTAGAGAGGCCAGTGTTACGGTGGCTTTGGGAATCATATCTTTTGAATTCCTCCCGTTCAATGCATTTGACTGTGTGGTTACAGTGCTGCATTAATGTGGCTTTGTTTTTTGTCCTAAATATAAAACAGGCACAGAAAGCAGCACAGGCAGTACTAATTGCTTCTAAAAGACAAATGGGGGATGGATTGAGGGGATGGGAGGAAATCAGAGTAAACCTACTGCTGAAAATCAGTTCTCCTGTCTATGAGCCCTTCTTGGATGGGGGTAGCTGTGTGACACAAGCGAAGCCATCCTAGCGCAGACTGGCTCAGTGGGCAATGCTACTGTAGGAAACTCGCTCTCCCGAGGGAAGCCAGCCCTACTGCTGAGGACAGCTGACTGGAAACCAGCACCGACGCTAGGAGCTTCTGCCACTGCGGATGATCAGAGATCTGTCCCCTTCTGTCCTACCCTCACACCCCTGGTGGCATATCTGTTTTCCTCTTGCTTGGTTTTACACCAACTGTGTGATGAAGGAAGCACACCTGCTCGTGTAGATGTTGAGGGGGAGATGTACCTCTCCAGAGGTACCAGCACACTTGTAATCTGGCTTGGGAGCAGGCTAGTGAAGTGGAGCCAGGGCAGAGGTGCAGTGAGGAAGAAGCCCCTCCAGGCTTGATCCTTCTTTGCACTCCTCTGATGTTGTTGCAGCCTGGCTTTACAGCCTAGGCCAAGTGCACCATTGGTGAAACTCCTTGGGTTTGTTCGACTAGCTTGCTGAGTGGGTTGTGGCTGGGTGAGAGGTCTGCTTGGGGTAGTGGGATGGGCCAGCTGAGGTATCATGCCAGGTAGCAATGCCATTTCTCCTGGAAGCAGCAAGGACAGCAGGAGCAGAAAGCAATTTAGCTGAAGCCTGTTCCTCTGCTGGGTCCTACGAAGCAGCCCTGCACTGGGGAGCCAAGGGTAAGTGCCCATTCCCAAAGATTCAAACACTGTCCCAGCTCTTGCCAGAGCTGAGAAAGGGGACCTGGCTTGGTCCTATGCACCTGAAAAAGCCTTGGAAAAGGAAGGCCCTAAGTCCAAGTCCTTCTGCATGTTCATGAGGCTTTCTTCTGTGCTGCAGGGCAGTCAGATGCAGTCCTTGCTGTGGTCCCCAGCCACTCAGCAGCAGGTCGCAGGCCAGCTGTGTCCCACCTTAGGGTGCTGCCAAGGCAGGTCCTTACTGGGCATCAGGGGAGCATCCTCAGGGAGCCTGCTGTTTTGCTGCTCTCCAGTAGCTCCTGCTGTACAAGAATGGGATGGGTTACTGTCTGCTTGGGTTTCTTCACCTCCTCAGGTCCCGGTCAAGCAGGTGAGTCTGCTGTCAGAAGTACAGCATAGAACAGCTGAAAGACAAATACCTCTCTTGGGGTGGGGGGAGAAAGCATTCCTGGCGCTCCCAAGATGTGCAGAGCTGCCTGAAGAAAGCAAGCAGCATCCCAGCTCCTTGGGGATATGATTCAGTAGGGAGCAGATGTGTGAGGAGATGGGGGCCAAGATGGGGGAGCTGGTGGTGACCCTGCAGGTCCTTGCCTTCGAGGCATCCCCTGCTGAAATGAGCCGAGCCCCGATCCGGTTAGATGGGGCCGTGGCTCTGGGGCGCTCCTCCCTGACAAACGTTTGCTTGAGAATCCATCCAGCAAATCTCTTGTCCTCTCCAGTCAGCTCTGCATCAGGCTTGTTAGGGCCCAGCAGGGTCTTTAGGGACCCCAAGCATTGGGAAACTATCCAAGACAAACTGGAAAAAGTGAGGAATGCAAGAGTTGGCCCAGCCTTCACTAGAAGCCCAGGGAGGTTTCCCATGCAGGCGAGGGGTGGACAGCATGATTTGTCAGAGCAGAGGCTGCAGTCCCTGCAGAGGGACTAACAGCTGTATGTTAGGTGATACCTGGCCCTTAGCTGTTGACCATAAGGTCCTGTGTAGGGTGCTGGGATACAGAGCTGGTGTTTGCTTGCTGTGTGCTCTGCAAAAGCTGCCTCCTGCTGCTTCTTCCCCAGCATGGGCTCGGAGCTGGGGGCTGGGCTGCAGGATGCTCTGGAGGAATCTGTTCAGCGCTTGCCTCCTTGAGCCATTACAGTGAGCTTGGTGTCAGTCTCAGCTAGAGAGCTGCAGGGTTGCCAGGCCTGGAGTGCACAATGTGAGATGCTGCCCTGGTGTAAATACCCTCTGCTGTTTGCAGGGTTGATTGAGAGAAGTTGGAGGGTGAAGCTCACCCCTTCTAGCTCTGGGCTGGCATCAGTGCTGCCATCAGTGATGCCAGTGCTGGCATCAGCCTTGCAGCTGGCACAGAGCATAGGCTTAACACAGGGTGAATTGTGTGCTATATTGGGTCAGCCAAAAATGCAGCCACCCGCTCATCATTCAATTTGGGCTGCTCGGTGACCTGATTGTGCGTGGATCCAGCAGTAATGATCTCAGCGCAGTGGCCTGAGCACCCCACCAACCCAGAGGGCACAGCGTATTCTGCCATCTTGAGTGGCAAGAGGTGGGCAGGACCTCAGTGCCTGCTGTTGATGCAGGCTGCTGGCAGCACTAGCTGGGATAAGTTGGGATGCACCAAGTGGCCAGGGTCTCTTAGATGCAGTATCCCTGTCAGGCACATCAGGGTAGTTGCAGTGCTGCAGCAAGACCAAAGCACGTTCTCCTCTGTTCCAGCTGATGAGCTGGACCTCTTTGTTTTTCTCATTAGCCCCGGATCTGCCCACATGCCCTGAGTCCCTGCTGTTTCCCACTGGCTGTGGTGTCCCCTGTGGAGAAGGTTACAGCTGATGAGCTGCAGGAAGCACGTATGTTGTTCCCCCACCCCACAGTGACGCTGAGCTAACTTTCCTTTTCTTCTCCTCACACTCTGTTATTCTTTCTTCCTTGTGTTCTGTCCTTTAAAACATTTGTCTCTTATCTTTGATAATTGCCTGCAAGGTTTGAACTTCTCTGAAGCCTCAGAGCTGTCCTTACTTTGAAAAGAGGCTGACTCTCCTGTTAAAACCTCTTTTCTTCTGTGTCTGGGAGCATTCAGAGGGTGTGTGGCCCCTTCTCTGTGGCAGCCCAAGAAGCCATTTCCGTGGAGGGTGGGCTCTGACAGCCCCACGGGGACTTGGGAGGTTGTTTCTGTGCTCTGCACAAGACTGTTCTTCTCCTCTTTTGTGAGTCTACTTCCCCATTCAAGCTGTGGGTCTTCATCTGCGGATAGACTGCTCTCTGGATTGCTCCCGCTCTTTCTGCTTAACCCCTCGTTGTCAGTTGCTCATCCTCATCCAGCTGCACTGTCCTTGTCTGGTAGGTTGGTGCCTCGGATTGGATTTGTTGTTAGTGGAATGCTGAGTGCAGAGATAAGCAGGGTGGGCTTCTTCCTTCACATGCTTCTCTCCTGCTATTTAGTCTTATTCGGTGATGCTCTGGGATTTCTTAGGGTTCTAACCCCCTTTTGACCCATTGTCACAAGTAAGGACGTGGTTCATGATCTCTTTCAAGAGAGTTGGAGCAAAAAGTATGTTTCTATAAATCTCTGCCAGTGTATCTCTCCTCTTCCCCCTCTCTGCCAGCAGTGCAATGCTGAAGTGGTCCTGGTAAATTAGCACAGCTCCCCTTGCAGCAGTGCTGTGTGAATAACCCTAGGGGCTCTGGACTAGGCTGTGAGCCCCTGATTAGAAGCAGAAGAGATGGCCAGGAGCAGGCAGGAGCCCACATTGCTTCTGGCAACTGCATTGGAGTCGGGGCCATGGGAACTGCCACGCTACAGTGCAGAGCTTGTGGGAGGCCATGGGGGGGGAGGCTGGCTCTTCCACAGAGGTGCAATTGTTCCCATTTTCCAAACACAAGTTCCTCGCAGCTGGAAGAGTATCAGATGAGAAGAAACAAGAATCCTGAGCTGCCCCAGTACTGATGCCTTTAGGTGTTCAGAAAGCATGAACCAGGCTTCCCGGAAACAGGGGAAATGGTTTAAAAACAACAAATATAGTAACAAAGAACAGGCAAGCCCCTGTGAAACCCTGTTGGCTTTGGTGCTTGCTTTACTTTGTGTGAACCTTTGAGGTAGGTACTGAGCTTTCTTTGCTACAGTGAGGACAGACCTGAACTGTTGTTAAAGTAATGAATGGCTCAAGTTGGATGTTGCAGGAAAATAAAATTTTAGGCTAGAATAGGGAACGCTGTTCTCAGCAGCCCTGGAGTCCCCCCTGCAGGTGTACATCTGTCTGCCCTCTTTTCTTGCATTAGGATGGTTTCTTTGGAAGCTGAAATGTGAAGTGAAACACAAACCACCACAGCCTGGCAACATCATTTGGGCCAAAGTTGATGGTAACCAGCCCATCTAGAGGGGAATGGATTGACAAAGGCAGAAGCTGATTTGGAAATATTAGTAAAACACATGCATCCTGGCCCCGTGACAGGCATGCTTGTTTGGAAGAGGGTCCCAGCCATGCAGCTGGGTGAGCAGGGCTCAGACAGTGTCCGTGGCCCAGCCCTTAGACCCCTTTAAGAGCACTGCCTTCTCTCCATTCTCCAGCTCTTGCAGGGCTTGGGCAAATCCAGCCTGTGTTTGGGCTGCTGGTATATGCTGCACTTGGTATCAGCAAGCACAAGCAGGGTTACTGGGGCCTGGGCGGACCCTACTCTGTGACCTGATGCACACAGTGCATGATGTTCATACGGATGCGCCTTGCCTATTGAGAAACTCAAAATGTTTGCATTGGGATGTCTTTATCCCAGTGGTGTGTACAGAGAAGGGAGAGCTGTTGGGTGTGCCTGCGCTAGGTAGTGTGCGTGGTGGTCATCCTTGGGGACGATATATGAGACAGCGGGTGTGGGTCTTGCTGTTGGGTGATGTGCATTTAGGTATCCCCTTGTGCACAGTGAACATCCTTGAGGTATGTGTATGAGGCACTGTTTTGGGGTGTTGCTGTGGGGCAAGGTGCATGTAGATGGCCCTATATGAGCACCAACAGCATGTGCCTGTGTCCACATGGCAGTTTGTGTGTGTAGCAGGCAGTGGGGGCACAGGTCCCTGTGGGCTCTCTCTGTGTGCGCAATGATTGCGGCATCTGGTTTGTTCTCCATGCAGTAGGATCAGAAAGCCCTGCCTGTTTGCTCCCAGCAGCCCAAATTGGGAGAATGCTGGGAGAAAAGTCTAGTTTAAAAAAAAAAAAAAAAAGTATCAGCTGCTGTGCTTGTAGATTTGAGCTGGCCCACAGCCGGGTATGAGACAGGCAAAGGGCTTTTGGATTTTGTTGCTGGTGGGACAGGATTTTGGTCCCAGGCTCCTTTTCTCCTTGTCCCTGAACATTCCCCCCTGCAGATGGGGTAGCTTTGAACTGGGGATGATTATAGAGGGAGGCAAGAGTGAGATGATCCCTGACTCTTCACCCTGTGTAGCCCCAAACAGCAGCTCATTTACTTGCCCTGACTTTTGAACCATCTCTAAGTCAAGCTTGGTTTTCCTTCTAGAAAAGCTGCAGAGCTGCCTCAACTCAGGCAGAGGTAACCCTTCTAGGGTCCTGGGCGGCCTGCCCTAGGAGAGCCTGCTTGAGCAGGGGAGTTGGACAAGATGATCTCTAAATGTCCCTTCCAACCTCAACTGTTGTGTGATTCTGTTGTGTTATGAGCAAGAGACAGGAGCTGATGGCTGAAGTGGTAAGACTTGAGGGTGTCTTTTGGCCTGCAAGTGTCACGTGGTGTGAGCAGCAATCACTAGGAGTTACAAATGACAACTAGCCCTCATTTGTCTTTTAAAGTACTTTGAGGATTAATGTCTTATTTTCTCCTGTGCATACACCTCTATGCCTGTCTGTGTGGTGGTGGCAGTCCCAGTTCAACAGCTGGATGCAGGCTCTGGGCAGGAGGAGGGCTGTGGGGTGAGTCCTGTCTTGCAGGCCTGTATTGCCCTTCCAGGACAGGAGGTAGGGAGGTGGGGAGCACTGTCCTGCCACTGGCAATGTTTCTGCAGGGACATGGATAGTTTTGCAGCTGGGTGTGAGGTGCAGCAGTAGCCCTGGGGACATCAAGTGGGCTGGGCTGCACCCCAGCTCTCTTCTCTAGCAAGGAAGCCACAGCCCTATACGGAGCCATGGATCTTCTGGGAAATGTGGAAGGTCATCCTCTGTAAGCCTTCCTTACATAAAGAATGTGACTATTGTTAGTTTTCATCAAAATGTACTTATTTTGTAAAATGCAAGATTGTATTAAGTTTTTCAATTGATTCGTCGGCATTTCCCGGGGAATGGTCATCTTTACCACCCCTTGTCCTTCCCTTTCTTCACACACCCAGAAGATTAATTTCTACCAGATGAATCAGAAATATTTCGATGCTCAAAAGTTTTATTTGGGATTGAAGGATACCTTGAATCAGGCTTGTAGATAAAATCGCCCCATGCAGCACAGACCTTCATACGTACATACATACAGACCTCCTCCTGGTCTGTAAATGCCTCCAAACTGATGGTCTCCAGCAAGTTCTGTAAGGCTTATGTAGGGTTGCAGAGAGAGCAAAGACTGGTGCCCATCTGCCTCCCACCAGTGATCTTTGAGCCTCCATGAAGAACAATGTGCTGCTGCTACCCAGACTTCTCTGGCTGAAGATGTTCCTGTTGGGATCTAAGGACTCAGTATGTTGATGAACTAGAACCTAACCCCAAATTTAGCCATGACCCCTTCTAAGAATTGAGATGCTTCCTACACTGGTCAGAGGGAGCTGGCTCTGTTTCAGAGTGTCTGAGTCACTGAGCAGCACTTCTGGTTGCGACAGAGAATACCAATGATCGCGTCCTGTGTTGGTTATGATTGCAAGGACGTGAGAAAATTGGGCTGCAGTTCAATGGGATCAGCAGAGCCAGCGAAAGCAAGGGCAGACTGGCCAGCAAGCCAGCTCAAAACTGATGTGGCACAGGGCAGTGCTTGCTCTGAGCAGGACCATTGCACCCCTGGAGGCTGGTTGGGTCTCCAGGTTGTTCCCTTCCTGCTGGGAGGCCTGTGAGAGATTTCGGTGTTTTGGTGGTTGAGGAGGTGCTGTCTTGGGCCCAGCCTATGGGTTACATCTCCATGAGAAGGCCCATGGTTAGCTGAGTTCTCAATGAGCCTGGTGAGATGTTGTGGCACCCGGACAGAGTTAGGAATACTCCAGTTGTGGGATGTTACGCTTGCTGCTGTCTTTCTGCTGGCCCAAACTCTGCACTTAGAGGTCTCTGAAACTCTGCCAGCAGTTTAGCATTCCTCCTTTCTTTAAAGGGAAAAATGTGCCACACTGGTCAGGCCTATGACACCCCACAGGACCAACTGCCTCTCCTGAGAGTTAAAAGCTGGAGAGCTTGTCCATGGGGCGGCTTCCCTGTGCTCCAGGCAGCATGTGCTCTCTTCCACCACCATCGTGACTTTGTTGCCCTCCCGAGGAAGTGTTCCTGCACCATTTGGCAACTGACCCCTTCTGAGCAGTCTTCTTTTCCTGCACTGCCCCAAGCTGAGATTGTCTCTGTGTGAGCAGTGAGCTTCTCGAGCATTGCTGAAGGGCAGGGACTGCCCCATATCCTGGCACTACAGGGATGAATGCCCTTTCAACTGCGTTTGGGTTAGGTGCTGTCACTCACGAGCAACGTAATAATCTATCAGGGCTCTTTTTGCCTCTTCTAACCACTGAGTACATCCTTTGTGCTGATCCTGCAACATGTCCCTCACCCAGCACCTCTGAATGTGATGCTTATGGCTATGTTGCTTATGTTTCTTTTTTTGGGATGGTTAAACAGATGGTTTTGCAACAACAAAAAAAGCCCAAGCCAAAAACATGCTAATAATCCTGGAGGCTGGCGTGTAGTGACTGGCAGGACTGGTTCAATAGCAGTCCTGAAGTGCCATAATGTGTCGCTGTGGTGAGTATGGCAGTGTTCCCACATGCTGCTGTACCTGTTCTGGTAGGGGCAGCTCTCAGGAACAGGCCCTGTGCATTGGCCTGGGGCAACTCCTTCCTCCCGCTGCCCCTGCCTCTTCCAGCACCAATCCTGGGGGTCAACGGTGGTAAGACTCTTTGGAGCTATCCGAGCCTTGTGGTCTCTATGGCTTGGGGAGTGCAGCAGGGATGCTGTGGTCTGGGATTAAGGCCTTTGAGCCTCCTTCAGTAGGTGTGTCCTGTTTGGATAGAAAAAAACCTGCCAGGTGGGTTTTTTCTTTTCTTTTTAATATTCGGAAAAAGTCACACTCCCTGTTCCTCTTGTGAATAGCAGCTGAGAAGTTGGGCAGTCCTGCCCTTGGAAAAGGCTCAGCCTGTGTCAGATCCCAGTCCACATGTGATGGGTCTAGCAGGCTGTCAAGGCAGTGGAGGCAGTTGGAGTCGGGCTCCCTTTCTGCCCCTCTGCTGATGCTCAGCACAGCCTCCATTCCCCAGTCACTTTGCCACCGCAGGGGCCTATCCTCCAGCTGCCCTGTGGTCCGGATCTGGTTTTTTTGGTGTTCCATTTCTACCCCAGATCTCTGCTCTCTCTCTCCCTTTTGGGACTTCGATGCAGATGTTTAGATTTTTGACGCTGCAAGGTGTTAAAATCCCAGTCTTATCCATTTACTGGCCCAGCAGCTTGTACAGTAGGAGGCATGTTTCTGACTCTGTCTTGTGCTTTGCTTGGATTCACCCTCACAGAGCTTCTGATGTCCTGCCCACAAGGGCAAATAGCAAGCTGTCAGTCATTCTTTCCTTCAGGGAGCTTGATGCCAACCCTAGGAGAGGATGAGCTTTCCCCTTGTGGGCTATGCTGGCCGTATGCACATGCCTTGGGAGTATAGCTCCCCTTTGCTGCATCCCCAAACATGACTTGGAGCAGGGGTACAGAGGATCCCCTGGAGACAGCTACCTCCTGCTCCTCTTCAAGGGCTTGTGCTGTACAGCTCCGCCTCTGAATGGGTGACCTAAACTTGTGTGGTGCTGTCTGTCCTTGAACATCGATGGGCATGTTGCACTAGCTGAGATGCAGGTGTGACAGGGCTCCTTGCAAAGGCCTCTGGTGAAACTGGCAGTTTGGAAGCCCACCACTTTGTAGTTGTGCCTGAAACTCCTTGATTTGTGAGCAACATAGGCAATGGTGCCAAGGGGACCAGTGGGATCCAGTTCAAACCCAATGCTCTTGAAGTCTCTTGTACGCCTTGTACATCCTCTCAGGTCTAAGTAGTTACAGTTTTTGGAGCCAGGGAAGAGGAGTCCCCTGAAGGCAGGCTAGCAAGGGCTTTGCCTTCTGCGTAGCATAGGGCTAGGACTGGTCCTTTCCCCTAGTCCACTCCTCACCATTGTAGGGCATTTAAGGAGTTCTGTCTCTCTGTAAGGTCCAGGTTTTTGAGTGTCTTACTGCTGGTCTTGAGTGTCCAGTTGGATACAGTAATCTGGCCCCTATGTTTAAGGCAGAGAGAGGCAGCAGCTGTTTGGTGCTTGCTCCTGGCTTGTGCCTCTATCTCTATTAGTGTTCTGGGCCGCTGGATTGTGGGCCCAGCTGGTCCCTTCCAGGCTGACACCCTGAGAATTCTGTCGTTCCCCCCCCCCCGTGTTGGATTCATTGCTTCTTGCCAGGCACTGAAGTAAGATCCTTTCTGTTAATATTTTTTCCAGGCTGCCCCAGAGAGCTAGCAGAGGGATGTTTCATGTGATTAAGGGATGATCAGATGGTATGTCCAATGGCTATGGACTGACTTGCTTGCCTGCCCCAGGCCTATTTGATTCTTCTGAGGGTGCAAAGGCATGGGGCAGTAGGCATGGGGCAGTGGGCATGGTGTTGGGTGGAAGTAGCAACTGCCGCCTCCTTTATTCTCTGCACAGCAGTCCTGATGTGTGGGTGAGTTTGGCTGAACCATGGCATGGGGGTTGTGCACAACATGATAAATTAAGTCTTTACCATCACGTGTCACATCCAATTTGAGCTGGGGTTGTAGATTCAGGACCTTTGTCTGCCCTCCATTTTCTCCTCCTTTTCATGGCTGTGTTTTGTCTCCTCTCTCAGCCCTTGTCTGATTCTCTTTCCTCTGCTTTCTACATCTTCTCCCTGGAAAGGTGATGGAGCAGCTCATCCTGGAGGCCATCTCCAAGCATGTGAAGGACAAGAAGGTGATCAGCAGTAGTCAGCATGGCTTCACCAAGAGGAAATCATGCTTAACCAATCTGATTGCCTTCTATGATGGAATGACTGGCTGGGTAGATGAGGGGAGAGCAGTGGATGTTGTCTGCCTTGACTTCAGCAAGGCTTTTGACACCGTCTCCCATAACATCCTCATAGACAAGCTCAGGATTGGTACTTGGACTGTGCTCTGTCCCTCTGTGTCTTGCTGGTTTTGGGGAGAAGACTTGGTGGACTGTGTTTCCTGCCAAGCCCTTCTCCAGTTTATAGCTGGCTGTAACCATTCTCTTTCCACTTTCAGGTCACTAAAATCCCAGAGTTTTTTTGCTGGAATTTTAGCCCTGGCCTGTGGTACTCCGTCTGGTGTACACACTTCTAGAGCCCTTTCTGTGGCTTCATTAGGAGATGTCCTAACTGTGCATGGCAAGGGTGGTCCTCCCCCCTTCCCAGGTTTCTGCATCTCAGTCAGCCAGGATCCCTCTGTGCTCATGGCTGGATCCCCTGGGCTGCGTGACATGCTCTGGGTGGAAAGTCACTATTGTCCTTGCTGTCCCATGCTGATGGCAGCGTGCAGGAATCCCTGTGTGGGGCTGAAATCGTTGCCTGTCAGCACTGCGCACGCCAGCCTGGGCTGAATGGTACCTCAATTCAGCACAATGCTCGCCAGCCAGGGATAATAGGAGCCGGGCATTTGCTGATGGGATGTGAAATGGCACTTGCTGTGCTGCTGAGCTGCTGCGCTCCCAGCTGCGCCGGAAATCCTGATGACTAAGCAGGGCTCTGAGGGGTGTTTGCCCTGTGCTCACTCTACAGGTGAGCAGGGCCCAGCCTGAGAGCCAGAGATTATGAAAATCTCAACAGGAAATGCTGGGTAATTGCTGCAGGCTGGAGAGCCGCATTGCTCTCCTGATAAGAAAACACAGAGGCAAACTCTATCATAGGGAGGATTCACAGTGGAAATTAGCTCCTTTCTTGCTGACCCTTTCTGGAGGACAGGTAAAAGGCCCATGTATTGCATGCTCTGTGTAACACAGAGATCCACATCTGTGCACCATGGAGTTATGTTTGTCTTGGTATCCGTATAGGACTGTGCTGGCTCAGAGTAGGGGGTTCACTGTAGACTGGCAATGTTGTCCATGCCTTTTCAGCACTCCAAAGCATTTAGTGCTTTCCTTTTCCCTTCAAAAGGCTACAAACAACTGCCCGTGGTGGTGGTAGAAATCTTTACCATCATACTTCTCTCTGATATGCTGGTCAGCCTCTGCCTGGCTCAGGGGCTCTTGGGCCTGTCCCCCTCCCTCTTTGCTTCCCTAGGGCTGAAGTTTGCAGGGAGTGGAGCACATGGTCCTCATGCCTGGTGAGTTGTGAGCATTGGACACAGAGCAGTGAGGAGCATTTGGGGAGCTCAAACTGGTGAGCAACCAGGCAGTTCAGGGCTGAGTGGGGTTTTCTCTCTCTGCGTACTGCTCGGTCATGCTTTGCTTGGGTGGAATATGTCGATGGGTGCCAGCACCCTGAGAGCAGGGAGTCTGCTGGCAGCACATCTACAGGCTGCTTTCTGTTTGGCTTGTTTTTTATGGGATTTCTGATGGCTTGAAGTGGTCTGAAGCTTTCATCAGCTAACTGGCGGGTGCTGTTCAAGCACTGCTCTTCCCTGCAGGCTATGTGGCTGGCTCCAGGCTACCCATCCACCACATCTATCCTGCCAAACCATGGGCAGCCCCAGGACTAGAAGGGCATAGGAGCAAAAAGGCGACGCTTGGAGGAGCTGTGACTGAGAGGTGACTGCCTTTGGAGTGGGACCTGGCTGGTCATCTTGGAGCAGCCTGTTGCCCCTGGAGAGGGGTGAGCGCTGTAGGCTGAGCTGTGAGGCTGGTGCATCCTCAGCTGCTGCTCCATGCTGCCCGCCCACCTGGCGGCTGCTCAGCAGGGAGATGCTGGGCTAGCACCTCTCCTGTTCTGCAGCAGCACTGTCCATGCTCTGGATTTTCCCACTGCTCACTGCAGGCAGTATCCATCCCTCCTCCCTGGCAGTGTTAGAGTGCTGTGTTTTGCCCTTGGCATTTAGTGCTGTGTGTTACGGATGCTCTCTTGGATACTTCGTGCTGCTGTGTTATAGGGGTATCACTTACTCTGTACCTATTTGGTGACTTGTGAAGTAACCAGCCCTGGTGTTTACTCTGAGTTGTTGTTCATCCCACACGCCAAGGGGGCATAAGGAGTTGTGTATCCTGTAAGCAGAGGTGTGCTGGGTGTCATGCTGCACTCAGAGAGGACAACACTTCAGCATGGATAGTGGTAATAAAAGAGTTTGTATTCAGCTCTCACTGTCGATACATCTCAACACTAACTGAGTGTTGAACTAGTACAAGTGGGATATTGGGACAGCATGTTTCAGAGTCAGCACAGTGTTTTCTGCCCTAGGACCTGTTTAATGGATCTAGGTTATGCAGAGAGGTGTCAGATTAACTTGGGATGGAACTGGATAATGGGTTCAGCTCCTTGCTGAAAAGCCAGTGCTGAGGCTGGGGAGCAAAGCTGCTTTCCTGCTGGTGTATGCAGCAAGGAAGGATCCCGGAAAGATCACAGGCTGCGCCTGTTCTCTGCTACATGACCTGGGATGAGTCAGACTTTGCAGGCGAGAGAGACTGAGCACTGAGAGGGAGGCGAAGTGGGCTGAAATGATCTTCCACATGAGGGGATCTCTTCCATGCAGAGAGGATGCAGTATGGGTGCAGTGCTCCCTGCTAGGTGGGAGCTGGCTTGTGCTGTGGGAGCTTTTGCAAGAGGGGGTGCTGGCTGGAGGGGGCTGTGCAGGGAGGCCAGCCCAGTGGAGTGGGAAGGGAGCCCAGTTCCTGGCTCCGCTGCGGCTGCAGTATGCATCAATCAATGTGCGGGGGTGTTCAAGTTAAAGAAGAGGCTGCTCTGCAGAAAGCAGTGCCTTGTACACACAGCAGCAGCCTGGCGGAGGGGAGCCGTGCTGTAGATATGTGGCCTGGGAGCTCTTGCCAAGGTAGGAACTGCCTGGCTGTGGAGAAAGCAAATACATGGGATGCTTTCTGGCAGAGCAGGCTGCCTGGAGGGGATGAGGGAGGGGTCAGCTGGTCCTGTCTGCCTCCCTACAGACAGCTGCAGCATCTGGCTCAGCAGAGTGGAGTACTAACCTGGATGTGATGCAGGTCCTAGAGCTTAGGTTGCGGGAGAGATGGTGGGCAGTTTTCCTGCTGAGCACCAGTTTGGGTTAGTGTAGGTCTCTGCTTCCTGCCAGCCCTGCACAAGGAGGAGCTATATTCAGTCTCTTGGAGCTGGGGACACCCTACATTTCTGCCTGCCTCCCACCAGTGGGGCAGTTTGTATGATTTTTTTTTTTTTTCTTTTTGGCCTTGCTGCAAGGCCCCCAGCAGAGCTGTGTGCTGAGAGAGGGCTTGCTCCCTGCAGACACAACTCTTTCAGCGGCCTACTGTGGTGCAGAAAGCTGGACTTGTGTCAAATGAGGTTTGTTGTGGCATTTGCAAGTCTCCCACTCCCCCCAGTGCCAGGGAATGGGAGTTGTGAGAGAGTTTGGTGCCCAGGCCGGGGGCTTGGAGACCTCTTTCCTCATTCTCCTTTTATATGTCTCTGGAGGATGTCCTGGACTCCCGACTGGGGTGATTGGGCATATTTTTGCTCAGTGCTCCTCAGTGGTGTTTCTAGGATAGCTGCAAGGCAATGCTGCATGCTGCCTCCACTCCTTGCCCTGCCTGTCCTCTCCCAGCTCAGCCCCTGCCCCAAGGCTGTGGCCTGTCTGCAGATCCACATAGCAGTGCTGAGTGCTGGTGGCCTTGCAAACTCATCGGTGCTGCTTGGAGGTCTGGCCCCTGGCTCTGGGAAGCTGCAGATTGTTTCTGAGAGATCTGGAAAGCGCATGGTCTCTGCAAGACATGCAGCTGCTGTCCATCCGCATGTTCACCTGAAGGGCACTCTGCCAAGTCTGCTCGGGGTTGTTGTAGCTGTGTCGTGCTTGGGACATGTCCTGATCACAGCCATAGTGGTCTGTCCCTCAGTGTGGCTGGTAGGCTTTGCCAGCAGGAGCAACTGGGGATCTTGGCAGCTGCCACACGTGATGGCAAGGGAAAAAGGGCACCATTTGGTTTTTGCACAGCTCTAAGCACCACTGTCACACTACAGCTTGTGGAAGCTTGCAGGGTTTGAGGAGAAAATAATCCACCTTTTCCCAGGCTTTGGGCTGGCAAGTTAGGTAAGATGCATGTTCAGATTTTCAGTAGACTTTCCCAGCTTTGCAGGGAGAGGCTGTGTGTGTGTGTGTGCGTGTGTGCGCACGCACACATGTATGAGTGTGTGTGTGTTTGTGGTGCTTCAGAAATAGGGGGAAAGCCTCCTGCCCCAACTAGGGAATGGGCAGGCATCTTCAGAGGACAGTGAGGGGAAGAAAGGAGAGCCTAAGAGCAAAGGGGGAAGCTCAGTAAAGTGAAGAATCACCCTTAAAAACAAACCCAATGAGGACTGAGTGAAGGTAGAAACAGCAAGCAAGCAAGCAGGCTCAGCAAGCAGGTAAAATGCTGTTTTGAGGAGGCAGGAAAGGAAAGGCTTTGGGAGGGAAACAGCTACATTGATGCAGAGCTGTGAATCTGCTGGGGGAAGTGTGGGGGCAGAGTGTCTGGGAAACCTGTAAATCTTGACACCAGTTTGAAGGGGGTGAAGAGGAAAACACCATGGAAAAGAAAAGCAGTGAGGAAGATACAGGAAGAAATTATAGGTATTGCAAGCAGGTCTGCCTATAGTCTTTTTTAAGGCTTTCTTTATAGTTGCTGTTCTGACATGTCTGTTTTCAGTGGCTTAGAGCTCTGACCAGCTCTAGCCATTTGACCTGAAATTTGCCTGGCTGATTTTTTTGTCAAGTTTCAGGGGAAGTGAGCCAGCCATTTCTGAGAGTAAGGTTTGGGGAAATAGCTGTTTTGTCTCCTTTAAGGGGGCGGAGTCCTCTGTGGGATAGTGGTGAGAACAGTTCTCTGTGTTGTGAAGTGGGGACATTCATCTGGGATCTTGAATTGGTCAAGAATTGTAATTGGTCAAGTTGTGTAAGCTTTGAGAAATCTGAAATCATGTTCAGGTGGGCTTGCTGGAGGCCAGAATCCATTTGTTCTTGGCATGCTGCATCCTGGGCCCGCATGTGCTGAGGAATCCTTCAGCAAGCACCTCTGTGACTGCTGCAAGCTGTTGTGGCCTTGAGCAGAGATCAGATCAGGAACACGATCCCCATATCCTCCAGGTTTTGCCAGCTGATGCCCAGGTTGCTACTTGCCTCAGCACAAGAGCTTGAAAGCAGAGGAGATCAGGCTAGGAGAGGTGGGGACTGCTGATGGCCAGAGAGAACCTGGAGCAAAGTATGGGAGAGTAGAGACTGGAACCAGCTAAGACGGTGCTGGGAGGGACCTTGCAAATAAACAGCAGCTGGACCTTGGAGAGAAAGACTGGTCGAGGAGTCGGAGAGAGGTGTTGGTTTGAGAGAACTGGAAGAGGTCAGAGGCAGAAGGTTTAGGACCCAGAATGGCATATTTCTGTCTTGAAGGAGGATCTGTGGTCTCAGAGGTGCTCGGCAGTGGAACCTGTTGGCAAAGCCTATGAGTCATCCCTGTTGTGTCACTGCTGAGTGCTGGCCCGCAGAGATGGTGGCAACCTGCTTCCTGTCATCAGTGACACTTTGACCTTGGAGCAATGGACCCGAGAGATCCAGCCCTACTCATGATTGGTGTCGGGGCAGGAGCATGCTGCGTGGGGGATGGCTGGGGGTCAAGGTTTTGCTTCTCAGAAGAACCGAGAGGAAATACTGGAGTTAACCTTGTCTGTGCAAACTGGCTTTCATCTCCTTTTGAAATGGAAATCGTGAGCCAGCCTTCGGATGGTCAGACAGGACTTGCTCATTCTGGCCATACTCCTGCCTCATGTAGTCTCCAGGCTACATTAGCTCTGGGATGGGTCAGGCCCAGCTACTGGAGGGGCCACTCTGGCCACCAGCTTCACTCGAGAGGGGAATATGTAATGAGTAAGGCTGGGAACCAGGGAGAGAAATGGGACAGTCACATGGTAGGACTGTCAAGCCCTGAAGAATTGGATCCACTCCTTGCTCTTGCTGTAGATAATATTTAGAAACAAATAAAATGATTTGGGACAGCATTTCCGCTGGCCTCAATTGGTTTAGTTGAAGTTGTGGCCTAAACTACTTCTAGCAGTTTGTGATGTCAAAAGCGTCACTTAAGCTGTTCCCTTTGCAGCTTGCTGACATCTGTATCCTTTCTTGCTCCTGTTGCTCCCTGTATCGGGCGTCTACTGTGCAGAGGTCCTGAGCTCTCCCGCAAGATAAAATGGCAGGAGCTGAGTTTTGCATCTGAAAAGTGCTGTGTAATGCTAAGTGCTCTACACAGCCAGGTTCTTGCTATCTTAAAGTGGGTTTTTCCATCTTTAAAATGGGGATAATTCCTGCTTAAGTCACAAAGAGCTCTGGTAGTAAACACCTTCTGTTTTAAAACTCCTGGATGCCGCAGAAAAGTCCCTGCGGAAATGAACCAGTCAAGCTTCTTGGGAGGGGAGGAAGGGGGCTGGCATCACTTGTTACCAATAAGCCTGAAGCATGAGTGCTGTTCATCTGTGCGGAGCGAGGCAGGAAGGCTGGGGAAGGTAGACCAGTGATGGTGTAGTGGGAATCCATGTCATAACATGGCAGCAGGAAGGGGCTGAAGGCAGGTTGCACAGGCTGCCTCAATTCAGGCAATCCTCAGATCTGTAGCTGTGAATTTTGAAGGTGCCCCAGCACACTGAGCAACCCTTGCTGTGGGTTGAAGCCCCACGCCCAGGGTGGACCCTGGGTCCTGTGGCATCCCTGTGCTCTGCCTTCAGCCCAGCTTGATGGAGGGAGTGGTCTGTGCAGTGGCATTAACACCGCCTCGAAGGTAGGTCTTCCATGGGTGAGCCTCAGATGGCCAGGGGCTGAGCTTGTGCAGAGGGGTGCTCCTCTCAGTTGGGTCAGAGTGCAAATAAATCACCTTCCAGGTGAGCAGGAGCTGCTGCAAGTGGTCCCGTCTCTGCCCTCGTGGCCACCTCTGCTCAGCTCAGCTGTGGGCAGAAGGAGGAGGATGGAAAGCCCTTGGGCTCTCTGTGGTGCTGCTGCCTAGTGGATGTGGCACAAACACTACACTGGGTGCTGAATGCAGCCCTTGTGGCTGTGCCAGTGCGGGGCCCTCACCGTGCTTGCCACTGCTCGTGCTGTCTGCGTCAGCAGCAGGGCCAGTGTGTATCTGCAGGGCTCAGCTGGGGGTGAGCACCATGCCACCTGCGCTGCAGGCTGCCAGCTCCATCCCTGCCCCCCTTGCAGGCTAAGCAAGCGTCTCGCCTTCCCCTTCTCACCAATGCTGATTTCCAGCTCCGCTAGCCTGCTACAGCTGGGGCTGGTGCCTTCCCTTTCCAGCACTGCTCCACCAGCTGAGGTGTGGTAGAGAGGAAGGTCTGGAGGAGGAAACCTTCATCTAGAGGGACAGGGAGGCTTCCCTACCATTCCTGCCTTTTTGTGCCTGTGCCTGTTCAGTTCCGGCTCTCCCAGGCACACTGTACCCAGGCTCTGTACCAGTACTCTGCTGGGGCACGGCAGGGGTGATCCCAGGCAGGTCTGGGGTGATCCCAGGCACGGCAAGGGCTGTCCCGGGGCCCAGCTGTTCTGCAGAACAGCAGCCTGGAGGCTGCTCTGATTCAGGCTGGTGAAAGTCAGCACAGCCCCGCATGCAGAGGGAACAATGAATCTCTGTGAATCTCCAGATGCTGCTGCTGGAGTTGCCTTAGAAAAGCTTAGGAAATCCTTAGAGATTTCTGAATTGATATACTAGCTGTGACACTTTTCCAGTGATATCTCTTTCTCCCAACCTGCCACAGTCTTGCTGTCTTCCTAGCAGATGAGCCGCAGCTTGTGCAAGGAGACCACAGCTTCTGCAGAGTTTGTAGCCAGATGTGACTTCCTACGTGGGAGCGCAGAAAGGCTCAGCCCTCTTCCTGGATGCTCTGCACTGACATGGCAAGAGCAGATGCCATGGGGAGCAGAGGGCTTGATGGGCCATTGCTGTGACCCTGCTGGGACAGGGCCCATCAGTGCTCGTGTTTCTGCTGTGCCTGCACTGGGTCTTGTCTCCCATGCCTCGGCACTGGGACACAGGTGCTGGTGATGCCCGAGGAGTGCATTAGCACCAAAGTCCAACAAGGCAGGAGGCAGAGCGCTCAGCGGAAATGTAGAGTCTATTGGGGGTCAGGCAAAAGTGGGGCAGGGACAGGGCTGGCAAAGGTGGTCAGCAGGAGAAGCTGGGCTGTGATCCAAGCAGAGAGATGGTCTCAGGGAGCTTGCCAAGCCCCTTTGCCAGTGCTCTGCCCCCACACTGGCAGCATAGCCTATGGGTTCAGCTACCCCTCAGCACTCCTGTGTTGGGCTCTCATCTGCTTAGGCGGCTACTGCCTCTTTTGAAGCAGAAACGCTACAGTCCCTGGAGCCTGTCCTGAAGATGGACACCTAACACACTGACTTGGGGCTCGGATCATGGCAGGGTGGCTTTGGCTCAGGCCTGTGCCCCTTTCTGCTGTCATGTAGCCCCAAACCCTCTCCCTGACTTCGGTATGGCTCTGAGCAAGCGGTGCTGCTGCCGCTGCGAGGGTTGATGTACAGAGAGCAGAGGTGATCCTGCAGTGTGGTGTGCAGCTGTGCCTCTGCTTCTCCTCTACTGGTTCCTGTGCAGGAGAACATCATCTCATTTTAGGTCCCATTTGGGAGGCTGGATGTCCATCAGCCCCCACTGGTGCTCACTGCAGGAATGCCAGCCTCTCTGTGTTCCGCAGGCATGGGAGATGGTGGTCGGTAGTGCAGTGGAGGTGGTGGGCAAGGGGGTGGGGAATCCCAGGTTCACTGGGGGTCTGGACACAGCCACAGCTGCCCTGTGCCTCTGTTCTCCCCATTTGCCTCTCTTGCCCCTTCATTGCAAGGGGTATCTCTGATTGCAGCTGTGTGTGCAGAGCCCAGTGTAGAGGGGCTGTGCTGGCAGCCAGGGGCACTAATGCAGGTGAGAAGGAGAGTTGCAAGAGAAGCACATCTTCTTTCCCCTGTAAGCCATCCTTCCTTTCCCCCAGTCTGAACTCAGCTCACTGTGTTGGGCCAGAGCTCCCAAACTGGGGTTTTCCCTTGCAAGCCAGGCTCTGCCACCTGTGTTGCAGAGCTGCTGAGGGGCTGAGCTGGGCCTGGAGGAAGCTGATAAAAGTCAGACGGTCATGATTTATGAATGATGACGAGAGAGGCAGCAGGAAGGAGAAAGGGGGGGAGAGAGGGCTGGGATTCCAAAGGCTGTGTGGGAGCCTAGGCATGGTGGTGGGGTTCACAGGGAGTAGTACAGAAAAGGAGGCTCCTGTCTGTGGCGGTGGGGGGATTAGGGAAGGGGGAGTTTCTTCCCTTGTGCCGGAGGTGAGCGTCATCCCATCCTGCAGGCGCTAGCAGCTTCCTGTGATGAGGGAGCCAGCCTCCAGGCTTGGATCCAGACAAGGGGATGAGGCCTAAGAGTATGTTGGAAGGGGGCTGGGAGCAGAGGGACCTGCCAAAGATTCCTCTTCCTGCAAGTATTTCTATCTTTCCTCTGACTTTTCCTGCTGGGGCTCCCCCCTGCACATGCTCCTGGGCAGGGGGAGGTAGGAGAGGGCTAGCAATGAGATTCCGTAGTCTGTCTCTACGGCTCCTTGTCCGTGGCCTCCTTTTCCAGTTGCACTGCTTCAGGCTGCCTTTGTCTGTGGGTGGCTGGGGAGGGCTGGCTGGTGCAGGGGGACGCAGGGCTCTGTGCAGGGATGGGGGGAAGCGCTGCATGTCTTTGGAGATGTGCGTGCAAGGATGCGCCACCAGGCTTGGGACGGTTGCTCCTGCAGCTTTTGCACCTTGCAAGCTTCCCGCTGCATGGGAGAGGCCCCAGCTGGGAGTGCCATTGAAATCTTCCTTGGCCTGGTACCCCAGCATGCGAGTCTGGAACAAATTCTTTTCCCATCACCGGAGGATTTGAATCAGAGCTTAATCTGCTAAAGTAGGGCTAGCTGGAAGAGTTGCAATGAAGTCCTCGTCTCCCATCTTTGAAAAAACACACATCCAGTCACACCTGTAAGGTCTCCTAGGGAATCGGTATTCTGTTTTGCAGGGAAAGGGGCTTGGAAGAAAGTTTTGAAACTTCGAGTGAAAAATTCAGTGTGTTTTTGGTTCAAAGTGATTATTTGCATTTAGAGATTTCATGTTAATTAGAAAATGCACACACTGAGATCAAAACTGAAGTTCTTTGAAATGATACACACACAGATTTGAATGAGGAAAGTGTAACTGTTTCAGTTTAAAGCTGAAAAATAGCAACCCTCCATCCTGTTTCCTCAGTGGAAAAAATACTGATGACGTTCAGAATCTTCTCGTGACCCTCGCCAAGCATGTGGATCTGCTATAAGAGAGATTGAGTTGATGTTCCTCAGAAGATAGTGGCAGGTCATCCTGCCTGTCCTGGGAGTGGGCACCCGGACCACTGGGGGAGAGCTTGTCCTTTGCTGCCCTGGAGGGTGATGCCAGAGGGCGGCCACACCAAGCATTCAAAGCAGGAGGGGGATGAAAAACCATGTCTTCTTTTTTGAACAAAATCCTTCTGCCGTGACCTCAGCAATCTTCTCCATATCCCTGTGTGTCTGCATTTGAAAGGCTGTTCTCTCAGGAGCCAGACTGGTTATTGCACCTATCTGTGTTTGACATTGGGTGCAGGGACATCTGGAGAGGAGAATAAGGACAGGCTTCTGAGCTAAAACAGGCATGGTACATGGGGGTGGCTGGAGAGGCAGAGGAGGGATGGGAGAGCATGGATGGCCTCTTCAGGTAGTGCATTTCTGCATGTGCATGATGCGGGAAGGTGCTGTCGTGGAGGAGATGCAGTTGCTGAGGTCTTGCGAAGCTTTACTTGACAGAAAATGAGGTGTTTGAGCTGCTGTGTGGTTCCAAGGAGATGAGCACTGAGAGTCGTTTTCCTTGAATTTGCTTCCATTTGAAGAGAGGATCATGAACCAAATCTTACAGTTTTTCTGGGTATGACTTCAGATCTTACCTTTGTGCTGGGGACACCTGAAGGCGGAGGTGGGACACGAGGTGCGGGACATTCTGCTCTTGCTGGTGCTCCTCAGGCCTGACATGCAGACATGCTCCTGGGGCCTCCCTGGGGGTCCTATCCTGCCTGGCTCTGTCTGTGCCCTTTCTCCCTGTCTGCAGCCTGCCCGTGTCTCCCTAAAGCTCAGGTCCTTGCTGAGCCCCTTTCCTCCTCACTCCCTGGCCCTGTTGTTGCAACAACTCCACCTGAAGCATGCATACTCCCATCCCTGCTCTGCTCTGCTCTTCTAGACCAGATCGTTTCTGAATTCAGGCTGCTGGGTGCTGCATCATTGCACGTGGGCGTGGTTCAGAGCAAGCAAGCTCAGAAGCAGCCTTGGACCACACCAGGCATTTCCTTGCACCTCCGCTGCTGAAGAGCCTGCACACGGGTTGAGTCAGATTGTAGAGTCAGTAGTTATGGCTTGAAGCTGGCAGAGAAATCTTTGTAAAGAAAAAGGAGTCTATTTCTGACTGACTTAGGAGCAGAGGCACAGTTCTGACCGGGCTCTTCCTCTCTCCCACCTGCTGAACAAAACTTGGGAGTTGTGGGGATGCTGCTGATGGGGGGATATAATGTCATCATGTGATTTGTCCAACCCCAGGGCAGGCAGCTCCTTGGAGGCTTGGCCCTGTGTTGATGCTGAGCTGTCCTGCAAACCTCACTCCCTTCTACATTAGTGTGGGGAAGTGCTACTGGTGGCTGGGGTAAAAACCTAGAGTAGTTTGACCAACAGTCCTTGTTCCCTGGCAAGTGAACCTGCGAGGAGGTGAATCCTGGGAGAAGCAGGCTTCCGACCTACACAGCCAGGGGATGTGGGTTGTGATTTCAGACATGAAGATCAGAAGTATCCCATGTGAGGTTTGATGCTCCAAGTTGCAGGTTTTCCCCCAATTTGCTGTTATAAACACTTGCTCAACGCTGTTCATGTGGCTGTGATGTGGGACGGGTAGGTGACGTGACTGTTGGCAGCATGCTGTCAACTGAGCCAGCTCTCCCATCTTCCAGAAGCAGTGATAGCCCTGCAAGTGCTCCCTGTCCCTGGCTGGTCACTGAGAGCCTGGGAATCCTTCCTGCCCATTGCTCAGTGCAAATGCACTTTGCAGCTATTGCCTGCTGATGCCTCAAGGCTGGCACATGGCCCAAAGAGCCCAGCAGCAGGGAGCTGGGGGTGTGTGACCAGCCCTGTGTGACCAACGGGTGACAAGTGCAGAGGGTGCTCGATGTCTCGTGTATGCAGTGGCTCATTTCCAGGGAGGCCCTGCCAGTCCCACTGCTTTTGCAGATCAGCAGGGCTGGACGGGTCAAGAGCCAGTGGTGTCGTGTGGGCTGTGCAGCTTCATGATTGCCACGGGAGAGTGCACGCTGTGTCCATCTTTAATGCAGCCTTGAGCCATGCACTCAGATCATTTGTGCATGAGATGAGCAGAGGGGCTGTCTCACTTGCCACCGTCTTGTTTTGCTGTCAGCAGTGCTGGCCACTTCCCTGGTTAAGGATCATTGGTGGCACTGGCAGGAACAAAGAACAGGGCTCTGTGCCTCAGTTTCTCCGCTTCCTACTCCTTACAGTAAGGCCTGGCTAGAGGCGTCCGCACCAGCAGATTTGTTCTCTTAATTTGCTCTCGGCTGCATTCAGTAAAGCTGCTGAGTGCTTTTGCTTGGGTAGATGATACTGTAATGCAGATGGCAGAATGTGTGTACAGGACAAGAAGAGCATAAAGGATTCAAAAATATGTTTTTTACTGAGCACCTGAAGCCAGGATCAGTAAGCTCTGAAATTGTATCTCCCTTCCCTACTCTTGGCTGGTGGTTTTGTGTTGGCATCTTGTGCAGGAGAGATGGTGAGACTGCTCTAGCAGAGGCAGTGGCAGTAGAGGCAGGTTTTTGCTGTCCCTGCCTGCCACACAAGATCTGGGCTGCGAGGCTGTGGGAACCCAGCTCGTTTGCTCTGGTGGGAATTCCAGAGGGGAAAAAACAACCATCCCGGATGCAATATACAGAGTTGTCAATGTTTGCAAATTCCTATGATAATGCAGCCCTTTTACCTGATTCACAGCCTGATCTTTCATCCCAGAAAAATCCCCTCCATTTGTAAAAATTCTTCTAAAGGTACCAAAGATCCCAGTGATGGGGAACAGGCTGGGCATGGCCAAGCCTTCTCTTCTGCCCAGCACTGGGGGTGAGCCCTACTCTCTGCTCTCATTGCTGTGCCCAGCTCCCCTCCGTAGCGGTGTTTATTCAGTGGCACTTTTGTGCATCCTTCCTGTCCCAGGGACCTTCAAGTCATCAGAGCCTCTGAATTAAATATAATTCTATTCAAAAGGCAGTGGCCCTGTATGAGGTGTGGGCTGCCCCAAAAGGGCTCTTGCATGCAGGGTTTTGATAGCTCAGTGTTTGAAACTGGAGAGTTCCTGCTCCTTCGTTGCACCGAGTACAGAGGATTAGCCTCAGCTAGTGCAGGCAGCGTGCACCCTTGTGTGTCATGGTGGGGGCAGCTCGGTGCCCCAGTGCTGAGGGGTTCAGTGTGTGCTGGCACAGGGCAGGGATAGTTTTCCATCCTGGCTGTGGGTGAGGTGGAGCCCTCTGTGTGGGCTCTGGGAGCAGGAGGGGTCCTGCTGTCTTTGTGCTCTAACCCGCTAATCCCCTTCTTTGGGTGCAGCCATGGTCACCACCTTGCTGGGCCCCTGTGGCACCAGATGGGGACATGCTGGGCCTGCCAGCTGTAAGCTGGCCTCAGCGGGCAGGGAGCATACACTTTCAAACTTGGTGTTTGTATGGGCTCTACTTCTCTGGCTCAACTGAGCGTGAAATTCTGGCATCCCACATTGCTTGTCAGCCTGGATCAGAGGCTTCCAGCATTTCATTCGGAGTGTCCTTCCCACATCTCTCTGGGGAGACCTGTCCCTTGTCCCTGAGACTCAGAGTCCCAGAGACTGCTGGCCCTTTGCACAGCAGCAGTCTGCCACAGGCAAGAAGCAGCATGAGCCAGGTGGCCAGCAGTGCTGTTCGGTGGGGATCAGCCAGGGACACACCGTAGGTTCGTGCATGCAGCAAAGGGCTCCAGGGCCTCCGTCTTCCCAGCTTGCATTTTTCATCCCTGTGTGCTCCAGTCCCTCAAGCTTGGAGGTTGGGATGAAGGCTGGACTGACTGTTCATTTTCTCTGTCTCTCTCTCATACCTGTGCCAGGGCAGACTGAGTAGCAGTCATGACGATGGAGACGGGCCCCGATTCGGATGTGAAGAATGTGCAGGAGGAGACCCCACAGCAGCAGCTGGAGGCAGCCACCCCTGGCCCCACTGCCATGGCTGCCAGCCCCGGACCCATGGCCAACAGCCGGGAGGCTGAGGCCAACGAGAAGCCTGCGGCCCAGCCTGACTCCCAAAATGCAGAGCTGGTGAGTAGGCGACAGCCAGGAGGTGTGGGCCAGAGGAGGGAAAGATTGTGGATCTGGATGACCATCATGAGGAGAATCCCTCTGGTCTGCAGGGGACAGTGTCCACTGCCCAGAAGCCTTTGGTAGCCAGTCCCAACAGCACTAGGGAGCAGAGCTGGTGGCAGGTCCTTCCCCACACTAGCCCAATCTTCACAGAGCAGAGCAGAGGAGCCTGGGCAGAGTGGCAAGGGAGAGTCTGGCACTGGCTCCCCAAGTGTTGTTGTCCCAAACCTGGCAGTCACCTGGTTCCAGCACTAAATTCGTCCACAAAAAACTGCTGCCTGCAGAGAGATAAGGTGGGCATGCTGGGTCTGGGTGGGCCCCAGACCACTATGTGCCAGGCCCTGCGCGTGAAGATGTAGCTTTCTTCAGAGCCATCCTCCATGTCTTGGCTCTGCAGCCTCTTGTCCTTCCTTGGGAATGACATGTGCCGTCCCCTCCTAGGGAGTGGGGTGCAGGGCTGTCCAGCCATGGGGCCTGCAAGCAGAGTATGGGGAGCTGCACGGTCCCTTTCCCCAAAATTTGCCTGCTGCGATTCCTGTGCCGAGCTGTGAGTCCATACATATAGCCCGTGCATGCGTGCAAGAGGCCTACAGGGCACAGCAGATGGAGGTGATGTGCCATGGCTCTGTGCACCAGTGCTCCCCCTTGCTGCATCCTTGCTCCTGTGCAGTTGTTGCAGGGAGTCCTGTGCTGTCCCATGCTTTAGGCCTACAACAACCCCCAGGAGCACTTTCAGGAGATTAGCCCCATAAGACCACTGCTGCAGATAAACTCTGCTGGCTGTTCCTTCAGCCTGGCTACCACCCAGCTCACTGTGCAAGTCTTTACAAAGTGGTGGCACTTTGTGAATAGGAGGACAGGTAAAAGAAAGAGTACTGGAGCCCAAAGACTAATGCCCTAATTATACTAGAAATGGCACTGCCATGGTATCCAAACCAAGAGAGGGAGAAGGAAGCAGGTAGCCTAATGTCTCAGAAACCAACTGTCCCTGGCAGAACTGGGAGCAGCTGCTTTACCCTAAGATTGACACTGCCAGGCTGGACCAACCAGCAAAGCAGAGGAGACTTAGCTCCATCCTGCTAAGGGAATGCAATGATGTCTTGTCCCTGCTTGCTGAACAAGACAGTTTAGCATGGTGGTCTCAGGTGCTGAATTGACATTAAGCTCATGAGTGTCATTTTTTCAGAAGTCCCCTCCTGCCTTGGCATGTGGCAGTGATGCTGAGCGCTCACAAACCAGGCATGCCACCACAGCTCCTTGGTCTCCTGCATTCTTGGCTTCAAGCAACCAAGGAGAGGGCTATGCTTGCATGGCCTATGTGGTAGAGCCCGGAAAGCTGGACCTGTGGCCCTTCTCCCTTTCCCATGTCCCTGAGGGGCAGAAGGAGAGGGTTGTCTTCTTCTGTCAACTGTTGGGAGCTCATGCCCCTGCTTGGCTGCCCTTGTCTCCCTGCCTGTCCTCAGGGCTTTCCCCCAGCTGCCATCCTGGCAGTGGGTGCAGGGTAACACTATGTGCCTCTTGCCCTCCAGGGCACAGAAATGGAGGAGAAGGATTACAGCGAAACAGATGGGCTCTCTGATAAAACAACACCCAGCAAGACCCAGAAATCACCCCAGAAAATCACCAAGAAAGTCAAGAGTGCCCTCTGCAGAGTGACCCTGCTCGATGCCTCCGAGTATGAGTGCGAAGTGGAGGTAAGTCCCAGGTTAGGGCCCTCAGAGGTGCTCAGCCTTTTCTCTCCCAGGTGGCCAAGGGCTGCTGTCCCCTTTGGCATCCTTCATCATCAGGGTATCACTGGGGAGGGTCGGTGCTTTGGGCCAAAGAAGAGACTTTGGCAGGCTCATCTGAAGGATGCAGAGTCCCTAGGCTCCTCAGTGTGACAGTCTGGTTGCGGCTGCAGCAGCCCTGCTGGGTTCCCTGTTAGGGCACATAGTTCCTGCTCTGCTCAGGCATGAATGCGGTCTGGGAGGCACTGGGGAGAACTCCCCTGCCATGCCGTGTGCCGCCTTGCTCCAGCTGCAAGTTTGTGGCACTGTGGAGGAGCAGGCTCACAGGAGAAGGGTGCCATAGGTGCACTTGCCCACCTGCATGCATACATTCAGATTGCTCTGTACAGAAGCTTCAGGATATGTTGGAGCCAAGTCTCGGCCCGGGAACCCTTCCAAGCCTAGGGCAAGAGGAGTTATGCTGGCTTCCAGCAAGTACCCAGATGTCAGGGCTCCTCCAAGGAAAGTTTTTTATATAGAAAATAATTCTAATCTAATGTAGAGAAAATGATTCTCCATTTGCAAGCTTCATCCACAGAAATGGCCATTTAAGTTGAACTTTTCAAAAAAAAAAAAAAAAAAAAAAACCTGGAAAGACAGACCCTAGCAGGGAATTTCAGCCTAGCCACTAGCTATAGGAAAAACATTTAAAAAGTGGGAGCTTAATAGGTGGAGGATAGAGCTCTGCCTAAAAATATGTGCATGACACATGTCTATATATGCCAGTGTATCTGTTGACACCCCAAGAGCACAGCATGTTTGCTGTCCTGTGTGCCAAGGCAAAAGATGTGTGTGCATGTGTCTGTGCGAAGAGACCAACATGCACAGACCGACTCAGCTCATGCAGCCAGGGACAGGCACAGACATGTTTATGTGCATACACACACAGATCCACATGCATTTTGGCAGTGTTACAAACTGCACCTCACTCCATCCTCTCTGTTTTCATCTTGCAGTCCTGGCTGTCCCTCCCCATAAAACTGGCTAGCCAGGGACCATTTGGTGAGGTGTATCAGCATCTGGAAGCAGCGTGCTCGTGTGTGTGTGTATTTGTGTGTAAACAAGGATGCATCCCTATGTGCGCATGTGGTTTAGTGGGCCCAGAAAGATGGTCTGACACATGGCGCTCTGTGCATACGCTGCCTGCTGTTTGTGTAGCGTTGTGAGTCTAGTGGGAGTGTGCACAAGCAAGTGTGGAGTGGGGGTGTGCGTGAGCGAGCCGATTTCCCCGGCATCGCAGGGCAGGGAGCAAGGAGGCTGGCTGGCTGTGTGACACTGCCGTGACATTGCAGAGCAGCTCTGGCACCTGCCTGGGAATGGCACTTGCCAGTGGCCTTGTTCACACTAGGAGCTTGCTGCAGTGCTTGTTCAACTGCTGTCTGTATGGTGACCACTCTTTCAGCTCATTGTCCCTCATAGAACAGGTCTGGGGAAAGCAAGGATTAATTCAAGGCTAGATTTTGGGCTAGTTTCTGCTGAAAGCGGATGGAGGGATGGCTCTGTGACCCAGGTAAGGTGAGAGCCAACTAGGATGAGAGGGGTGTTTGCTGGAATGCCCATTTCTGCCCCAGCACTTGTCGCTGTCTCCTGCCTGCAGACTCAGGAAGACAGCACTTCTTTGACCTATGTCATGTTGTTAGTGGGAGGGACATCTTTTCTGTTAGGAGGACTAGGAACTTTGCTTTAAAAAAGCAAAAGCTGAGACTCTTCATAAATAGAAATCCTTGTGCCTTTGTCAGGGAGACCTTTGCAATTGCCACTGGTGAATGGATTTTTGTTCCCCAATGGGAGTAGCAGTGGCTCAGGAGCTGCCTGGGTACAGCAGACCTGGATCTGTATGCAGGTCCTGGCTCTTGGAGGTCTCGACTGCATAGGATTAATGAACATAAGAAACGTGGCTGTATGCTTTCCATGGTTGCATGGGAATAGTGAGTGCCTCAAGGCAGCTGGCAGTCGGGGGGTCTGGCCCCTGGATTGCCATACTGGAAGCAGGTCCTTTGATCTCAGTGCTCCTGCAGCCCTAACTGTCACTTTAACAGTGAAATTTGTCACAAAGAGCTTTAGTGACTGTGGAAAGATTGTAAAAAAGTCATTTGGGGTGTAGAGGAGAGAAAGAATTGTTTTGCAAAGAAAGGCTTCTGCTGAAGTTCTTTCTTTCCCTTGGGCCTGATTGAAAGAATTTTTGCCTTACCTGCATAAAAGGGATGTTAATGCTTAATTCTGTAAAAAAAAAACAACAACAAAAAAAACAGCCAAAAAGGAAAGTGAAACCATTCAATATGAGACCCTACATGCATCACATGGTGTGTAGAACCCCTGTCTTCAAATCTTGGTTCAGCAGGAAAGAGAAGAAGATCCAGAAATGGTGACTGAAACTGCTGATTTCCAGATGAGGAACAGCTTAGAAGTGAGGTCTCTGAGGCAGTGAGTGCTGAAGTCATACAGATTTCTGTGGGAGAATGATGCCCTGGACCTCAGTGTGCAGGGTGCTTGGTAAAGGTACTTGTGAAACAGGATACTTCTGAGACGGGAGATCGGGAGCTCCCAGTCTGAAAATACATGGACTAGGAGGCTGTAAATATGGGAGAAACAAATGGGCATGTCAAAGAAGTAATTCTTCCATCTCCATAAGCAATAGCTGGGACTCACTGCCACAAGTAATGAATGGAAGATGTACAGGAGAATTTTAAGGACCAGATAATGAGGACATCCTCCATCACGGTGCATGGCTCAGGCTCTTTTTGCCTCTCCTCCATCCTGTCATGGTTCAGGAGCCAGCCAGCCCCTGCCAGAGGGCATCAGGAAGGAGCTTGTCCTACAGGTAGTGTCATCTACCATGAGCTCTGTGGCATGTTTGTCTCAGCTATCCAAAGATACCTGGGTACCTTGACCCTGCTCTGGTTTGGTATCACCATTTCCTGAGGTGACATGGGGCCTGCAGCCTGCCATGTGCAGGTCTGTGCTATGGTGATGCTGCTTGCAGTCTGTGGGCAAGAGATGGCCTGAGTGTGTGTGGCTGAATAGGGTTCCTGTGACTCTGGGAGTGTGGGGTGTTGGGGAGCTAGCATTCAGGATGGCAATTCCAGGAGCCAGCCATGGTGGAGAAGGGGCCCAGGCTGAGCTCTTTCTGAGGAAAAAGAGCTGTTCTTGAAGGCAATTCTGCAGTTTTCCAGTAGTGACCTGGAGAGATGATGCTGCCCTTAGCCAGGAGGGCCACAGTGGCTGCTCTCCCCCTGCAGTGCTTTCTACCTCCTGGCATGGTCCGGAAACATGGATGGGGCACTTGGAGGCAGGTGAGGGTGGAGGTTTCCTGGGCCCAGCAGCTGCTGCCTTGATCTGCCAGGTCTGAAGAAGCACAGATAAAGCCTGCTTGTGGCCTGCCCCTGCTTCTCTCTTGCTCCCCTGCCTATCTGTGTCTCCTGCAGAAGCATGCCCGAGGCCAAGTCCTCTTTGACATGGTGTGTGAGCACCTCAACCTCCTGGAGAAGGATTACTTTGGCCTTACCTTCTGCGACTCGGACAGCCAGAAGGTGAGTGTGAGAGGGTCTCACTCTGCAGGTTGCTCCCTCCCCAGCACTTGGCCCTTCACCCCCTCCCTAATGTGACCTCTCCTTGTTTCAGAACTGGCTGGACCCCTCCAAAGAGATCAAGAAGCAGATCCGCAGTAAGTGGCCGGGGAGGGTTGTTCCTCTCTGGGTTTGGGGCTCCCCACTGCCCGCTGGGCTCCCAGTCAGCTTGGTCCCAGCCATGGCTTGCAGCTTGGCTGAGCCCTCACTGCCATTTGCCGTGGTAACTCTGTGCCCTTGGTAGGTTTCAGATCCCTGGCTGATGTAAAGAAACAAGGAGCAGAGATACAGCCTGGGAGCCTGGCACTCTGAGGGAGCTGAGTATAGGATGCCTGGGAGATCATGGCTGCAAACTGGGCCAACATGATGACTTAGCTGCTGTGACAGGAAGTCTTCCCTCTTTGCTCCTTCCCCTTCCTGTCCCTCGCCCCATCCCTGTTGTGCAGTCCTCCCCAGTCACACTGCTCTGACTTCACTGGATTCTTCCACAAGCTGATTTAAATTATCAATATGGCAGAAGATCAGCTTGTGGGAGACTCTGATGAGCTCCAGTGCTGAGGTGACATCAGCGCCAGGAGCAGAGAGTGAAGCGAGGCTGGTGGCAAGAGCAGGCCTCCCCTTTCCGCTGCAGAGCCTGCTCTGAGAGTATGGGCTGAGATGAGCCACCAGCACCTCTGATCCCAGTCTGCCAGCATCACTGGCTGTTGGAGAAAGGCCCCTCTGACATGTCCCCTCCCCACCTGCTCTGGAGGGGACCTGTGGCAACTGCCCTGGGCACAGGGGTGTCATTGCCCATTCAGCTGTCCATTAGCACCTGGATGGTCCTGTCTGCCTTCGCTCTTGCTCTTCTGACAGCCACAAGGAGTCAGGCTCTGGGGCAAAGGACCGTGTCTGCACCGTCAGAGAGCCGAGAGTGGAGGGGCTGATACCTGGTCCCTCTGCAGGTGCCATCCCCATGTGCCCTGGCCAAGGAGGATGAGGGTGGTGGAACAGGTTGGGGCGGGCTTGCTGGGTCAAGTACTGGTGTGCAGGAGGGCCTTTGCTTGCGATGTCTCGTGGACCATGCACTGGGGTGGCAGGAGGACCATTGCCCACAGTGTCACCTTACTGGAACATGTGAGACTTTTGCTGTGGCAGTGGGATTTTCTTCATGAAGGGAGTTGAGCCAAAGCTCCCAGACTTGTGATGCTTTTCTCTCCCGAGCTGTTTGGGGAGTATTAACCGAATCATGCTAGTGTCTGGCTCATTGAGTGTCCAGAGCATCTGGAAGCTGCGCAGTCTCCCAGGGGTTAATCTTCCTTCTCCAAACAGCTTTTGGAGTCCCCTTGTCCTGCCCTGTGTTGGCCTGGGGTGAACAAGGCCTACCCTTGAGACCCTTAGGATATTCCTGTATGTCCATGAGCAGGAGTGAAAGAGATGTCTGATGTGTGCTTGCACCCAGCAGGGGCACTGCCCTTACCTCTCTCTTCCCCTTGCTAGGTGGACCCTGGAACTTTGCCTTCACAGTTAAATTTTACCCTCCTGACCCTGCCCAGCTCACGGAGGACATCACGAGGTGAGGACAGTTCTCAGGGGCTCATCACACACTGCACAGGACCCACGTATGCCTGTTGGGAAGGCTCACTGGGCAACTTCCTGAAGGGTCGTGTGGGAGCATGTGTTGGATGTGTGGAAGGGCAGTGCTAAGCAAAGATGTTGGTGTGGGCAGCCAGGGAAGATGGCCTGGGGGAGGATTTGTTGTCTACCCTGTGTGCAGAGGGTGGGATGGGGGTGTGTAAATCACATGCAGAGCAGTGGGTGAGTAGGTCTCATAAGGGACCGAGAAGGCCGCGGTGGGAGGTGAGAGGGGGCAATCCCTGCGGGGAGCAGTGCAAGGTGGGGGTGCCTTCTTTGTAACATCCCTCACCAGAGAGGTCCAGCCTGCACAGCATGTCTGCATGGCTCTCTGGAAAGCGCATGCCTTCACCCGCTCTTACCCTCTGACTCCTCCTCTTGCAGATACTACCTGTGCCTGCAGCTCCGTGCAGACATTATCACGGGGCGCCTGCCCTGCTCCTTCGTCACGCATGCCTTGCTGGGCTCCTACGCCGTGCAAGCTGAGCTGGGGGACTATGATGCTGAGGAGCACGTGGGCAACTATGTGAGTGAGCTCCGCTTTGCCCCTAACCAGACTCGAGAGCTGGAGGAGCGCATCATGGAGCTGCACAAGACCTACCGGTGAGCCACAGGAAGGAATGGGGCTGGCTGGGGGCAGCTCTTGGCAGCTGGCAGTGAGGGAAGGCACCAGAGTGCTGACCTACATCCCTTGGGGCTCCTGGTCACATTTTCCTCTCTGTCTGTCTCTCCGCAGGGGCATGACCCCAGGCGAAGCAGAGATCCACTTCCTGGAAAATGCAAAGAAGCTCTCCATGTATGGAGTGGACCTGCACCATGCCAAGGTACTGGTGCTGTGAAGCTGGGGGAGGGCCGTGGCCAGGGGCTGGGCTCTGTCCTGCCCTGTCCTGGCACACTCCTCCCTGCGCAGCCCCTTCCTCCCACAGTCACACTTCTCTTCTGCTTCCTCCTCCTTCTTCACTCCCATCCCACAGCTTGCTGGGGCTCCTCAATGTCCTGATGCCTGGGAGTACTGTAGTGTCTGTAGCTCCCACGCTGTTTTTATACTGTCAGTGCAGTAATGTGGAGAAGAGTTTAAATGTGAAGCCCTTTTGTGCAGGTGGGGTGCCCCATAAGCATAAGCACAAAAGCTAAGTGGTGTCATTCCTCTCTGCCAGCCAGTCCCATGTATCAGAGCAGCTAATGGGAGGGAATATGACACCATAATGTAAGGTGGACTCCAGACTGGACTGGTCCTTACTGGGTGGCTGAGCAGTCTCCACCTGTCTCTCTCTCCCCCTCCAGGATTCGGAAGGCATTGACATCATGCTGGGCGTCTGTGCCAACGGCCTCCTCATCTACAGGGACAGGCTAAGGATCAACCGCTTTGCCTGGCCCAAGATCCTCAAAATTTCCTACAAGAGGAGCAATTTCTACATCAAGATCCGCCCTGGTGAGGTGGGTGCCATGGACTCCACGTGGTCCAAGAGTGGGGCAGGATACCTACTTTTCCTGTAACAGGGTTGTGCCTGATGGGGAGGTCTTGACCTTGCTCCAGTCTCTGCCCCAGCAGTTCCCAAGTTAATGGCCATGGCTAGCCAAGAAAGCACAGCTCCTTTGGCAAATGGGGGTTGTCAGCAAGTGTTTTCTTGTTGGGTCTCTTATTTTCTCACTGAAAAAGTGACTTTGGCCGGAGCACTTCAGCAGGTCTGATGGCACCCTGTACAGCTCTCCCCAGGTTCCCTGGGTGCTGTGACCCCTTTGGCATTTGGATATTGCCCAGGAAGGGGGTTTCAGAACAATTTTTGATATTTTTTTCTTTAATTTTCTATAAACATTTTCCCTCTTAAATTTTACTCTTTTTACTTTTATATGCACTGATGGGAGAACACATTTCTCCTCACTTGTTTAGCAGAGGAGAGGAAAGCAAGGAAAGTACATCTAAAGTGGAGAGAGTAAATCTGTCTCACCAAAACAAACTAAAATTTTTTTATTTCTTGAGGAAATGTCTCTTGAACTGAAAAGCCATTTACAGTTGCAGAAAGTGCTTAGGCTGGAAGTGTAGGTGGAAGAATGGATCCCCTCATCCAGCAGTGCTGGTCGTGGACCTTCTCAGTGCTGGTTTGAAGAATATATTATTGCATGGCCATGGCTCCTGCTAGGGGAACCTGAGGGCCTTGGTGAGGCAGGTCCCCTCCCATTGTGTCCTTTAGAGCAGGATCTGCCCGTAATGGCATGTCTCTGTCTCCTTCAAGTATGAACAGTTTGAGAGCACCATTGGCTTCAAGCTGCCCAACCACCGTTCTGCCAAGCGTCTATGGAAGGTCTGCATAGAGCATCACACCTTCTTCAGGTGAGGAGACCTTCTCCATGCCTCAGAGGGAGACGTGCTGCTGCCTGTGGCTCATCTCAGCCTGTTCATGTGGGGAAACAGGAGACTCTCCAGTGCTTTCCTCGGGCTTCCTCTGCCCTGCCCTGGGAGGAGCTGGCTGTCCTCCTCTCACCCTTAGCCTGTGTAGGAGCAGCCCTCTCTGCCCTTGCATGCCCAGGGCTGTCCCCTGCGTCATATCCCTGTGGGAATGGCTACTCTGCCTTTTTTGGGCCGAGAGGAGCAGGCTCTACCCATCTCTCATCCACAGACCTTTTCTGCCCCGTGGAGTGGGAGGCTCTAGGTTGTCCTTCCCATGTCCAGAGCCATGTCTGCTCCATAAGGCAGAGGCTGTCTGCCCCACTCTGCCACTGCCTGGGAAAACCTTGCCATTTTGGTTCTTATCTCATCAGGACCTTAAATTCCCCCTTCATCCCTCCTTCCCCATTGGCACCTTGCTGAGGCAAACTCCTCTTCCTCATCACACCTCTCGTCTCTGCTTTGGATCTTGAAGTTGTCAGGGAGGAGGGATTGGAACTTTGCCCCACACTACTGCAGTCTGTATGCATGCATGGGACAGGGCTGTGGAGGCCAACTCAGTGCCATGTGGACTTGTTAACTGTGTGTTGCCTAACTCATCCCCAGGCTGGTGTCCCCGGAGCCACCCCCAAAGGGCTTCTTGGTGATGGGCTCCAAGTTCCGCTACAGCGGGCGGACACAGGCACAGACACGGCAGGCCAGTGCCCTCATTGACCGCCCAGCCCCCTTCTTTGAACGCTCCTCCAGCAAACGGTACACCATGTCTCGCAGCCTTGATGGAGGTATGCCCCAAATTGGGGAGGGGGAGGGAGATTGATCTGCTAGCGGGAACGAGGAGGCTGCTGTTAGGCAAGGGCTGTATGGGTGAGGGGCAGCTGGGCTCAGTGTGGTGGGCTCACAGTTTGTTGTCCTGCTGTGGCTCATTTCTGCAGGGAAAGGACTGGCTGGATCTGTCAGGGTTGCTGCAGTCCATTGGATGACTCTTGTAGGCTGCCCCTGACTGGATCCCCATGGCAGAGGGCCTGTCCCCATCTCAAGTGATGGCCCAGACTTGTGTGTCTGTGCAGTAGCAGCAGGGATGCAGACATGGCTGGCTCAGCTAAGCCAGGACTGGGACCCGGGTCAGTCTGGGGAGATGGGGCTCTCTTCAGCTCTGTTGGGGATAATAGTGTTAGCTCAGCCTGGGTGTGCAAGGACATGGGGAAGGGTGTAAAGGCCAGGCTGGTGACAAGTGTAAATTTCAAAGGAAGGGAGAAGAGGCCTGAACTTTGGGGCTGTGGCAGTGTCAGCAAGCCCTAGAACCTGTCTTCCCTGCTGCAGATCCTTTCAGGGCTTTTTAGCCAACTGCTCCGAGCCATTGTGCCAGGGCGGAAGGCTTGGGGAGGTGGGGTGAACAGGGACTGATGACTTGCATGTCTGTGATCTGGGTTCTCTTCTGCATGTGCAGAGTTCTCGCGCCCAGCATCTGTCAGCGAGAATCACGATGCTGGGGCAGAAGCTGAGAAGCGGGATGAGGATGGTGAGTTTGGCAGCAGGAGACGGTCTGAGGCAGAAGATGAGGAAGTGACTACCCCAACAAAAATCAAAGAGCTGAAGGTACAGACCTCATGGGCATAGGACCTTGGAGTCTAAGGGGTGGGCTGTCTTGCAGGGCAGCTTCTGACATGGACTTGCCTGGACCCCTCTGGGCTGCCCCGAGAGAGAGGACAGGTGAGAGGCCAGCGCACAGACATCAGGGGTCTGTATCCCAACTCCAGGCTGGGCTGCAGTTAGGAAGGATCACCTCTGGGCCTGGTTTTCTAGAGCCAGCGCTCCACCACAAGGCTTGGTGTGGCCCATTCTCTTGCCCTTACCAATGGGAACAGGGCTGTCACAGTGGCTCAGTTCTGCTTTCTGTTGCCTCCTGCCCTGAAGCAACTCTTGATTCCCACAGGACCCTCCAAACTGTCTTCCAGCTTGACCCCAGGCAGAGGTGGCCAGGCTGGGTCTTGGAGTAGCCCCCAATCTGTTGTGTGGGAAGGGGAAGGACCAAGTGTGCCAGTGGTCACCGCTGTTCAGGCAAAGAGCTCCCGGCCACAGCGAATGCTGCCTGGGTCTCTGTCCATCCCTCTGATCTCCCTGCATCCTTGCAGAGGCATATCCGCATGCAACCCTTCCCCCAGGCACACCAGACACATGTACCCATGAGCAGGCTCACACCCTGGTGGGCATGCAGCCGTGACCTGTCCATGTACTGCCTTGGCCACCTGGGCTGGCTCAGAGGGTACCCCAGCCCATTTCAGCCCCTAGCCCTTCCCTCCATGCTGAGCAGGGAGCGTGGTTTCCAGTCCTTCTGTGCTTATTTATGCTGATACCAGTGGGGCCCTGCTATGAGTCCTGGCTGGGGGCAGTGGGGCCCAGCCAGGCCCCGTGTAGGCATCCAAATTCAACTTGACTGTGATGTTTGTGACAAGTTCTCTGGACTGACCCTACTGGTTGCTTTTAATCCTTTCTTTGCTGCCAGTCGGAGCAGGAAACAACCCCCAGGCACAAGCAGGAGGTATTCTTTCTCTGGAGTATCTTAGTCCTTATTGGTGCATCATATTGTCCATCCTCCTCAAAGCAACACTGCGTGTCACCCTATTTACTGGAATACAAGATGCATGAAGGTGGGGGGTTGATCTGCTAGACAAACCCAATGGGCAAACATCTGGGGGTCTAGCAACAGAGCACATGCAGCAGCATCTTCTATCCCACTAAGTAAGGCAGTCTTCATTGTGTGTGTGAGCAAGAGCCTTCCCAAGGCACAATGGACGGGCCACCATGCCGAGTCCTTGGCCCACTGGGAAGACCTGGCTTCTGCTCATGTTACTGACTCCTCCATGTCCTCTCCTTGTGTCTTTTTGTCCAACCCTGTGACTCTAACTGTCCCATTGAGGAGGCAGCACAGGCACTGAATGACCCTATTGCTCCTACTTCACATCGAGACTTCACGCCCTGGCTTGGTTTCAGCTTTTGGGTTTCCTGGTTTGGGGTCTACATCACATGCCCTGCATATGGGCTCTGTTTTCAAGAAATCCCTTGCTCCAGCAGCAGTTTGCATGTCTTGTCTCCTTAGAGAGCTGGGGTCAAACAGCAGAGGAGGAATGGCAGGGATCTGATCTCAGCTCTATCACTGCCTTTCTGCCCTGCCTTGAGCAAATAAGTCACAGAGATCCCTTCACCGTCTGCTTCATCCACCTGTCAAAGGCAGGCAGTCATAATTATCCACTGTGCAGTGGAGGGTCACTTGGACTGAGCTTGACTAGTATTGCTAGAGAGGGATGTTGCAGAGCAGAGAAGAGAGAGTCTGCACTCTCACCAGGTCTTTGCAAAGGCTGCCAGACCCTCTAACAAATTACCTGTGTATGTGGTAGCCCCTCCATCAGAAACAGCTGACAGAGACCCTCTGGCCCTGGTCTGCCGATCCATTCCAGCCTAAAATTCACAACTGCTATGAGAGAGGTTTCTTCTTTGCTTACAACGGGGTTTAAATCGTTGCTTGAGCTATTGACGGAGACAGATGTAGCCCTAGCGGTGTGCTTGCAGTGCACAGGCCCTTGCCATCCCCACTCAGCACAGCAAGGAAACCCAGCCAGTGTGGTGGGTGCCACGGTGTCCCAGCAGGCTGGCTTCTCATCCACTATGGAGCCAGGCACCTGGTTGTGTTCCCTCCACTGTCTGCCTCATTGCTTATTCCCGCTGCATGTACATGTGCTGTTTCCTATAGTCCTGTGCTCCCCGACACTCCCACGAGCCTAGAGGTGGGCAAGCTGTGGGGCGCATGCTTCAGATGTGCAGATGGACTGGGAGAATCTTTTCACAAATTCTACTGAGTCTTCAGAATCTGAAAAACTTGGCTGGGCTTTTCATGAGATTCCTTTGGGTCTCTGGTCTGTTGCTGTGGCACCCAGGAGAAATAATGGGAAGGAATGATATTTTAGTTGACTCCTTTCGAACCTCAAAACAGGTTTGAGCTTGAGGCAGAAGTCAGGGTGGGTTCTTGTTCTGAGCTGCTTTGCCCACCCCTATGGCAGAACAAGGGAGATATCGTAGTGCCTGTAACATCACAAAAGGATGTTCTAAAGCCCACATCTCACCTTGCACTTGAGCTCTCTGAGCTGTTTTCTCTATAGCAAGCCAGACCCAACCCCACTCCTGGACTGTTTTTGGGCCTAAGTTGGTCCGTACTGATTCAGGTTTGGATCCATGTCAGACATCTTTGACTTTGGATTTACAGGAATCCACTTCTAGGGAGCCCTATTATAAATACCAATGAGAGAGTCCCAAAAATTCTTCCTGGGAGGACTGGCTGCTCTCCTGCCCTGCTGAGTTAGAGGCTCTTGGTTCCTTCATGCCTTGCAGAGCAGCACAGACTGGAGGGAGCCAACAGAGATGAGGCTGCTGGTATTTCCAGTGGGGCCCAGCCCCTTGCTGATCTCAAGGAACCTCCAGCTCTCTTCCCCCGCCTGATTTAGCTTGTCTTCAACAAGCCAGGCTCAAGATGCCAAAGGGGCATGTTTTCCCCTTCACGGAGGGAAACCAGGTGTGTCCATTCTGCCACTCACTGCCCTTTTCCTGCTCCCTGTAATGACCCTAGTGAGACTCACAGACCAGGGTTCTCGGACACACAGTTCAGTTGGGTCTTGAGACCCTAAATTCAAACCCAGTGTGAAGCAAACCCTCCTTAGTGCCCCTGCTCTTCCCCTTTGCCTTAATCAGTGCTTTAATCATAGCTGCCTTCCTCTCTCCTTCCCCAAGTTTTTAGACAAGCCAGAAGATGTTTTGCTAAAGCATCAGGCCAGCATCAATGAGCTGAAACGGACCTTGAAGGAGCCCAACAGCAAGCTGGTTCACAGGGATCGGGACAGGAGGCTGCCTTCCTCACCAGCCTCTTCCTCACCCAAGCATGAAGATGAAACACCAAAGGGAACCCCGGAGAAGGCCAGAGAGGTTTGTTCTGCTACTTGTTTTATGGAGGGGAGCAGGTTGTTCATCAGGAGGTGTTCATAGTTTGCTGGGTTCCAGCTCTCTGTCTGCCATGGTGTCCAGTGGGAGCATGGTGGGATGTGACCATGGGAATTATGTGATGGTGACACTGGGTGGAGGGAGAGGACCTCTGACTGGGGCTGTTGCCAAAGTTTTGTCATAAGCTAACCAGCTGCATGCTACTGGTGCTGATCGCCCCTCATGTCCAGGCACTGCATGGGGTCAAACTTCTCATTCGTCTCCTGGGGTCTGCGTTTTGGGAGTTCCTGGGAGTTGGGCTGCATGTGACTACGCTGGCCTATGAGATTGGGGCCTTTCTCACCCTGATACTACCAGGGGTCCTGCTTGGGAGTGCCCAGCGCAGGTGTTCTCCTACAGGCAACCACAGGGAGTGTGGGAGCAGGTGCCTGCACAGAGGGTGCCCCATGGCACCCTCATGGGCCAGGCACCTGTGTGGTGTGAGCAGCAAGAGGGACAGGCACAACAGGCCAAGAGGACCAGTGAGGTGAGCAGTGCTGCACTGGGATCCTGCACATCCATCCTTCTCTCCTGGCATTTTATCTGCCGTGGGGTTGGGTTTGCAATGAGATATCCCGCACTGAGAGCGTGAAGGGAAGTTGCCTGTGGGGCTGGAGCTGGGGACACTCCTCCACCAGGAGGGAGGAAGGGGATGAGCTGTGTAGAGCCCCCCACATCACTGTTGGAGGAGAGCTGGATGCGGTGTGGTGTGGATACTGTGCAGGGGTGGGCTCTTGGGTGGCTCAGGCCATGCGGTGTGGCAAGGATGTCTCCCTACCATCCTGGCTGACAAGAGCGCAAGACCCTCTCTGCTTGCTCTCCCCACCTCGGCGAACTCTCCACTGCAAGGGCTGTGGAGCTAGCCCTGTGCCAGCACTGGTTGGCACGGCTTCAGAACTGGATGGACACCACACACAGAGCGTGTTATGGCCTGGCTCTGTCCTGGGAAGGTCTCTCTGAGCAAGAGAGGAAGCAGGGATACACTGCTAGGAGTGGTGCAGGGCTCTGGGAGGGAGGCTGGGCCAGGGGGTCTCTGCAGGTGATTTGTGATATGCACATGTGCTTGCTGATTTCCAGCACTGATGGGAGATACAGAGCTGGCTGGTCTGGGCTCCCCCTGGCCAGAGCTGTGGAGTGTGGGAGCAGAGGTGAGCTGAGGGAGCTCACAACCCCTCATCAAAGCACAGAGTTTGAGAACAGGAAGAGACGCTTCACCCCACATCTGTTTTACAAGCCACCATGTAAAGTTCAAATACCTAAGTGGAGGATCTAGAGCTGGAATATCTGTGACCTCTCTTCATCCATCCATCCATCCATCCATCTATCCATTTGTTCCTTCATTTCTTCTCATGTGTTCTTTCTCTCTCTTTCTGTGTCTTTCTGTCTTTCTGTCTCTCTCTCTTTCCCTATGGGTGCTGGGGTTTTCCTGCTGACACAGAGGATGGAAGAAGATACCCTAGAGGATTTTTCATCTGAGCATGGAGCTTCCCTAAGCATGGAGTCTTTCACGCAGAAAAGCCTTGTCTCCTCTCCTGAGGTTGTCACCATCCCCTTTCTTTCCCCACCCCTCTCTCTCACTGTTTTGGACCATGCCTAATGCCTCTCAGGCAAACAGGGGTGGTCCCTGCCCTGCAAGCAGAGACCAAGCCATTCGCTGGCACCCTGAGCAGGTCCTCTCCCGTGATGGGCAGGATCCCTCATCAGGGTAGGGCTATCCGTGAATGCTGCTCCCGTGGCCGTTTCTTCCAGGCTGTGAGATGGGTGTTCCTGGGAGAGACCTTCCAACAAAGCACCACTTTGCAGTTGTGGTGGGGTAAGCTGCCCAGGGCTGGCTGCACTCCCAGCAAGGGAGCAGACCTGGTGGCTGATGCTGGGGTTCCCAGGAGGCAGTGCTGAGGCCCAGGGCGCAGGGCGCTATGCACGTGTCTGTCTCGTCTAGGTGCAAGGAGGCACCCAGCTACAGGCTGTCTTTAGCAATTCCTTATGCTTTCCTTTGACTTCAGCTGGAGTTACTGTTGCTCGGGCCCAAGGACCCAGTCTCTGGATGTATTTGAAATGTTTGACTTTCACCTGATTGAAGCAGGGTTCCCCTGCCTTTACTGTCCTTTTGTGCTGCCTGCCTTTGAGGGATGTGGGCTCTCAGTACTGCTTGCATTCAGAGTTTTATAGCTCTTACATGATGGCAGTTGTTTCCTAGGGCAGCCAAGAGAAGATATTATTGAGTGGAAGAAAGCTGGGCTTTGAGAGCTAGTTCTGATATGGTTGGACCTAGGCACATTGAAAGGTGGTGCACAGCAGTGCTGGCATGCATATCCTGTCTAAGTACGCCCAGAAAAGACAGCACAGCAAAGTCAGTGTTGGTCCAGGACTGGTGGCAAGGCAGGGGCTGTAGGGACAGAGGAAGGGTTGGCTCTGCTCTACTGCTCCCCATGATGCTAGCTTGAGTGGGCAGCCGTGCACTGGGCAGGATGGCCAGGAGCCCTCTGTGCAAGCTGGGGGCTGTGTTTGTTCTGGGGGGGGGGACAAGCTGGAGGGAGTGTGGGCAGGCCTGGCTTGTTGACCCCTCTGGGTCCTGTCCTGTTGTGCTCAGGGAGGGCTGAGATCAGGGCTCCAGGTGGTGGCCAGCCCGTGTCTTGCGCCTGTTCTGACAGCTAAAAGGAGTACTTGGCCCAGCGCAAAAGTGCCTGGTGTTGGCAGGCTGTGCCCTGCCAAGCTGTCTGGATCTTGAACCTGGGCTACAGTACATGTCTGCAGAGAGGCAGCATGGGTGCAAGTCAGGACTTGAGGATGGCCTTGGGCTTTAACAGGAAGGACAGATGCTCCTTTGGTGAGACTCAGGTTCCGCAGCAGCATCTCCTCGTCTATGTTGTGACCCTCTGTCTGCCAGTATTTGGGAGTTGATGCAAAATTCTTCCAGATGCCAGCTCTGTGCACATCTGTAACAACAGAGAATCTCTGCCAGAGCTGAGCCCCACAGCCCCTGGCCAGAAACAGCAGAAGCAAGGTGAGAATGCATGTGTTTAACTCAGGGAGTCCTCCCCTCTGCCTGCTGGAGGCACCCAGAGTGTCAGGGCTTAGTTGGGGTGCCCAGGCACTGAGCTGGGCTTGCCTTTGATTTCTCACCACGTGTTGGTGACTGAGAGTCAGCAGTTGATGTAGAGCCACTGTGATTTTTGTCCTTATGTGACCTGTGTCTTCACAAGGAATTTGCGTCCCTGGTGAGAGCTGCTCAGGCCATGTGTGACCAGTACCAGGGAGTTTCTGTGCTCATTGCATGGTCTGGCCTTCCCTAGATGGACTGTACTGGCAGCACTGGGGTTTTCCTCTGCCCAGAGGAAAAGAGTGCTGGGTTTTGAGGTGATTGGAATCTCTTTAACTTTGGGTGACAAAGCAATGCAGTGTGTTGTCTTAAGAAGTAGGAGTAATTCATTCTTCCCTCCTTTCTGTGAGTCTAATGCTTTCCTCTCGGGTAAGTTGGGTCTCCGCAAGGAGCAAAGGAAAATGGCAGATATAGTGGAGGATGACAAAGGGAGGAACCTCCTGCCTGCCCCTGGGTTCCTCCAAGGTGTGTAAGCCTTTCCTGCAGCCATCAGATGCATTTGGCTGTCTCTACTTCAAGTCATTTCTTTACTTTCTGCCTCTTTGCTATCTCTTGTGACATGTGTAGGCCACAGCTGATATGTCTTTCCAGCCACTCCTGATCCTTGGAGCAAATCTGTTAGGAAAGATGTAAAGAAAAGGCTTGAAAGTAAAATATCGCTTGGGAAGTCAAGGCTGCTCTACAGTCAGACCCTTTCCAGTGTCGTCAGTTCTTAGACTCAGCTATTGTCTTGGCACACACTCTGCCCTGCCAGCCTACTGATTGTCGTTCTGAGGTTTTCTTTCCTCTGGCATGCTCTCTTCCGAAGCTCTAGAAGTTTTCTGCTTTCCTGGAGGACATATCCAAGTATCCAGATATCTGCAGGAAACATCCCCAGGAATCCTCAAGCTCCGAAGATACATAGGCTGCCAAGAGCTGTGGAACCAGAGCTGGCTTTGAGCTGTCTGGAGCAGAGAATGCAGAGCACTCCATAGAGTAGTTGGCTGTTTCCCTGGAGTGGGCTGTGCTCATACCAACAAAGTTTTTCTCAGCTCTGAGGAGAAGGAAGGTGATTTGGAGATAAATCTGGAACTTTTGATCTTTTCCTTCCTGGTTAAGAGGTGCTGCCATGGATAAACATACTGTACCTGGCTTCAGAAGGCTTGTCTTAAGGCTATCAGATCTACAGCATTTTTATGGAGCCATAACTCTGAGCAGGCGCCTGACCAGGCTCATCTTCTTTGCCCAGGGAAGTACTCCTCCAAAGGACCCTGGTTTCCAGCCAGAGAAAGGGGAGGAAGGGGTTTTGCTCAAGGAACTTGTGCTTCTGCCTATGATCTATGTGTCCTTGCCTCTACTGGTACAAGAATTCAGCAATGAGGCCACAGTGCAGGAGCAGAGTAGAAGCTGCTGTACGCTCAGGGAAGTAGGCAGTCCTCTGGTTGAATGGACCATGTGCATCCCTAGTAAACTGGGAGGCTGGTGTTCAGGGATCAGAGACCTAAGCAGGCTTCCTGGCAGGCCTAGGAGGGCCAGGAAGTTGGTGGTAATGCTGCTTTCATGGGTCAAACTTGTCTATGAAAGACATAGCCATAACCCAGTGCTCCTGAAAGTCACTGACTGCCTCTGCTGTGATTTCTATGGACCAGGGAGAAATGAAACCTGCATGAGGAGCTGGTGGTGGAGGCAGGTGTGAAGGAAGGGACCTGAGGAGCAGTCAGCGCTTGGGAACATGGGGTAGGGTGAGAAGCAATATTGAGGAGGCTTGTGCAAGTGATGCAATAGGGAGCTGGTGCAGCATGGGTCTTCTGGAGGACAGGGCTCCTCAGCACCAGTGCACAGGGCTACCTGGCTGTGGCGGACTGTGGAATGTCAGATACCACGGCAGAACCTCTGCTCAGCCTGCCCAGTCTCATACACTGTCCTGGAGAAGGATCCTGCTTGCATTTGCACAGGAAGGGTGCTCTTCTTACTGCTTTGTACTCCCTGGTTTGGGTCTGGAGAGAGCAGAGAACCAGCACTGGCCATCACTGACATAAGCAGGCAAGGCCTGAGCGACTGTTGTGTCCTTGTGTGCTTACCAGCTCTGCAAGCTCTGACCAGAGCCCGGGTGAGGAAGGAGCTGGCATGAAGTCTGCTTCTTGCCCAAGTGGGACCAGACTCATGGCTTTGGATGTTCTGTGTGTCAGGAACCCCAGGCCTTTCTTTCCTGGGCACCTGGGTGAAAAAGGTGGGAACCGGGGAATGACATTTTTCTGTTGGGTACTTTCATTGATTTCTGATCTCCCTTCTTTAACTACATGTGGAGGCATTTTCTTCAGCAATTGCTTTTCCTCCTTTCTCTTTCTCTCTGTCCCCTAATCTCCTTTTCTTTTTCCTTCTCTCTCTGCTTCCTTCTGCCCTCAGTTTCCTCTTATTCAGTATTCAGTTATTAGGTTTCCGTTCTGAGTGTAACTGGAGTATTAGCTGCAAACACATTAACTTGACACCCCTGTCCTGGGCCTTGCAAGTCCAGCTCTCCTTTGCACTGATTTCTTTTCCTAGTTTGTGCAGGGAGAGTGCAGCTGACCTCTGTCTGTGGCTGAAGTGCACGCTTGTGCCATAGAAGGTCAGTCTAACTCATGCTGCAGAACACTGTCTTTCAGCTGAGATGCGGGATCTGAATCTCAGTTGTGCATCCACATCGTGGGTAGACCCAGCGCAGGGTGGCCAGCCTGTGCCTGCCTTGGTGTCTTCCCGTGGATGCCCAGTGTTGAGCTCTGAATGACCGTGCCTGAGGCCTCGTTCTCCACACAGGCGATGTGTATCCCAGGGATGAGTGGGGAGGCTGCAGAGCATTCTTGTCAGTGAAAATGCCCATTGATGTTTTCCTGCTGTTGTATTGTTGTGAGTTATTTTTTACCTTCTGTTCCAGAAGTGGCTGAATTTTAGCAGTGCTTTGTGCTTGGAGCTTGTAAAGTCTTTAGGTGTCTTGCAGGGCAAACACATGAATGTACAAAGTGTACGTTTTTAATTATAGTAATAATAATCTAGGATCTTCCTCTGCACAGCAGCATGGATACGTTGTGTGGTATATTACATACTCCCTGTGTCCTTGCTGCAGGATGCTTTACTGCCTTCACTTGGTCCTTGCTGCAGTATCTGTAGTTGTCTCAGCTGCCAAGCCCATGGTCTTTTATATTTTAGAGGCGACCTTTTACAATTACATTTTCTGAACTGCGTGGTTTCAGCATTGCTAGAAACCTCAGCTAAATAGTTGCTTTTGATGAGATTTCCAGGGAAAGCTAGGAAGGAAGGACTGACTTTGGAGTGAATCTGAGCTGCAGGATTTGATAAGGACAAGAAGGGCCCTTTCTAATGTCTAAAGGTGGTTTCTCTTCTTGTCAGTTTGGCATAGCATTAGGGTACGTGGATGAAGCTGAGAGCCTAGTCAAAACACAGGCCATTGCTTACAACAGAATCTCACCCTTTGGGGACTGCAAGAGCCAGCTAAGAGCATGGTTGTAATGTGGAGTCCCAGTTTGGTTTAACCAGCCGTGCTCCACTGCCTCTTGGGAAGTGCTGTGATGGCTTCTGTTAATGTGTGTGATAGGAATATTGCCCCCACTTCTTTATGTCCATCAAACTGGCAAGTATTGCAGCTATGTAAGCCATCACCCAGAGCAAATGATCCCAGGCCATGGAGAGTTTGGGGGGGCTCAGTCACCTTTGCAGCATCAGTCCCATTCTTTTCAGTCCCTTCTGCCCATCCACCAGTTGCTAGGCTCTTAGTGTAGACCCTGCCTCAATTCTTGCATGAATAATAATAATAATTTAGTCAACCCTGTCTGAGGCAGATTATCCTTCTGTTACTTATCAAATCAGTTATCGGCTGTTAGGTAAAGTATGTTTGACGCTAACTCTTCTTGCTCCAATTGCAATGCAGGGCTCGGAGCATTGGGTATTTATAGAGAGAGAAACTTCTAGGCTGGAAGAGGTAGCTCTAAAGAAAGCTCTGGGAGTCAAGAAAGAAGAAGCACGTACAGGTACGTCAGAGTTGAAAATGAATGTGAGCATATCAAAAGCGGAGATGGCAGTAGGGAAAGCCAAGGAAGCTGCAGGCCTGGAAGAGCCAGCAGATACAGCCCTGGATACCTGGCGAAGAGCAAAAATGATTGCTAGTCCAGAGGATTTTGAGTCTGTCTGGGAGGATGAGATCTGTGAGAAAGCATCCAGAGGGGAGCCCAGCATGGAAGCAGAGCACTTGCCAGCTGAGAGTGGACAGGAAGAGCCCAAAGAGAGGAGAGAGGAAGTGATTATCAGAGAGCCAGGTCTGTCCAGGCCATGTCAGAAATCTGAAGAGGGGCAAAGGTCTGAGATTTCAGAGCCAGACTCTCACCAGGGAGAAAGCAAGGTGGGCTTAGAGGAGCGTGTTTCTGCAGCCTTCAGGAAGCAGGAGGCCAGAATGCCAACCACAGCCACAGAGGTCATTAAAATTAAAGTGAAGTCTAGTGATGACAAGACTGAGACTTCCTCTACACAGAGGATCATCTACTTAGGAGATATAGAGGGAGATGAGAAGGAGAATAAAACACATCTGCTCTCAGAGGCCAGAGAAAGGCTTGGCTTGGAGGAGGGGCTAGAAACTATGGTAAATGAACCAGGGCAGGGCTCAGGGCCCACAGCACCTGCAGAACAAGGGTCCCAGTCCACTTCCTCAGTGGGTGAGCAAAAGAAACCAGTATCAGAAAAACCTGCCGTACAGCCAGACCACTGTGAGACAGGCTGTGATGAGACAAGCCCTTTGGGACATCCTCACTCAGAGAAGGAGGAAGTTTTGTCAGTACAGCAGGAACGAGCATCTGCTGGGCTGACAGGTCATGAAACACGAGAGGGAGATGAAGCCATATCATGTTCCCAAGAAGTGGAATTGGAGAAAAAGGATCTGCAAAGACCAGCAAGAGAATTTAAGCTCTGTGCCCTGGCAGGTGAAGGCAGAGGAGCTAAGGACATGCAGCAGCAGGGCAAGGTGGAGAACCCAGCACTGAGACTGGCTACGGGAGACCAGCGGGGCACAGACAGTTCCACAGCAGAGTGGGAGGTCTCAGAAAGCATCATTGCAGAGGGAGAAGAGGAAGAAAGCTCCAGAGTGGTTCTTCAGATGGAAGAGATAGAGACTAAACCACCCCCTTCAGCTGTTCCTCAGCAGGGCCATCCTGGTGCCACAGAAGGGTCAGAGGAGGATAAACTGAATGCTTCCACCCCTGGGCCCTTACCTCAGCAATCAGACCCTGTCTCTGCAGAGCTAGCCCAGGATGCGGGGCCAGCCCAAGACTCACAGCCCAAGGACAAAGGGCTGGCCCAAGGCACCAGCCCTTTAACAGATGTGGAAATAATTGAGAATGTGAACCCCATAACAGAGGTGACACTCAAGGATGCAAGCCCCATAGCAGGTAAAGAAGCACTCAAGGACATGACCCCTGTAACAGAGGTGGAAGTACCCAAGGACATGAGCCCTGAATCTGAAGAACAACTCCAAGACATGGGCTTTGCTGCAGGAGAAGCACACCAAGATGCAAGTCCTGTCATAGGACAACCACCCCAAAACACAGGTGGTGCTGCAGTGGAGCTCTCCCAGGTCAGAGATCCAGTCTTAGGGGAAGTGGTTCAAGACACAGACCTTGCCACAGGGAAGGCAGCCCATAGCAAAGTCCCTGCCACAGAAGAGCCACTCCAGGAGGAAAAGCCCGTGATAAAAGAGCTGTCCAAAGAAATAGAGTCCATGTCAGGGGAGCTGCACCGAGATAAAGGCAATGAGATGGGAGAATTATCTCATGACAAAACTCCTAGCCTAGAAGAGCTTCTTCCCAAGGCAAAAGAAATGGAACTACAAACTGGAGCCATAATAGGAGACCTGCCCCGAAAGGGTGCTGAGGTTGGAGGGCCACTCCACACTGCAGCCCCCAAGGCACGAGAGCCGCACTGGGACTTGGAGTTTAATGTGGGACAGGCTCTGCAGGATAGGAGCTCTATGGTACAAGAAACCACCAAGGACAAGAGCCCTGTTCCAGAGCAGCCACTGCAGGAAAAGTCTCCTTCTGAAGAAAATGATCATGTCCTGCATTCCCACTCCCCTGTAACAGGATCATGTCAAGGAAGCAAGTTGTACCAACCTTCTACCTTTAGATATGAAGGCAGGGTAAAACTGCAAGCTAGCAGTGGGATACAGAAAACAGAGTCTGGGCCACTGATGTCCATTGCTGGGAGGATAGAAGCTACGTCCCAAGAGCATGGAGATATCACTGTGACACTGGTTTCAGCCCCACTCCCAGGGGTCTGGCAGGATGGCAAGATGTATGAGAAGACCTCAGTGGCTTCTAAGATTAAGATGTTTGAGCAAGGCAAAGCTGAGCATAGGACAGCGCAGGAGGGACAAGAGCGCATGCCTGAAATTGAGACAGCAGTGAAAAAAAGGGAGAAGATGGATCTGGCACAGGACACACTTTTGGACACAGACCTCCTCTCATCTTCCGTGGTGTCAGCCATTCCTGTGGGATCCATGTCCAGTGTGGGCTCCTTAGCCCTCAGACAAGGGGTTGGTTCAGGAGACTCATCCCAGCCTCTGTCTCTAAAAGAAGATGTTTCTGTTGATTTGGAGCATGAAGGAGAAGATATTGCTGATCTTGCTTCCCCTGACTCCGGCTGCGAACTCACACTGGCAGAAGCCGTGGTAACTCTTCCAATGAACTGTCCGGATGGAAAGTTCATACGCATGTTGTGTGGCTCTTTATTATCATATTCAATGGCACCTCACACATCCATTGACTGAGACCCGTCGCTTTGCATCCCCTGTCCTTTTATGTATGTGTGTGTAGTCGGGCTTACTTGCTGAATGCAGATCCGCTGGCCAGTTGGTCCATCAGCTTTTGTTTTGTGAACCCCGACAGTTTGGCTACCTGGAGAATGCCAGCCGCTAACCTGAAAATGGGCACCCAAGCTTCGTGTCCAGGAGCAAGAAAGGGATACGGGGTGGGGGGTGGCTTAAAGAGCTGTGAATCTGTCACAGACACATACACACACCTAGCAGCAGCGTGCCCACGCTTCCAGCTTCACCCTTGCATTTCTTACATTGATATCCCTTCTTGCTTGGCTCTCCAGCCTCACCCATCCTCCCCTGTCTTTGGCAAGCTGGTGGCTGGATGATGAAATAGCTTTCTTCTGCTCTTGTAAGCACTAGATCAACTCCTGTAGAGTTCACTTCTTTAAAACTAATCCTTTTCTCTAATCCAGAGCAAATCTCAGGAACCAAGTGGGGAAGAAAAGGATTTATCTGACCCATCAGTAAAATCCAGCCTGAAAGAGGACAATTTAAAGACTGCTATTCCAGTAGTCTTCCAGGTCTCAGTGCTGTTTTACTAACTACTTCTTACCATAGTATGAAAGCTCACCTTAACCATCTGAGGACTGTATGCTTCCAACTCCTCTCCCATTTGCAGAGCTGTTATGTATATATTTATATATATACACACACATATGTGTATATGGGTGTGTTCCTGTGGAGTTTGTTTGACACCCTGTTTCTCATACCTCTCAACCTCCCAGTAGTGCAAACAGAGGGCACCTGTGCTGGCAGAGCCTGGCCAATTGGAGGGCTGGCTCTGGCTGCAAATGCTTGGCCCGGAGTCCAAGAGAGGGGTTTCCTATGGCATCAGTGGGCTTAGAGCAAATCCTAAGGGAGAAATGCGTAGAGTGAGATGCAAAATAAAAAAGAAGCATGGATACAGATTTCCCATTGCTTCATGGCAAAGAGTGGGAAGAGGAAGTTTACCCTCTGATGGCAGAGTTGAGAGGTATGTCCATGTTTGGAGAGGAGCTAATGGAGAGAGGCTGTCCCTTGACTCTGATCGTGTTGTCAATTACACTGATTAAACATAAAATCGGTCAATTCTTTGGTGTCATCCCTAGTTGTGAGGCCTCTGGAGGTGGAGTGTTTTGTCAGTGCTGCTGATTTAGCCCCACTGCCATTTTGCAGGCAGCTGCCATGGTGTGCTCGCGGTTGGCTGCGGGTGAGTGCCGGGCCCTCCCTCCCTCCCACATGAAGGCTGGGGCGATGCTCTGCCAGGGCACAAGGCAGATACTCCTTTTGGGGCAAGCTCAGTGGAATTGGCAAGCTCCTTTGCTTCTCCCTGAACATATGTGGCTGACGGGGCCCTTTTCTTTTGTTCAAACTCTTCTCTCTTTCTTTCCCTTTGTTTCTTTTGGTGCCCAACTTTACTGACACGTGATAGCATTGGCGTCTGAACTGTTTCTGAATGTCTCTTAAAAGACCTGTTGTTTTGCACACATCTGCTTTCACCAGGTGCACTGTGATGTGCCTCCAGGCTGGCCAAGCATTTCTGTGGGACTGACCCTTTTTCTCATATGATTAATTACCAATAGACTTTTGGCAAAATCAGATTGGGTAACTCCCCCCCCTCCCTGCAAAGTTGCTGCTGTCAAAAAGGTTTCAGTTTCCATGCTTGAGTTGTGTTTGACTTTACTCTGTGATGTTTGCTGCAGCCTTCTTTTTCCTCCTCCTCCCCTTCTTCCCCCCATTGGCATAGGCAGCTCTGTTATGCCACTTGATGCTCACAGTCTCAGTCTCTCTCCGCCTTTGTATCTTATTCAGAGAGCGGGCTTGAGGGAGGGTGCCGAGGAGAAAGCTAAGCCACCTCGGCACAGGGCTCCCGAGAGTGACACCGGGGATGAGGAGCAGGACCAGGAGAAGGACTCAGTCTTTCTGAAGGACAACCACCTGGCCATCGAGCGCAAGTGCTCCAGCATCACGGTTAGTTCAACATCCAGCCTGGAAGCAGAAGTGGATTTCACGGTGATTGGTGACTTTCATGGGACAGCCTTCGAGGACATATCCCGGAGTCTGCCTGAGCTGGATAAAGACAAGAGTGAGACAGAAGATGAAGGCCTGGCTTCCTCCCAGGATACTGAAAAAGTAGCTCCTGGACTTGAAGAGGATGTCAAAGGAGGGGAGAAGGTCTCCCAGCCTAGCCCAGAAGTATCCCAGCTAGAGGTACAAAAAGAGAAGCCACCCACCAAGACTGTCTCAGTACCATCATCTCTCGGTGTTCTTTGTCATGGTGCCCGCTGTTGCTGCATTGGCCTGTAGTCCCACGTCTGTTTGGAAGAGCATGCTAGCTTTCAAACAACTCCGTGTTCCTGTCCGGTTTAACTGTTTTACCCTAACACAAGCTGTCATCTTTGTTGCATGGTTATTTCAATTTAGGCAGGTGCATGTCTGTCGTGTGTGTTCTGTGCATCTGCTAACCAGAAGTCACCTTCTTCTCTTAATCCACTGTGTTTGGCCTCCTACTGTGTCCCTTGCACCATGATAGCATGCTGGCAGCTGGGAAACGCATGTTTCTCTAATCAGTGACTGTCCCTGTGTTTTGCATGAAGTCAATGAATAGCTTCCATAGTAAAGAGAAATGCCAACTGCCAACTAACCTCTCTCTGATTGTGCAGGGGGTGGGAGACGTTTATGGAACAGCTGGTAGGAACAGCCTCGAAGGTCTGGGAGGGTCTCTGTTAGGGGAATGCTTATAATTGGGCTAAGGAAACTGCATGTGGCATGTCTATATAAGTGGAAGTTGAGTGTATACCACTGAGAAATGACAGGAGAGCCAGACTCATCTCACATGGAATGTAACATTGCCTCTGTGCTGGGCCAGGGCTGTGGTATCCCCTGTGCGAGCACCCAGCCCCTAGACTAGCATCCGAATTGGAGATCTCCTCCCTCTGCCTGGCCACGTGCTCCAGGCAGCTGCTCTGCAGTGCAGACCGTGAGCCCTTACTGGCAGGTAAGTCCCCACTCTGCTCCCTAATGAGCTGGTGGCAGGATGAGTCCAGACCCAGAGCAAGGAAAAAACAAAAGAATAAAAGGTATTTTCTCCAAATCAGCCTGTGTGGTGTTTGATCTGAAACTCTTGCGTGGATCGTGTCCTGTGACATAGGCTGCTATGCCAGGGATAGTGAGGTACTGCGGGTCCATGGCCATGCACTGGGCAGGGGTGGTCGTTGGCTCAGAAAAGTGGGGGACTCACTGGGGGCTGAATCAGGCCTGAATAACCATCCCCTGACAGGACTTCTAGGCTGCTCCAGGTCCTCATAGCTGGGAAGTGCTGAAAACCTGTCTCCATTCCTACGATTTAGTCTCCATCTGTCACCAAGGGTGTGATCACAACTGTCTGGAACTAAGGCAGACTCATAAACCTGTGTCAGGTCAGTCACAACTGAAATGAGTTTAGTGGATCTCACCCAACATTAGAAGACCAGTTTGCCCTAACCCATGGTGTATATAAATCTATGGGGGGAAAAAAAAAATCTGGTGATGGCATCCGGTTCAATTTGGGGTATGTCAGTCATTTGGAGCGGTTTGCATGGTAGCTGTCTGCCCTCTGGTAACAGCCTGGCCTCTGCTGTATGTTCTTGAGGGTAGAGCTCTACAGTTTCTCCAGACACTGCCTGTGTCCTCATGGATCCCTTCTGGCTGCCTTGTGCCCACAGGGCTATGAGCTAGATATGGCATTTGCAAGAGAATAGGGAGGCACTAGTTGGGTGTGGTCTAGCGCAAGAGGAGGAATTAGACATGTCCCATGGGGCAGTGATGTTTCTAATTGAGCCCTGGGAATAAACAGTCTAATGCAGTTGCTGACTTGCTGTGTTTCTTCTGCAGTCGGCAGTGCTGAAAACAGATGCCACAACTGTTGGCCTGGTGTCAGGCATGAAGAAGCCTGAAGCAGAAGCCTCTCCTCCCCACAGGGTATGTGCCGCAGAAGCAACCCAGGTGATGTGGCACCTTGTCCTGCATGAGGCTGGCTCCAGGGCCAGGGAGCAGAGCTGGGTTCGTTCTCTCATTGCCCTGTTCCCTGGTGGCTCTGCAGAGCCTCAGTCCATCAAAAACTGCCCCCAAACAGCAACACTGTGAGGGCAGATGGCTGAGCAAGGCCACTGGGTTTCTCTGCTTGTCCTGGTCTTGCTGTAAGCCCCAAGACATCAAATCAAAGCCCACATGCATTCTGTGTTTACTTTTCCATGTGAGTACCCCTTGAACCCCTCCCCTACACATGCTTCCCTCACCTCATCTCCCATGCTGCTGGGCGGCACTGGTGTGCAGGGATGTCTCTGGAGGGTGACACTCACTGTATGTGCTGCACAGTGCTGCTGGGCATGTGTCTGTGGCCATCCCACAGCTTCCCAAGCCATGTGCCTTGGCAGCGAGGGAAATAAAGCACTGTTTCTGCTAGTGTAGCTCCCTCAAAGGTACCTCCAAACTCACCAGCTTTCTTTTGCCTTTGGCAGGTGGAAGGAGGCACCCCAGGCAGCAAAGACGCAATAGCCACTTCCCACACTGTCACCACAGAGACCATATCAACAACCTCAGTAAGCAGGGCTGACTCCTCAGGGTGTGAGAAGGTGCTAGTGTCCCATTCAGTTCCTCTGCTGTGGTTGTGTCCTCAGGGCTGGGTGAGGGGGACTGAGAGCAGGCTGTGAGGCTGGGGGAGATGGGAAAAAGAAGACCTCAGTCCTGTTGTTAAAGGCTCCAGAGGCTGAGGGAGATCCACTGTATTTCAGTGCTGCCCTCCCAGAGCAAGCTCCCTTTGCCCTCACGTTGGTCCATGCCAACGCTCCCATGTGCTCTTCTTTCAGGACCACGGCACCAAGCCTGGGAAGGGGACAGGACCCATGACAGACCTTCGTTCTGTGTCACCGGTGAGTGGAGGGCATGGCGCCACTGCCTGAGGCTCAATGCAGGGAGGAGGCCCGGAGGAAGGCGGCCTGGCTTCTGAACACTAGAGCTGGGAACTGGCAGCCTGTGCTGGGTTTAGGCTGCCTTGGCCAGTCACTGTTGGCTACCCAGGAGGCATGCTCATCCTACATTTCCAGCACCAGCACCCTTGGCTGATGTGGTGGTACTGGGCAAGAGTGGATGGATGCATTGGTGCCTGAGGAGGAGAAGTTTGGGGAGCAAGAAGGCCATGAACCCCATGCCTGTGGCCTCTTTCCTGTGCCAGACTCGCACTTTGAGCATCAGCTGGAGGAGGAAAGATTCTGAAAAATAGACAGTCCCTGGTGAGGTCTTAAGCAGGCTGAGTTTTCCTTAGCCCTGGGGTTCCTACCTGGCTGCCTCAAGTTCTGAATTTGTGTACCCAGGGCAATGCTCAATGTCTCCTATCTTGCAGTAGTAGTAGTAGTAGTAGTAGTAGTCACAAACTCTTAACTTCTTCAGAGGAGATAATAGTCATCAACAATCTTGCCCAGTGCTCAGCACTGTGTAGGACAAGGCCCTCAGAGCAGGCCTTCCTTTATAAAGTGCTTTTCTGCTTAACTACCTCTTCTAGGTGCAGTCAAACCTGGCTAAATGCCTTATCTTGCCCCAGGCTGGTCACTTAGTGAAGCTGGAGCCCCAGGGAGGCAATGCTTGGCAGTGGATGTGGCTGGGGAACCAGCAAAGGTTTCCCAGCCATCTCCACACAAAGCAAGACAGACAAAAGTGCTGCATTTGGGGGTGGAGTTAACCTGAGAGCTCTGCACATAGCGTGGCCTTGAGGGTGGAAGCAGAGGAATCAAATGCAGCAATGAAATAATCTCCGTGCTGGAGATGGCCTTTTCTGCAGCTCTCTGGGCTTGAGCTAATGTCTCCAGTTGGAACAGTGCAGCATGTCTTTTCTCTTGCCATGGTCTACCCTCTGCAAGCCAGGCATATGCTTGGCTAAATGGCTTTGTCTTGGTGGGAGGTGCAGGAATAGCCCTCGTGTAGCATGTCCCTTTTGTGCTTTTATTCCTTCGCTAGGCCTGGCTCTCAGTCTCCTGTAAAAAGGGAGAATCAAGTCCCCACTGATGTTCTGCTCCCATGAAGGGTGTCTGAGGAGGACAGAGGCTGCAGTAGGTGAATGAACCAAGCTCTTATTCAGCTCTTATTCATGGCTCCATCAGGTAGAAGGAATAAGATGGGGGGAGATGCTCATATCAGCAACAGGTGTTGAAAACTTGATGTCCCAAATCTTTGAAAGTCACCCCTGGAGCCAGCACTAATGTCTTCCCCTGCAGAGGTCCCTGCTGACACAGGTGCTCTCTGTCCTGTAGATCACCGGCAGCTCCACTGGGAAGGAGGTGCTCACCAGCATATTCAGTGCCACTGCAGAAACCCTCTCCACTTCCACCACTACCCATGTTACCAAGGTAAGAACATCTGCAAACATGGAAGCCCTATGGGTTTCTGATGAAAGATGCCATTGGCATTTGGAGAAGATAGGAGAAAATGCTACTGTTCTCCTTATGAGCTGAAAAAGTGTGTGCTGTCCTGTAGGGGATCATCAGCCAGCGCCATTCCCCGCGCTGCTGTCCAAAAGACCCAGCCCAATTCACCCCTGTTGTACAGCAGGTCCAGTTCAGCCAGGTATGACCTAGGGGGACTTCGGGCATGGACAACCTGTGTTTGACAGACATTGGGTGTTTGTCACCATTACCCACGTGGACTGTGACTGCCAGCCACGTCCAGTTGTAGGTGCTGGTAAATCAGGAGGAAAGGGAGTCATTGGGTCAAGGCGGAAGAACAGATTTCAGCACTGCTGACCTCTCTGCTCCCTGAAGCCACTTGCAAGGATGGAAGTGACTCTGCTTTAGGCTGCCACAAGTGCATATGAAAGTCCCTGTCCATGCAACTGGTGTGTGTATCCAGTTTAGAGCCAGACCCCAGATCCCCCTTTCCCGGAGCACTCCACTTCCTGTCTGCTATGGTGTTTGTTTTTGGTGTATTGGATTTATTAGAACTGGATTACTGCAGACAGGGGGAACAGATGTCAGGAAATTAAGTAGGGGGAGCTGCACCAGAGAACCTCACCATTGGCCGTCTTGTTCCCAAATTAAATGCACATAAATGAAAGCTGAAGCTCAGTGAGAGACCTGGGTGAGCAAGAGTGGTGCTCAATACCTGCAGCCTGGCCCTTTTGTCACTCTTCTCTCATGCACTGTTACTCCCATCCATGCTCTCTCACACTCATGATTAGCTGTGTCCTCTGTTGCTGTAGGCTGACTTTAATCATACATTGAATCAAGGTTAATGGGAGGCGTGCTAAATTATTGTGGGAGTTTCTGAGGTGATGCTGGGATTGTCCTTCCTCTGGTGGCTAGAGTTCCTTCTGTTTTTTTGGGTGCTAATAAATCCCCCTTACACACAAGTAGAGGCAGTACATCATTGACTCTTGGATTTGGAATCTTTTTATTATCCATCTTGTGACCACGTGGCCACAAGCTATTATCCCCCAGTCCTAAAGCTTGTACTACAGCCGTCCTCAGCCTTCTGGTTTGCTTCTTGATGTGCATCCAATCTGCATTCGTGTGGCTAATGTCACCGTAGACAAGGCTTTGAGAGAGGGCAGGGATCGTGTTTAATGCAGCATATTTAGGACATGAACCATATAGGGTTTTAAGACTCTGCATTAGTTGTTTGCCCCAGAAGCCTGCAGCCTGTAGGGCTGGTGTGATGCCCCAGCCGTGCCATGGTAAGTGGCAGGATGCTGCTGCCAGCAAGGAGGGGTGCAGGCTGGAAATGAATTATGTTCCTTTTTGTATTGCAGACTGTGAAAGGAGGGTTTTCAGAGACCAGGATAGAGAAGCGCATCATTATCACAGGAGATGAAGATGTGGACCAAGACCAGGTAGGAGCAGAATGCTGTGGCTTTGTTTAGTTGTAGCTGCCCCTTGATTGCATCATCGAGTGTTCCTGGTTCTTTGCTCCTTCACTCTGAAAACCGATCCCTCACATCCCCAAGCCTACTGGCTTTGTCCAGACTGCGGAAGAGCGTGGTAGTTCATTTCTCCTAGGGGTACAGTGGTACTCACAGCAAACCCTGTCTCCGTCTTGGAAGAAGTGACAGGAATCATCACTCATTTGCCCTGTGAAAGAGCTGGATCATTTGATTTATACTGAGCAAGAACTTCCAGCTCAGCTCCCACCAGTGCCTGTTGAAGGAATGAGTCAGCAGTAAGGATTATGTTCCAGCACAGAGTCCAATTTTGGGATTGCCTTTTTCTTTTCTTACGTTAGTTTCCATTTGCCATTTCTTTGTTGAAATACTCTGGAGTGACCGAGAATTCTCCTTTTCTTTCCTGCAGAGTCTCACTACAGGTTGATGCAGTCCAAATAGCTGTGTTTTACATTTACCACCTTAAGAAAAGGAACAAAAGGTGACAACCTTTTATGATGAAATAACAGAGACTGACACAAATCTCTGGGGCTGCAGGCTCATTTTCTTGTGACTTCATCCTCTGAGATTTTTTTGCTTTGCAATTTTTTTAAAGGTCCAAAGTATTTAAAAAATTGTCCCGAGCAGGATTTAAAATAATTTTTAGACTTTTTAGGATCATTCAGAATAATGAATTTAATTACAATAATATTTTAGATTTTTTTTTAGAGTTTTTTGGCAGAGAGAATTGATGTTGCTTTGCTTGGGATTCATTAGCGAGCCTGGAACATTGTGCATCTCTGCATGCAAACAAGCAAGCAAGTGAAGAGCAATACACAAGGCATCCCAATGCTTTTCTACAAACCCCCAGTCAGTAGTAGGTTGCAGACTTTTCTTTCAGGCCATTATGCATAAGTTCAGTTTTGCACCTCTGCATTCACATTCTTCTGGAATCGCATTCAGGTCCAGATATTTTTTATACACTAACTCATTCTGGCAATGTTCATATCAGATTTCAGGAAAGTGATGATAAACGCTTTCATCATTCCGGTTTCTAGGCACTGGCTTTAGCAATCAAAGAGGCAAAACTACAGCATCCTGACATGCTGGTAACCAAAGCTGTGGTATACAGAGAAACAGAACCTTCTCCAGAGGAAAGGGACAAGAAACCTCAGGTAGGTAGAGAAGTTACCAGGTATGATTTATACATGCTGTATAAGAGATATATGTAACTGTACAAGTATCTCTGTGTATCCCTTATGCCCTGTGTTGTGAAACTGCACAGTAGAGTTCTTTGCAGAAGTTCTTTCAAGACAGCAGCACAGTCTTCAATATGACAGTTAGATGATTGCCCAGACAGAGCATCCCTTATGTCCTAGCCACAGCAGACTTCAGCATAGCATCCCACTACAGTAGCATGAGGGATGTGCCTGCTGGCAGGCCCTGAAGGACAGGTACCTGGGGTTAGGCAAAGCAGTTCTGTGAGCACTGTTTCTGCCTCTTCCCATGCTACACTGCATGACCCAATTTTTACTCCCTGTGTTTCTGTACTGGCTTTCTTTTCCTCCCAAATAACTTCAGATTTCCTCCCAGGGAACTCTCTGTGGAGTAAAAAGAAAGAAATTATGTGCTCAGTGCATGGGATTTATTCACCTCCCTGCTTTAACAGGCTAAGGCACATTTCTGCAATTGGCCACAATTAATGTTGGGGTCTAACTCCATCAGCTGCTGATAGGAAGAGCTGCTCCAAGGCACTAGGAGTGGCATCTCTTGGACCAGCAATTCCAGTCCAGCCCAATGTGATGGTGACCTCAGGTGTGGCCGCCTGATTGTGATTAGAAAGCTGGTGGCCATGTCAGCAAAAGCAGTGCTCCAGTGGTCCCCTTATTGTCTTGGTCAGTAGAGGAGTCAGAATCATTTGCATGTAAAGGAGGAAGGACCTTCTCATCCCTCCGGGGCAGGGAATGGCAGAGGTGATGCCTGTTTTGTGGATAGGCTGAGAAACTTGGTTATTGGTTCTGCAAGGCCAATCCCAAATATTAGACCAATATTTGCAAAAAAAAGGTTTTAATGGCCATTCAGGTTCCCCAGGTTGTCCCTTTATAAACATGCAAGCGTGGGTACGAGCACACAAGGTTTGCATCTCCCAGCAGATGCCCCAAAGCAGACACAGTTCCACACACATTTTTCTCCAGGTTAAAGCTGGCTTGAGGAGGCCTGCACCTACTCTTAACCACTTATTCTTACTCCATGCTGCACTTCACTCCCCTCTCAGCTGGGTTGGTGCAGCTCTTTCATAGCACTGGTTTTATCCAGACTTTTGTATCAGAGCAACTGAGCGGCAGAGAAGCATGGCAGGAGAAGGGGAGCTTTTGAAGCCAGCTTCACTACTAAAAAATTGTACAAGGAGCTATGTCCCCAGGCAGACTCCAGATGCCTCTTGGAAACATGATTTTGTTTCTTGATCCTATGAAGATTTTGATATGCAGCTTTTAAGCTTGGAAAAGATGACCACCTCTGTTGTAGACTGGAAGGTCAGAAGAGACTGTTGCATCTGTCTAATCTCACCTCCTTCATAACACAGTACAAACAACCAAGCCCAGTCATTTCTGCATCTTTTAGGGAGCCAACCAGTTTTGATTTAATGGCTTAACGTAAGGGAGACTTCAGCAGTGATTCACTGATAGCTTTCCCATACACCAGCACCAGCTCAGCAAATTCAGAGGTTTTTGTAATTACCAGAGGTCCTGGTAATCAAGGGCAAACTGTGGCCCCAAACTGTTTGCAGTTTTATTGTCCAGTGCCCTCAGACAAACAGGAGCCCTTTTAGAGACCAATAAGTAAGAAAGAGAGCACTCCATGACCAGTCCTTTCCATCTGCCTTGTACAGGAATCTTGACCACCATGTTCACAGAAGTTGGCATCTGTATTCAAGCCTGGAGAATAGTGAAGAAGGATTCTTCATGCTGGATTTGTCAGCAAGACATAGACATCCTGGCTGCAATGTTCATGGCGAGAGACAAAAATTAAAAAAAAAGGAATAGCAAATATATTATATATATATATACATACATACATACATATATATATATATATATATATATAAACAGGAAACAAAATGCATCCTTGCACTGATGCTCTATGCTGGAAATGAATTACAAACAACAACATCAACAACAAACAAAACCAACCATCTTTGCAGATAAGTTGAAGAATTTACTGGATTGGTGGTAAAATAAAATTAAAAAATCATGATAATAACAATAACATTGTTAAAAGTACAATAAGCCACCGTCTTGCATGTTACATAAAAGGATACACAATCTTGAGTTCATTTGTTGCACACTGAATGGAAAGGAAAACTGCTTTGCAACAAAGCAAGAAATAAGCAAAACGAAATAAAAACCACAAGCAGAAGCAAAACCATTTCCCACCTCTGGAAAGAAGAGAGAAACCATTGAGTTTATTACTTTAGAGTTATTTTCCGATTTGGAATGTGTGGTTACACCCTTTTCTTCATTCCATGCTGGTTCTTTTGCATTTTTGGGGGTTCTGTTAATTCTGCCCCTTCTGTTCCTTATCTTCTTCTCTGTGCATTTGTCCAAGCTCTTGTTCTCTGAAGGTATTTAGGGATGGATTTCATTTCACACAAAGCAAATTATATGGATATGGTTTCTCATTTATAAAAATGCAGCCTGTAGGGGTTTCATATGGATGTGCATTTAAGTTATGAATATTATTATATATAACAAGGGGGGAGGGGGGAACAATATTAAAATAATTCAACAGTGCTGGTAAATATGATGATGACATTTTTAAATTATTAACTATTTGATTGACTGTGGTTGGTGTATTTTGAGACTCTTAGATCATGCTTGGGACTCTTAGCCCTGCAAGAAGAGAATGGGGACGGTTTCAGCCACTTCTGTTTTGGGGGGGCAGGGCAGAGGGAGAAAGACAAGACACGTCCTGCTGGCTGATCCATGTGGAAGCAGGAGAGCTGGGTTTGGTGTCGCAGTATACCGTGTTTGGGATTGGTTGGTCAGTGGCAAGTTGGAGGGGCAAGGAAGAAGGTTCAGGCTGCTGTTTTTGCAGCCCAGATGCTAGGCAGGAATGTTGCCTGGCCCCAATCCAAAGACCTTAGAGTCAGCTGGGAACAAGCTGGCAGCGTGGTCTTAGCTCCTCTCCAGCCCACTGAGCCGTGATGATCGTTGAGGTTGTTTTGGTTTGTTTCTGGACCCCAGTAATGAAGTTACTCAAGCTTTGTAGTAGGAAGGATTGGAGACAAAGAGGAGTCATTTCTGCCTTGCTTCCCCCACAGCCCAGGTGCGATGGCAAGGGCTGCCCAGGGCATTGTGGGCTACATGATGGCAATGGCAGGGGTGATGCCAGTCCTTTCCCCATCCTTGTCTCTGGGTGCTGCTGATGGACAGGCAGTGGAGAGCCCACGTTGTCTCCATCACTGCGGAGTGCCCTGAGTGTACAAGGCTGGATGGCAGAGTCCAGGCCCTCCACATAAGAAGGTCCGTGTTGAGGAGATGTCAGTGAAGCTGCCTTTCCCACAACTCATCGCAACTTGGCCTTTAGCAACAGGCTTCCTCTATGGCTGCCTTTGGAAGGGGATTATGGGCCAAGGCTGGAGCCTTGTACACTGTGAAGCAGGCAGTTAGGGTGGACATGGAACCAAAATCAGAAAGGAAAAGAAATGAATGGGTTTCCTTTTTGGAATTATCTCTGTCTCCTGCAGAAACAGAAGGGCCCACAATTCTGCACTATTTGCCTTTAGTCCTCCACCCCTCACGCAGACTGTGCCCAGAGTAGGTGCATTTTACCAGTTCCAGCAATGGATCTGAGGATGATCCTGAACAGGGAGAACTTGAGCCGTTAGGATATTGTGGGAGCATACTTTGCTCACTGAGTTTCCTTGAGAGAGAGCTTGTTCTCTGGCAGCCTTGGTCCACCAGTCACTTGCTATTATGTCCCCATGAAGTCTGTTCTCCTTCAGGCATATAAGATTCTTCTACAAGCATTAAAGACAGGCTTCTTGAGAAGTGAATAGACTTGCTGGCTAATGCCAATAAAGATCATTTCAGGTTTCTGATGAATTCAGTCATGTAGTCTCCCCCCAGATTCTGTCTGAGTGCTTTCAGTTGCTTGTAACTTACTGCTTTTAGAGACCAGACCTCAAACCAAAAAGAGTTAAGGCAATTGCAGAGGCTTCTTTTCTCTCTTATATTTTTAAATACACCCAAAACAACTGCAAAAAGCAGTCACACTTTCTGAAAGAGACAGCAATCGAGATAGGACCTGTTCGCAGTGCCTGTACAGGGCATTCAGCCCATCTTGCCTATTAGCAATGGTCCGCACATCACGTTGGTTGTTCTTCAGCACACTTTGTATTTCAAATCCAAAGGAGGCCCCATGTGGATTTAGTAGTCATACAACTGAACTACAGGCCACTTTGAAACTGAATAGCTGGTTTTGAAATCACACATACAGTTATAAAGTCAAAGGTCACTGTTAAAATTAGTAGCCTTACACAGTTATAGAATTGATGTGAAATTGGACTCAAACTATTTACGTTTAGAGTTAAAAAAACCTCAGTGAGTGGATCCAGTTTCCTGCCTTTCACAGCTTGTTTAATGGGTGACAATATTTAAAAATAAAAAAGAAAGAAAAAAGTTTGCTTCTTGTTCACCTGGCAAGGTGTGGGATTCTGCTATTTAGTAATGACTAACATTCATTATGGCCCTGGCTCTCTCCTAGCCTGCCCATCACATTACTGCCATTTCAGAGAGCTAATCACCATTTGTTTTCTTCCAAGGGCCTTTCTGTTGAAAGGGGTGGGAGACATGAGTGCCTGTTTTTACCTGATCCCACAAATTCATTCCAAACCTGGTCTGCAATTGCATGAGTAATAATGACAATAACAATAATAATATTTATTTTTATTTGAAAAGCACCTTACCAACCAACTGCAATGCTCTGTTGTTCCTTCACTAATTCCCCTTTTCTCTTCCCTTGTTCTTCTTCTCCTTCCTGCCTTCAGTCATATTCCTTTTCAGTGCTTGGTGGTGTATGCGTGTGTGCTCACTGTTCTTGTATTCAATAAAAGTGAAATAAATGTGTTTGATGCTGAACCAGCTTGTGGCATGAAATGGACTCTTTCCCACAAAGAGAATGGGCAGATTAATGGAGGAGCCTTGGGACCAGGGTCTCTGCATATTAAAATACTGGACTCTTCCCTGTATTGTCCTAGAAGATGAAGCAGATGCCAGTTCTGGGCATTGCAGACTGCTGGGGGAAAGGGTGGAAGAAAGTCGCGTATTCTTCACACTGTATCCACTAACCATCATCTGTTTGCCTGAGGTAGCAAACTCAGGATTGCCAGTAGGTAGATTATGAAGACGTTCAAAATACACAGAGAACAGGGCTGCATTTGTCCTTGAGGGTCCTGACTGTCTTTGAATCCTGGTGGGATTCTCGGCCTCGCAGTCCAGGCGAGAGGAAGGCGGTGGTGGCTCCTGCTGCTGGGTGCCTGTGACACTCAAGTGAGAGATGCCCTCTTGTTACTGTGCTGCCACGTGACATTTCTGCATGTGTGGGGTGAAAGACAATCTCTTCATCTAACAGAAGCTCAGATTTTGCAGGGACAAAAGCTAAGATTTTTCAGAGATGCTGCCAAGCTGCATCGCCACCACCTGGGGCTCGACCTGAGCCCCCACAGGCTGAGCACAAAGGACAGACAGGATTAGGCTGGGGGCTGAGGGGAGGGACTGCCAGCCGTGGGGTGTTGGGGGGGCTGAAGGGGGGGACGCCAGCTGTGGGGTCTGTGGGGCCAAAGGGGAGGGACTGCCAGCTGTGGGGTGTTGGGGGGCCGAAGGGGGGACGCCAGCTGTGGGGCGCCCAGCGGGGGGAACCAAGGGGAGCAGCTTCCAGCGGCGGGGGGAGCTGTGGGGCAGGGGGCAGGGACGGGCTCCCAGGACATCCCTCGGCTGGCCAGAACGGGGCCCCGCGCCGGCAGTGGCTGCCCCGGGGCCCCGGCTGGGCGGCTCCCGCTCCGGCTCCCGCTCCCGCTGGGCGGGAAGCGGCCGCCGCGCCCGGAACGGGAGTGCCGCGGTGGTGGGGCAGCCCGGGCGCTTTTCGGCGAAGGCGCGGTGGGCGGTGCGGCGCGGCGGTGGGTGCAGCCGCTCTGGGGACGGGGGGAGGCGCGGCGCGGTGGGAGCGGGGCTCGGGGAGGCCGGGGAGCGGCGGGCGGGCAGCGCACTCGGGCCTGGCGGCGGTTTTCCCCCGCGCCGCCCGGCTGCGGCGATCGCGGCCTGCGGGCCGGGGGGGGGCCGGGGCAGGCCGGGCCGGGCGGTTCCCTGGCGGCCCGGGGACGCGTGTGTCTGCGTTGGACTTCCGCTTGGCTCCCGCCGGCGGCCGGGCTCCATGGCGGCACTGCAGCTGGACCCCGAGCTGGCCAAGAGGCTCTTCTTTGAGGGCGCCACTGTCGTCATCCTGAACGTGCCGGAGGGCACCGAGTTCGGCATTGACTACAACACCTGGGACGTGGGCCCCCGCTTCCGCGGAGTCAAAATGATCCCTCCGGGCGTCCATTTCCTCCACTACAGTTCTGTCAGGGGAGCCAGTAGCCGGGAAACGGGGCCGCGCACAGGATTCTTTCTAAGCCTGCAGCAGCGAGACTTGCGGGTGCTGCGCTGGAACCCCACCAACGAGGAAGTGGATCTTACACCAGCAGCCCAGGAGGAGACTGAAGCCATGAGAGTGAATCTGCAGGAGATGGACAAGTTTCTTGGGCCCTATCCATATGAGACCCTGAAAAAATGGATTTCCCTCACCAACTTCATCAATGAATCAGTGATGAAGAAGCTGCAACCAGAGAGTGGGCAGATCTGTGCCTTTTCAGAAGTTCTCCCTGTGCTGGCTGGGAAGCACACCAAGGACCGTGCTGAACAGAACTTGCCCCCATATGACACAGAATGCAAGAGCTATGCTGAAGGTATGGCACGGCTACCCAAGATGAAACTGAAAGCTGGCACTGAGATCAGATTCACAGAGCTGCCAAAGCAAATGTATCCCGATGGTGCTACTCCAGAGGAGATAACAAGGCATAGCATGGACCTTAGCTATGCTCTAGAAAAAGTGATTAATAAGCGGTACTCCAGCCAACCTCACGATTTGCTTGGTGAGTACATAGTATCCCACTAGTAGAATACTTATTCACTTTGGAAGAATTAAGTTGTTTTGTGGTAAAGCAAGAGTCCCCAGGTGAAACCTGCAGTTCTGTGGACCTTAAAGCCTCAGGGCTCAAGTGTGCTCTTATAATTGTGACTAGACAAAACAGTTTATACAAGCTACAAAGTTAGAGTAGCTATAGGGTATATTCCAGTTGCACTGATATGAGAATCTGGATGCTGTTGTGCTCGATGTCTAGAGTGACCAGGCTGCCCCACTAGCCACTTTTGTTCCTGGATGCTGCAGTAACATGTTTGGAACCCAGATTGCCTCAGATTAATTCAGAAGCATAAATCCTAGTTGGGTATGAGCTGAGGTGTGGTTGCGAATTCTCCCTTGTGCATGGAAGGCACATCACATTGCATCTAATGCAAATAAATTTTGTTCTGTGGTGCCAGCCTGATGATTTGTCTATCAAGCGATCTTCTAAGGACAGAGCTTAGGGAGTCCTGAGACCGCTGAATGGATCAGGACATCTTAATCTTTAGATTCTTGTTCCCTTTTTCCCAGCAGCTCAACCTTTGGTTTTTTGGACAAGTTGCTTTGCTTTGTAGGCCTCCAATTCCCTTTGTATAAATTAGGGATAATGATGCTTCCATGCCATGTGGATTTTTATGTTTTAGGCTTGATGTTTTCAATGAAGGTCTCAAAGGTTTGTGAAGTAACTTAGAGCAGGTGAAGAATGAACTGTGCACTAGGGAGGCAGCTCTCCTTCTTACATGACTCTGGTTGTCCCTTTTGCCCTCTGTATTCTTTTCAGTACAGTCTGTTTCCTTCAAAACCTTCTCCTCTCCCACCTTGTAATTTGGTCCTAGCCCTCTCTTGTCCCAACTGATGGCTTTTCGGTAAACAGTAAACAAAAATAATCCTTTTACTAAATGCTGCTTTGACTGTTGGTGAATACAACTGTCGTGGAAAAGTTGAGCTTTGTGAGGAGGTCATAGCTTGTGCAGATAGCACTGAAAGTACTAACCATAGCTAGAACAGAATGGATAATTCTAAACAAAAGCTGTTGATGAAGTGTACAGATGACAGTCAGTTAAGTGAGTTTTAGTAATCTGGTATTACATTTCCCAGTAGTCAGTTCCAAACACGGTTAACTAATCAGCAGGGTGGGCCTTTCCTTCTGCTCTGTTAGAGCAGGAGGAAGATGGGAGGTCTCTGCTGTGGGCTGCTGGCGACCCTCTGTGGCAGCATTTGGGATTTGTGAGCTCTACTGCAAGAGGGTAAGACATCCAGTGTTCACGGGCACGCTGCGAACTGCATCTCTCAGTTACTGGGTCTTGATTACTTGCCAGCCTTTTCTGACAGCTTGTTATACAAATTAGTGACAACTCTGTGAAGATCGTTGAGTGTGTTTTTCCTGAGCAGAATGGAATGAGGACTTGGGAACCTAGCTGAACTAGAGCCTCAAGGTTACTGAGGTTTGGAATAAGCCTTTATTTTCCCCTTTTTTCTTTATTAACCTTATAAAATTTATTCTTTATCAAAATTATTCTAGGACATACAAAGACTAATTACCTCAAGGGTATGTAAGGTTCCCTAGTGCTTTGGGGAATGGTGAGGCTGTCATTCTGGCAAAACAGCTGATGCTAAACATCAAGTGAGACTGAACCCTGATTCTTAATTCAGTGAAGGAAAAACAACCATTATGTATTGCTCACATCTTCCTGTATTCCACACCCCTGTGTTCCACACCTCCACTACCTCAGGGCAGTAGGATTTGCTATCCTGTATGATTTTGAAAATTCAGGCATAGAAGGAGCAGAATGCTTGCAGAATAACAGCAATCTCTGTTTTCTCATTTGGACACCATGGAAGATTTTGAGAATGCAGGCAAGTCCTGAGGTAGCAGTATACTCTGATTGCCAGTAGATTCTCCAAAGTTGACCATTATAGTTATAAGGGATCCTGCCTGATCATGCTATGCTTGTGCTCCAGCTGAATAGCAGAGCATTAGGAAATAGTTGGTGCTTGGAGTATTGATTGCTGTTTTCAGAGTCACTGGGAGAATAGGGTGCTGTTCATGAGTAAAAGGCAATCCCCGTGTTTATACAGTCATTTTCAGAGCTTTCAAGAGGATGTGTACCTTGGATATGTTTCTAGTTTTATGAATATTTTGTTTTGTTTTCCTTTCCTGAATATGTGCAGCTGAGTTGCAGTTTGCTTTCATCTGCTTCCTGATTGGGAATGTGTATGATGCATTTGAGCACTGGAAAAGACTCTTAAATATCCTGTGTCGATCTGAAGATGCCATAGGGAAGTATCAGGACCTTTACACAAACCTCATTTCTGTGCTGTATCACCAGCTCAATGAAATCCCAGCTGATTTCTTTGTGGACATTGTCTCCCAGGACAACTTTTTAACCAGCACCTTACAGGTATGTTTGTGGCTGTCTCTGCGAGTGACTTAAAAAATGGGAGTGGGAGAAGAGGACATACAGGACATCAGAACAAATTTGGGGAGGATTTTCAAGAGGAAGTAAGCTACTATTGATCTGCATAGGAGACAGTGAGTCTGTGTGCTCTAAGCATGCTCATATTCTCTTTTATTTTTTCCCTGCATTCTTTACACAGAAATGCCACTTGCTTGTCTTCTCTGAGTTTTGTCTGCTAAAGTTATGCCCAGAAGAGTCTAATGCAGCATAAATTTAAGTTAGTCTCTATAGAAAGGCCAGCAAAGTGAGGCAATGAGAGGAAAGACTAATGAGAATATAAGTAGCTGCAATACAGAATGGAAGCCGTGTCTTTTGCCAAGAAACTATACTAAAAAAATAATGCTGAAGGTAGCCTGTTACATTGACATGGCATTCATCTATTTCAGAGTTTTGGAGCAGTGTATGTAATGCAAGTGAATTGCACCAGCATACCTTTTCTAAAAATGACTAAGGTCTTAGGCTACATTAAGCTAAACAGCTATGAGAGAGGCTGAGCAAGTGCAGGGCAAGGTCTTTTTATGTGTTTTTTCCAAATGCCATTCATTCTAAATATATATATAAAATGTGTCATAAAAGACTGATGATATTGACTTTGGTCAGCGTGAATGGTATGATGTTTTGTATGCAGAGAAGTTTCAGTGAAACCTTTTTGAGCTTAGGGCACTGATAGCATATTAAAAGCTTTTCCATGCCTGTTAGAATCACATTCATTTCCTAGAATCACATTCTTATCTAGAAGGAATTTACAGGTAGTCCAGAATGCAGAAAATACTCTGCTTATGCTGAGACAGGTATGACAAATCTTTATAATTCAGTACTAGTAAGACCAGTTACTCCCACTCACTGAAATTATACTAACAGCTCAGCAAATAGACAAGTTTTATATCTAGGCAAAATTCAGTTAAAAATAAAACCAGATATACACATATAACTCAGCAATGGAAATTTAATCCTAGCATGAACTGTAGTAAGTTATGTTGCAGTGCTTGGTGTAAATTGTGTATTACCTTCTCCTTTCTCAAAGACAGTGATTGCATTTCTGTACCTGTAATTCCAAGTTGCTGCTTTAGACCTTTTTTTGTTTATTTTTGTTTTAACTCACTGGGTAAAATGAAGTGGGAAGCATTGCTTAATCAAGAGAATGACTTCACTTGACCCCCCTCTGGGCTTTTTCAAATTTGATTCACAAAAATCTTGATTTTTGATTTTTTGGGGGGTTGTTTTTTTTCCTATCCCATTTCAGAACTGGAAAATCCAGCTCTATTTTTAGCACACTGGCAGAGCAACACTTTGCCCTATCAGATTACAACAGTACAAAAGAATGTGTCAACCAGCCACTCTTTCCATCTGATGGAAATTTTGGAAGCACATCTGTCTCTCTGATTTTCTTTCCTTTTTGGGCACCTAAGTCTTGTATGCCCTTGGAGTTCATGATTCTGTCTTTTACTTACACAATAGGAGCTGATGCCTTTAGTGTGGCAGTGTTGGTTTCAGTGATCATTGCTAACCCCAGCGGGGATCACTGCATTCCCAGCAACACAGAAGAAATTAATGGTTTAACTCAGCCTCTCCTTGTTAAAAGTTCTCCAGTTCTCTGCACTGGTGGGATTTCCCTGATTGTTTTGAAATAGTGCCAAAGAACCTCTGATACTTGGATTACCAAGCCACTTTATTTATGCAGCTGGCAGAGTTATAGATATAGGCAGGTAGATTGGAAGAGGTGCAAAATGGAGGTGGGGAAAGTGTATTTGAATGCAACAGCTTTATTTTTGGAGTTTGATTTCAGGCAGAAAGAGTTTAGCAAAACCACCACTGAATATGCAGTCTGCACAATGTTTAAAGAAAAAAAAGGTTTATGAAATAAGTAATTTATTGTGAAATTCATTGAAGAGAAATGTAAAGTATAACCTTATAATCTTTTACTCTTTAATGTGAGTCTTGCTGTGTAAAGGAGTTCTGTTGGCCTTTCTGTACGAAGAGGTATTTTAAAGAGGCAGCTTCACAGCAGAATGAACAGGGGAAAGGCAAATGATCACACACAAAGCAACAAACTTTGCTTTTCCTTTTCAGTGTTTTCTCCAGCTGTCAGTTGACCTCTTCCAAACAGGAGCTTGCTTTGTCCCAAAGGGGTTTCCCTTCACTTCAACCCTGCAATGCATGTTTCTTTGGGTTTGAAACATAAGTTTCTTTCTTTGGAAATGAATTTTGGGTCACAAGTTCAGTACACTAGTAGAAGCAGGCAGGTGAAAGATGGGCTCTGAGGCTAAATGCCCTGTTTAATCAGACATGGATGCTTTAACTCTCCAAAATGCTAACAGAAAGCTATGAATTTGTGAAAAGTTAATGGATTTGTGTATGTTTGGATGGTGGTAGTGGCGGGGGAACCACCCTTCCTTAAAAGTTATTCCGGACTGCAGCACCCTGTGCTCAAGGATCTTCAGGGAGTGGCTGTGCTTGGGATAACTGAACTTTTTCTAGGGAGCTCCCATTCCTTTCTTACCTCTAAGATTATTTTGTTAAAAATGTCCTCTGTCTTTCCTAAGCTGTTGGTGATACCACATTACAAGAATACTTTGGAGGATCTCCTGGTCCATCCAGCTGAGAAAAAGATGGGTATTATTCCCTTTTGGCCTTGTTGACTCGTGCTGTAAGATGTGCTGCAAGTTCTCATCTGTCAGTTAGATTTTTTTCTGTTCAGCCAGTTAAGCATATTTTGGAATCCCATAATACAGATTGTTACATGTATGCTCATGCCTGAAACAGAACTGACCTTATTTAGTACAAATATTTCTAATGATGACTCAGTGGAATGAAGACAGGATATCTGTCTTAGTTGTGGGTTGAAAGGGGAAGTGTAGGCTCTGTTTAGATAACCCATAGTTAGAATGGTTTCCAGGATGGCCGATTCCTTCCAGGTGGGGTTAACCTGAAATTTTAACTGGCGCACCCTATTGATGAAAGCCTTGCAAGAAACAGACACAGCTTGTGCCACTGAGTTCTTACTGACATCTACTCTGTTTTTTTAGGTGTTCTTTTCCTACACATGCAGTGCTGCCACTGACAGGACACTAAGGAAGAAGGCTGAAAAATTCAAGGCTCATCTAACAAAGAAATTTAAATGGGACTTTGAGGCAGAGCCTGATGACTGTGCTCCTGTAGTGGTGGAACTTCCTGAAGGAGTGCAGGTGGACTAAGCTAAGTGCTCACTTAAAAACAAACAGCTGTTTTAAGTAACTTTTTCTCCACAACCTCCCTAACCTTACCAGCTTCCTAGAGCCTGCTTCTCCAGCTGATTCCTCTTCCTGATACAGAAGCAGATGTGAAAACCACAGAGGCATTCCTTGCTTTGTGAGGAGACCAGAATTATTGGACCTTTTCAAATGTTGCCATGTGGCGTCAGTGGTTACTTTGGACACCTCATTTTTTTCTAGCTCTTCTGCAGCAACTCCTCATTCTGTAGTCAGCCAGACTACTAGATCCCTGGTCTCTTCCATCTTCCCTGGGCTAGAGGTGACACCCTGTTCTGAGAATATTTGTGTTTTAGACATGGAGCATTTGCTGCTCTGGTTTGATGCCTCCAGAGTGAGGAGTGTAAGCCTACATGACTGATCATCACAGCTTTCTGCAGCCTGACCCCAAGCTGTGAACCATGAAGTTCTGCTCTTTCTAGGCTTGCATTACAGGGATATAATCAAAACTGTTTCAGAACTGTTGGATACTTATGGTGCTTAATGTGATTTGTTGGAATGGCATGTTGTAGAGGAGAACTGAAAGCCACAGCAGAATTCCTTCCATTCTATACCCCTAATATTGAGGTATCTTATTCCTCCAATTCTGTTAAAAGCCTTTTATATTTACTGCTGACACTGTCTAGCCTGATGTAAAAGAGTATTAACAGTCTGGTAACAAGAAATACAATCGTTGGACAGTAGCCATCCATGTTTCAAAACAGAAAACAGTCAGAGTGAGATAAAAGGTCAGACTTTCTCATGAACCAGGCCCTTCTGTCTTGTTATGATCGAAAATCTTAAGTGTTTTCACTGGTGCCAGTTTCTCCTTTCTCTCCATTCCCCTAGGTAGGCTGTACGAGAACTGGGTGCTCATTCAGAGTTTTGGAAACATTGTAGAATGACTTTAGTGTATTAGCAGCATCCCTGTTGTGTTATCTCATAACATGTACTCTGAAGTGTATAATCACTAAGCTTTTTAGTTTTTGTTTTTTTTCCTCCCTCCTCCAAATGAGAATCCCTGCTGTGTAGGGATCTGGTCCTTCAGCTTGCTTGTTATTTTCTACGTTATTAGACTCCTTCAGGAATTTGTCTGTATGCATGTATAACAAAATACGCTGTTTGTTAGTCTTTTATAATTCAAAATAAATCTCTTCTCATAGGCTTTCCTACAGAAAACATCTGTACAAATTGTTTGTTAGTTATTTAGCCAAAGCTTATAGCACTGCGGTACTGCCCTGTCTCTCATTAGGATGTCCAGTGACTCCAGAAGTAACATGGGAATGATATCCATGACATCCAAGAACAGCTCATAGTTAAATGGTACATGGTGTTGCCTGGTGCAAAATACAGCATATTCTGGAAGGAGCTATGTGGTGATGTATTCCCAAATAATGAGGTGCTTGTCACAGGAATCAATTGTCAGAAGCCATAGTCTACTGCCTTATTGCTATCTGCTCCCCTTCCTCAAGGTTTCTGTATGCTTCGTTACTCCAGTGTCTTGGTTTGTCTGTTTTAAATATTGACCACAGGCCCTTAGGGGACATTACCCCAATTTGGCTGGTGTTGCTGCTGACAGGGTGTTTTGCACTTAAATCTTTGCACAATTTCTTGTCCTGAACACCCCTGAAGTTTTTTATATCGTAGTTTCACTATGTTCTTCACTTGTTTATGTCCATAGGGAGTGCTGTCTTTGCAGTCGGTATTTGGACAAGTAGTTTGTAATCAGTGTTCCCAGCTTTAATGAAAGATTCCTTTTTGGCTTGCTGGCTTTTTGCACCATTCTGATGACTGGTTTTGTTGCTTTGGAGCAGAACACCAATTACTGATATAAGTAGTAAAGGTAACAAGGAGCCTAAGGGCCTTCCTGTCTGGAAGGGAGACAGGAAGAATAGCGCTCTGTGGGAGAGCCTTTCCTGGCCGCAGACCAGGCCGGCTAGGCAAAGTCAGTGTTTTACAGGCTGTTCTGGTAGTGCTCTCATGTCAGACTTCAACTCATTTATGGGAATCGGTTGGACACTTTGAGAGAAAAGGGAAGTCGGCACATGTGAGGCAACACAAGGGATATGTGAGTAAAGGGGGAGGTCATAAATTTGGGAGGAGAAAGAGAGGAGGGCTGTTTTTCCTGTTGAAGTCAGCAGGAAGGAGGGTATAAGGAAAGCTTAACATGTAATGGAAGGAATATTTTCTTGCCTTAGGCCACCATGACTATGGTAACGCTACTCTTCCTTTCCAGCTAAGGCAGATAAAAGCTAATGAAGTGATGTGTTAGGTGATGTAATGTAGTGATGTAATAGGTGATGTGTTTGCAACATTGATTCAGCAAGGAATTAGGGTCAGGCCCAGCAGCTTTTGGTTTGTTGTGAAGTGCCACTGAAACGTGAGGTATGTTGGCTTCCTGCTTGTGTGGAGAGTTGTCCTGCTGCCAGAGTTGCGCGAGTGAGGCACATTGGTGTCATTCCTGGCCCATGACATACTTTCACTGCAAACTGTGTTGGAGCATGGACCCTGCTCAGTCTTGAGTGAGGCAGGTCTCTTATGGATTGACAATGGGATGAGCTAACCACTCAATACCCCAAAGATGCACTGCGCACCACATTTACAATGCAAAACCCAATGTGATTATGTTCAGTCCTGAGAGCTGCTATTCTATTTTTCACTTTACTCTTAGATTCAGTAATGTTAGCCAGACCAGAGTTCTGAGATGCAATGATATTTACCTTGTGTGGTTGCCTGTGTGTTCTCCGTCACCACACTGAAGAGAGAGTTGCTGCCTGTTTCATCGAACCTGCAAGCCCAAAGGTGTAGAATGTGCTAACTCAGGTTAGGAAGGTCATCCCTTCCTTCCCATGGATGTAGTACACCATTATTTTATTGGGAATCAAGGAGTGTTTAATTTTTCTTCTGCTTGATACTCTCCTTGTCAGCCTTTTTCTATCATCATGCCTTTCTAGAGAGAAATGGCACATCTTACCCTGTAAGTTCATGTAGCTTCCTTTGTGATTTCCACCTCCTCCTCCCCAGCTGTTAAAAAAGCAGACCAATTCCATCTGTTTTCAGGTGGATTGCTGATGATGACTTCATTGTGTTGTGGCTGAACATGTACCATGAAGTCTTGGAGCTCAAATTGTTTTTACATGGCAGCTATTTCAGCAATTCTTGAACTCCTACGACAGCAATGCTTGCAGACTTTGAACAGCACCAAGGTCGTATAGTATTAGATGCTGCACAAACATGTAGAGATGTTCTTGTCCCACAACTCTTATCTTCTAAGTGCAAGCTATAAAGACAAAAGGGAGTAGGTGGAGATACTGCAGAAAGCAATCAGAGTGACACTGCATAGATTGTTAGTGCTGTGATTTTAATAATCTTAAGTGAACTCAGGGTTAATTATTATTGGAAACAGCAATTATTTTCATTCCTCAGTGTTTTCACTGTACTGCTGTATGTTAAATTTAACTTTTGATTATTTGCTCAATAGTTGCTTATGGTAACCCTACCCTTTGTGTGCAGTGTGTGTCTTGTTTCAGTTCAAGTCTATTTTTGTTAACAGCCTTTTTTTATTGTTTACATTGTTATTTTTGGATTAATAAAGTAAGGGTACAAATGATAGATACCCAACTAGCATTCGTGCCTCTGAAAAATCTCTCACTCCTATTATTGTTAGAATCTTGTAGATATACACCACCTTTCTTTGGAGCGATTTCTTTTATTTCTGCTACTGCTTAGGTATGCTATTGACAGCTGGATGCCAGCTGTTATGGATGGAGTGGCTGGCACTGAGTTTTTGAAATATGGAAAAGAATGGACTGGAACATCTTTATCCCTTTCTCTGAAAAAGGAAATAAAATCTTCCCCTGATGTTGCTGTTCATTGTCCAGCAAAGCTGTGACAGTGGTTTATTCTACATCCCTGTTGCTATAAAAGGGATGTGCTACAAATCGTCATTCCTTCATGATGTGATCAGCTGGCATTTCATAGCTATTTTTGCTCCTCCTCAATAAATGTGCACTTTTTGTCCTCATTGCAGGCTGTGTAACTGCAGTCTGCCTAGCAGACCCAGGCTAGGATTTGACCTGTCCCATTGAGGCATGTGTTGTACAAACCACACCATGGAATTGGAGCATGGGTGGGAGGATGCACCATACAGAACAGTTGTGCTGGAGCCTGTAGTTAATGCACAAGAGGCATCAACTGTGCATGGGCCTTGCAGAGGGAGACTGTCACCTCAGGGATCGCATTAAGAGAGAGTAAATGAGCTGCAAGGCAGCCTTACTACAAATAAATAAACAAACTCCAAATGAGTTAATCAATAGGAGGAAAAATCCATAAACACAGACTGTCAAAGCTACTGATTTGAATTTGTTGGTCTAACTTGCTGCATTGCCTGCCTCAGTGGGTGTGTTATAGCTTGCTCTGAGAGCTTTGCATTTTCATGAGGAAGAAGCTGCTGTCAAAGCTCAGCAGTTGTTACAAAAATAGGTCATGCAGCTGCGGCTTTGCTGGTGAGGTACCAGGCCTGTGCCTTGCTTTCTTCCAGCAGAGCTTATCTCGTATTTCCAGCAGCACTTGTCAGCCTCAGCTTGAGGTGCTTTGTGGTCCTCCAGGGATTTGAAACAAAAAGGCTGCGCTCGCATTTGTCGCAGCATGTTTGCAAGCCAAGGCAGCCCCTGACAGGTCTCCAATTTGGGTAGGCAGGAAGTGATAGAGAGCACAAAACAGCTCAACTGAAGGGTTAATTCTTCATCTTAGGCCCCTTGCTGCGATCATGACAGCTGTTTCAGTGGCCTGGTAATTCCTGTGCCCTGCACCTCCTGAGCCAAAAGGGACATTTATCTCAAGTGCCAAAAAGCTTCCTGGATTTCAAATCTCCAAAGCCATAATGCTTAGGGACACCCCCCCCCTCCACCTCCACCTCTTCCTGGCTCGTGAAGGCCTGGAAGTTTGTAGTTCAGTCAAGAACTTTTATGTGCCATGCAACCCTGGCCTCATAAGAGAAAGGTACCAGTATGGCAACCAGTATGTGCTCTTCCCTGGTGCTGCTGTGTCCCCTTTGCATGTGTACTTACTATCTCCTTGCCAGGTTTCCTAGAAATTCTGTGAAAATTACACCTCTCCCCACCATAGTCATTAAATAATTCAGTAAATCAACTGAGATGTGTAAAGTAAGAATGGTGAAAAAATCAGGCATTTAGCGGCAAGTAAGTAAATGAAAGGCAGGAGTGCTCTGGGACTTATCTGGAGTAGAAGGAAGAGTAGCTCTCTGCTGCCTTGGCCTGCTGGAGCCCCTGGAAGCCTCTTTGCTGGGTTGGAGACTGGGGACCAGTGTCTGCCTGGGACACATGCGGGACTCGCCAGAACAGGAGGGAGTTTTATCCTGTGCTGCAGGCTTCATCACTTTTTTCAAAGTCAGATTTAGCCATGTTTGGTTTATGTAGAAAGCTGAAGTTGATTTTAAAAGCAAAAGTTGCTTCTCCTCCCCTGCCATGATCACTGTGCCTGAATTCATTAGGACAAGACTGGCAGGAGAGTTCAGTATAAAGGTAATTGCCATGATTTTTATGCAGCACAGTAATTTAAACTCTAATATAGATGACAAGTTTCAAATTTAAAGTTGTTTTGTAAAAAAATACATTTTTTTCTTAAAGAAAACAGGTTGTTTTGTTCTAGTTTCCAAGATCTGATTTCTCTCTACTTGGAGAGCAACTGGAAGCATAAGGAATAGCAGGTGGAGACCAGGAGGGCTTAATTCAGAAGTAGATGTGGTTTCATAGGAGGCTGTTGAGGGTTTTGAAATGAGAGTCATTGAGGATGTTATTATTGAAAAATTAGGTGCGAAAAAAACATTCCCTCTTAATGTTGAAGTTGGAACTGTTTTGACCTTGCTTTGGAGGTGTCAGATGTTGTATGAAATCCTGTGATACAAGAACAGTTTTTTCTGACTGGAAGCAGAATTTAGGATTCTTAAAGAATTATTGAGTAAGTGCTTTTGAGCAAGCAAAGAGATGACTATGTCTGGTTGGAAAGGTTCTTCAAGGACATGGATTTCCTTGAGAATCTGGTCGATTTAATCCTGGTTTTTGTTCTTTCTGAAACTATCTTTGTTTGGACAGTGGGATTTTCTGGTAGTTGTTTTTTAGGAACCTGTGTTGGGTATCCCAAGCTAATTCTGTAGCTGGAAGGTTAGCGGTGAAAAAGGTTGTCTGTGGGACTATTCCACTACTGTGAAAATTGTGAAAATTACTTTTAACTTTACAGTTAATGTGCCAGGAGCAGTCCTGGCAATCACAGAATCACAGAATGGTTGAGGTTGGAAGGGACCTCTGGAGATCATCTACTCCAAAACCCCTGCACAAGCACACTCACCTAGAGCACATTGTACAGGATTGCATCCAGGTGGGTTTTGAATATCTCCAGAGAAGGAGACTCCACAACCTCTCTGGGCAACCTGTTCCAGTGCTCTCTCACCCTCACAGTGGAGAAGTTTTTCCTCATGTTCAGATGGAAGTGTCTGTGTTTCAGTTTGTGCCCGTTGCCTCTCGTCCTGTCGCTGGGCACCACTGAAAAGAGTCTGGACCCATCCTCTTGACAGATACTCCCTTCAGATACTTAGACACATTGATAAGATCCCCCCTGAGTCTTCTCTTCTCCAGGCTGAAGAATCCCAGCCCTCTCAGCCTTTCCTCATAGAAGAGAGGCTCCAGTCCCCTGATCATCTTCGTAGCCCTATGCTGGACTTGCTCCAGTAGTGCCACATCCCTCTTGTACTGGGGAGCCCAGAACTGGACACAGGACTCCAGATGGGGCCTCACCAGGGCTGAGTAGAGGAGGAGGATCACCTCCCTCCACTGGCAACACTCTTCCTGATGCACCTCAGGATGCCATTGGCCTTCTTGGCCACAAGGGCACATTGCTGCCTCATGGTCAACTTGGTGTCCACCAGCACTCCCAGGTCCTTCTCGGCAGAGCTGCTGTCCAGTGGGTCAACCCACAGCATGCACTGGTGCATGGGGTTATTCCTCCGCAGGTGCAGGACCCTGCACTTCCCCTTGTTGAACTTCATGAGGTTCCTCTCCGCCCACCTCTCCAGCCTGTCCACGTCTCTCTGAATGGCAGCAGAGCCCTCTGGTGTATCAGCCACTCCTCCCAGTTTGGTATCATCAGCAAACTTGCTGAGGAGGCACTCTGTCCCTTCATCCAGGTCACTGATGAAGAAGTTGAAGAAGACTGGACCCAGTCCTGACCCCTTGGGGACACCGCTAGCTACAGGCCTCCAACTAGACTCTGCACCACTGATCGCAACCCTCTGAGCTCTGCCATTCAGCCAGTTCTCAATCCACCTCCCTGTCCACTCATCTAAACCACACTTCCTGAGCCTGTCTATGAGGATGTAATGGGAGACAGTGTCAAAAGCCTTGCTGAAGTCAAGGCAGACAACATCCACTGCTCTCCCCTCATCTACCCAGCCAGTCATTCCATCGTAGAAGGCTCTCAGGTTGGTTAAGCCTGATTTCCCCTTGGTGAAGCCATGCTGACTGCTGCTGATCACCTTCTTGTCCTTCACATGCTTGGAAATGGCAACCAGGGTGAGCTGCTCCATCACCTTTCCAGGGACGGAGGTGAGGCTGACTGGCCTGTGGTTTCCTGGGTCCTTCTTCTTGCCCTTTTTGAAGACTGGGGTGACATTGGCTTTCTTCCAGTCTTCAGGCACTTCTCCTGTTCTCCATGACCTTTCAGAGATAATGGAGAGTGGCTTAGCAATAACATCCACCAGCTCCCTCAGCACTCGTGGGTGCATCCCATAAGGGCCCATGGATTTGTGGGTATCAGGTTTGCCTAAGTGATCTCTAACCCGATCCTCCTCGACCAAGGGAAAGTCTTCCTTTCTCCAACTTTCTCTCTTGCCTCCAGGGTCTGGGGTTCCTGAGGGCTGGCCTGAGCAGTAAAGACTGAAGCAAAGAAGGCATTCAGTAACTCTGCCTTCTCTGCATCCTTTGTCACCAGGGCACCCACCCCATTCAGCAAAGGGCCCACATTTTCCCTAGTCTTCCTCTTGCTACTGATGTATTTGAAGAAGCCCTTCTTGTTGTCCTTGACATCTCTTGCCAGATTTAATTCCAAACGGGCCTTAGCCTTCCTCATCGCATACTCTGACAATGTTCCTATATTCCTCCCAAGTGGCCTGTCCCCCTTTCCACATTCTGTATACTTCTGTTTGAGTTTTGCCAGGAGCTCCTTGCTCATCCATGCAGGTCTCCTACCTCCTTTGCTTGACTTCTTACTCATAGGGATGCACCGATCTTGAGCTTGGAGGAAGTGATGCTTGAATATTAACCAGCTCTCTTGAACGCCCCTTCCTTCTAGGGCCCTAACCCATGGGATTCCTCCAAGTAGGTCCCTGAAGAGGCCAAAGTTTGCTCTCCTGAAGTCCAGGGTTGCGATCCTGTTTATTGCCCTGCCTTCTCCTCGCAGGATCCTGAACTCCACCATCTCATGGTCACTGCAGCCAAGGCTGCCCCCGACCTTCACATCTTCAACCAGTCCTTCTTTGTTTGCTAGTACGAGGTCCAGCAGCACACACCCCTCTTTGTTGGCTCCTCCACCACCTGTGTCAAGAAGTTATCACCAATGCTCTGCAGGAACCTCCTGGACTGTTTGTGGCTAGCTGTGTTGTCTCTCCAGCAGATATCAGGGTGGTTGAAGTCCCCCATGAGAACCAGGGCCTGGGATTGTGAGGCTACTTCCAGCTGTCTGCAGAAGGCCTCATCAACTTCCTCTTCCTGATCAGGTGGTCTGTAGTAAACACCCACAACAGTGTCAGCCATGCTAGCCTGCCCTTAATGATTTGAATTTTTGCAGCTTCTCCAAAAAACAATCTGTACTTGTATTCTCTTTACTTGTATTGCTCTTTTTATTCTGCAAAGATTATTATGGAGACAATATCACTGGCTGGAGCACAAGGTTCATCTTGTGCTTTAAAGAAAACTTCAACTGTTGAAACTTGTTTAGGTCAAGAAAGCTGCTCAGTAGCAGAGAAATGGTTTTCAATGAAGGAGAAGGACCTTTGGATGCTTGGTCCTTAGTACATTTTAAGCCCACAGCAGCTCTGAACATTTATGCTTGGTTAATGCAACTAGGTAGAGACTGTCTTACTCCATTTAGTCTAAGGAATTGCTTAAACCCGGTAGCTATCCCTGAGAGCGCTGCCTTGTCTCTGAATGCTGGAGAGATGTATTCTGAGCCTGAACTGGGCTTCCCAGCTGGAAAGGTGATGGAAAAGCTGTAAAGGCTTCACACAAAGGTTTGTAATACATATTGGCCTGGAAAGGGACTGACTGCTTGAGCATCCAGTGTTGGCTACTCCACAGAGCAACAGAACAAGCTTTGAATCATGTAGTTTTGCAATAATCTGCATTTCGGGAACAGTTGTTCTCTCCAAGCAGAGGTCAACTCTTTCCAATAGCAGGAAGATGAACTGTTTCTTTAAATAAGGTTTGTTTGAGAATTTTATTTATTTACATTAATAAATATTCACTCAGTGCTGCTTGCTGTTCCTTCTGTATGTTAATTATTGTGTCCTTCAGACTGTAGTGAGCTGGTGGTCTCACTGTGGGCTGGGATTGTCCCAAGGCTATGGTGTACTGCTAGGCAAAGGATTTCATGTAGTCAGGATTATGGGGTTCCTTTGTTCTACTGTCAAGGGGCAGGGTGTTGAACAGGGAAACGGGGACAGGATGTAACAGTCCCAAGCGTTGTTTCTCAGGTGAGCAGATGAATTGGAATACCTCTGGCTTATTGCTTTTGGGCTGCATGTTTGTAGAGTGATTCCAGATAACATGATTACTTTCTGAGCAATTGCCTCTTCTTAAAGTGAATCATTTCGCAAACAAGTTAAATCTGTGTGAGTTTGGATACATAATGTGGTTCCTGCCTGGTAATGAAGAGGCCCTGCCCAGTGCTTAACAGAAGTGCATATCAGTGAAGGCACAGGGCCTCATTCTGAGGCCTTGCTGTTACAGTAAAGGCAGTGATTGCCTAAAGAAGTGAAGTACTGTATGGGGAGTTTGTGATCCACAAGTGACCATGAACAAGCATGCATGGGGGTGTGTGAGGACAAATGGAGCCAGGGGAGGATGCTGCTGTGTCCTACCAATGAGGCACTCTGCCCATTGACCTGTGCTAGGCCTTGATCCAGGTCTGGAGCTAGGGTGGTGATACAAGGTGCTGCATGGCTTTCTGCTACAGAATGGTCTATTTTGTACCATACAAACTTGATCACATTTGTGAGATTCACAAATCTTGCTGAAGTGAGTTCCTTGGTCTCTGAGTAGGATGTGATGGGGCAGAGGTGGACTGCCAGACATCACAGCAAGAGGAGAAGGTGTTTCAAGCACGAGAATTGCTGAGTAGCCCCACTGGCCGAATTCTTCCACTTGTGCACTAAGCAAAGTCTCTTATCTGGTGGTGTTTTTGTTTTGTTTTCAAACAGCCACTATAGAATTTATAAGCATCACTTGAGATTCTGTTGACTGTCACTGTGAGCTTTACAAACTTCTGAAATACCTTCCATTTGCAATTCAGCAGGGACCTGTTAAACACATCACCCAGCTGTGGTGTGTGCTCACTCAGGGCCTCTAATGTTTTATTTCATTAGCAGGAGTTCACTGGGGAGGGCTGTGCATGTACATCATTGCTGGAAGTTCACACTGCCTAAGTGTGTTCACTTAATGGACTTATTTTCTTAACAAGACCAATAACCAATGTGATCTAATGTTCCTTCTGGGGCTCTCACTCTATTCTCTAGCAGAAGCAGGCAGGTCAAGAGCTCTCCTGCATTTGCAAAAAGATGTTCTGCCTTCCTGATTATCCACAGTTCTCTGCAAAGATTCTTTTAAACTCACAAAGAAAATGTTATCTTTGATTTACGTTTCTCTCCCTCTTTCTTTGCTTTTTCAATGACAAAACACTCATTCCTGCTTCAAAAGACTGGCCAGCTTCTCTTGTTGTTTCAGGGGTCCTTGTCCAATTCTAATGTGACTAATTTCACTGCCTCCCTTATGCTTCAGTATTGGAAGGAAACAGTGTTTTTGTCTTGGGCCAGCAATAAATCAATGGGTTTTTATTTTATTTTTTCATGTTTCTCTCAGGTCACTTGCTCAGTAAAAAGCATCTTTTGCTTGGCTCTTCAAGCCAGGAACTCTGTGCCATCAGATCCTCATCCTTCGGTGATAACTGGCCACCTTTTTGTGCAGAGTAGGATCATAGATGTGTCCTTGTTCTGTGGGTGCATGCAAAGAGAAACTACCAGGATTCGTGTCACCTACATCATGAGGCAGGAGGCTGGAAACATGCTGCCAAGCAGCCTGGTGGTTTGAGACCCTCAAGTAATGACTCTGCTTCTTCTCCTAGTTACTGCAGCTGATCCTCAAAACTTTCTCTCTACCTCTTGTGTGGAGCATGACAGGAGGGCTCTGAAATCTGTGTTTTTTCTGCTTTTAGTGCAGTGCAGAACTAACTAGTGCAGGAATTATCCCACTCCCTCCCAATTCTGGAGCACACTGTACTGTACCAGCGGTTCTGATGAGTCCAGGAAAATACATGGTGGGATCTTCACTAGAGCCCAGGGTTTGTTGAACCCCTGCAGATTTAGGGTGGAGTGCAGTATAAGGCTGGTTTGTTCTGAAGACCTTCCCCTCTGTGAATGGCTGCCTGTGTGTCAGTAGGAGATGAGTCTGTAGTGGGTTTTGGGAGATGCAAATGTGAATGTTTGCTTGGATTTGTCAAGGAGACACTAGGAACACAGCTTTGCGAGATGTTTGAATGAGATGGGGGGTGTTGAGGGTGGGATAGGTAGCTGACTGCACTGTCTAGGGGAGGTGAGACAGGCTGTGTCTGGTATGATATGGAAGGAGAGCAAATCTGACCTGGCTAGGGGGTTGGGGAGATGGGACAAGAGGAAGACCTCTGCCTCCTCCCTCCACCTCTCTCACTGGGAGCTCTGCTGTCCCCTGCCTTGGGTCCCCTGTGGCTCATGTCCAGGACACTGCCAGCTTCTCCATCTAGCCTCCATGGCACAGGCAGGCTGCGTGGGTTCCTCTATGCTAAGCCTATTTGTGGCTGTGCAGGCAGGCTGAGGTCCCTGCTCACTGCAGAGAAGTGCAGGCAGATGGCAGCACACCACTCCAAGTGGCACTGTCCCCAGGAGTTGGGCCCTGCCCTCAGGCTGGCATCCTGTGCCTTGGAACTCCCCTGGCAGAATCCTGACAGCAGGACTTCCCAGGTGACCCTTAGCAGGGGCCAGACCAAGGGGATGGTCTCTGCAACTCAGAGCAAGGATTGGAGACGTGGGTGTCCCTGTCAGGTCCCATGTCCACAATGAGTGACCCTACCAGCATCTGGCAGTTTTACACTTGAAATAGGTTGGAAATGCACTGGTGGGAAAATGACTTCTCTTAGGAGGAGCTTCCCCAGAAGAAGAGCAACAGGAAGAAGAGGGATGGCTGGTAGGCTGTGCTGCTCTATGTGACAGCCCGGCCCAGAGCTGGGGTGGAGAGCTGCAGTGCCATCCCTTCCCCAGCCTCTGCAGCTTGATGTGCTCGTGACCTACCTGGCTGGAGACTAACAGTGTGAGTAAAGAGTGACCTGTCCCAGGTGGTGGGACCAAGCAGCTTGGTGTTCTTCTAGCAGGTTGAAGTCAATCAGTCTGACTGTTGGACCACTCCTGGGTTATACTGGGGAGGAGATGGATGCAAAGACAAGAAAACCCCATCCATCTCACAGGCTGATTGCTGTACTGGGTTTGAGGTGTGCAGTCTTCCACAGGGCTGGGCACCTCCTGTTAGCCTGTGGGGACAGTGATACTCCCCTGTGTCCTTCTGTCAGTCAAGCCTTCCCTTTGGTGGGTAGCAACCCCCCTCCTTGGGGTACTGCGTGAGAGTCTCCTGGTGCAGGCAGTGCTGTTCCCCTGAGCCTGTATTTTGCATGGCAGTTCCCCACATAGTTGATGTGCACTAGCATATGGGTAATGAAGGCTTCAGGAAATAATATTTCTCCCTATGTCCCTGCAAGCAAGGAGAGCTAATGTGGAGGAGAACAGGAGGAGGTTTTCCGTAAGGTGACCTTTGGTGGAATGGTTCTGCTTTCCTTCTTATACTTCTTGGACAACATCTGCCAGGCTTTATGTTCCCCCTTGCAGCAGAGACAGGGCCTGAAGATGCACACCAGAAGGGAGCCGCACCCAACTGTCATGACACTGATCAAAGCCAGCTCTAATATTTTAGCAGAGCATAGGCCACTGTGTGAGTTGGATGCTGTGCTCAGTCTGGTCCCCTCCCCAAAGGACAACATAGCTTGTGAACAGTGCCAATTCTCCAAGTCCTCTCAATGAAGTGAAGCAAGTGTCTTACTCCTGCCTTGGAAGGAAAGATGCTAAAATAACATGAAAAATAAATTTGTTCTTTTGTCAGTCTGAATGCTAGTGCCAGGCAAAGCAGCATCCAGCACACTGAAGCTTGGCAGTGCTGGGGAAGGTGACAGTAGCCCCCTCTGTGTGGATAGGGCTGAAGTCCTGCAGAAGTACTTAGCAGGAGGGAGTGTGGTGGGGACTGCTCCTCCTAACAAGCCAGAAGTAGATCTGATGAGCTGTCACCAGCTGCTGTGTGTGCTGTTGGGTGGACGCCGCATCCATGTTCACAGCTACACCTGGAAAGCATTTTGGAGTAGTTCAAGCACTAAAACTAGCATTTCTTGTCTGTAGCTGGCCAAGAATTAGGCTCGCATTTCAGCTGGGGAAACTGCAAAGATGAAGTGATCTCAAGATTGTGCAGTGAGAGTGTGGCAGAGCCAGGAAGAGTCCCTAGGATTCTTCAAATATGTTCTCTATTGAGCTATCCCTCTTTGCAGAGAAGGTGGCGGGAAGTACAGAGAGTTGTCTGCTGTCAGTGATTTTGGATGAGATGATATGAAGGTTCTTTCTCCCTCTTAGGTCTGGGAAACAGGGCCTAGGTCATATGTGCCATGCTGGGAGCAGATGTAGAACATGCAGAAGTGCCCCTGGGTATCCTGTGCAGCTTGGTAACGGGGAGCATGCTTCACTGTCACCAAGAGATGTGCTTCCCTCCAGCCTCTGAGTCTTGTTAGATCATTGTGGTGTCAGCTCCTCCAGCACTGCAGTATAGTGGTGTGGCTTCCTGGGAGCACACGGCATGCAGGGGTTCAACAGTAGCTGCAGCATCCAGCCTGAAGGAAAGTAACTGGGGTCAGACTAATCCACTGTAGTTTATGAGGCAGGAGAGCAGCCCCGATCTTTGTCCAAATTGCTTTGACCTCAGAGTGTGGGCCTGTCCTGGTCCCTTCCCTGGACAGGCCCCAGTGACCCCCAGCTTGTTTCTTCCCTTTCCATGTTCCCTCTCCTAGATTTTTCTCTCTGGGCAGATTTCTTCTTCCAGGCAAGTAGATAGCAAGTGACAAGCTGCTTGCAGGAAGGTCAAGCTCGAGAAAGTGCATCTCATTAGTGGTGGTGGCAGAGCACAACTGCCCAGTGTACGTATATGCCTGTGATTTACCCCTCTGCCCTCCTCTGGATCAGTGTTGCTCCTTGGAGCGCTGCTCTCCACTCCTGAGGGATGGGGAGGAGAGGATCCAGATAGTCCGTCATTTTTTTGAACCAGACCTGTTGAGCTTTGCTTTTGAGGACCTGCTAGAAGTCTCACACCCTAGCTGCTGCTGGACACCATGGCCATTCCTGTGTAACCTCCTTTCATTTGACATGGAGCCAGTGTCTCTTTTAGTGGGAAGAAAACTGGCTATGTTTTATGTTTTTTTTCTCTGGTATCTGACCAGTACGTTTTGCTCAGGTTACAGATATCTCTGGACTTTGCCATCCCAGACCAGAGCCTTGCTGTGCTAGGTGCTCTACATATGCAGAATGTGTTATGCTGCTGCCTGGGGCTGGGGGGCCCATGGCTCAGGAGAGGACTTTGGCACCATATGCAAGGCAAATCAGGCTCTAATTACAGTCTTGCTAGATCTCTAGACCTCAACACCAGCCAAACAGTCCTAAATTGAAGCAACCAGCCAGAGATGAAAATGCTATTGACCATCTTCACGCTGACAAATCCGCTAGCTTCTCCCCTTAATAAGATTCAAGATTCTTAGTGTTCTGATGAACCTGGAAGAGGCAGTTGAGGCAGGTTTGTGCATGGTTTTATTTTGTGTGTCCCACAGAAAGAGTCTTGGCATTGGCCAGCCACAGGCAGCCTGCTGTGGATGGTGCTGGCAGCCTGCCATCCCCCCAGGCTGGCTGCTCATAGGAAACTCAGGAGGACCAGGGGCAGACATTTCATTTCCTGTCTGAGCTCCACCACCGTCTGCCATGATGTGTCTTTTGGTTCGTGGCTGCTGGGCTAAGGTGCCTCATCTGGACATGGCAGAGCAACTGCAGGATCTGGTGACTTGGTGGGGCCAAGGGGATACTGAGCCCTTCTTTGGGTTGGGAAGCATGTCCCTGTGCACAGTTGTACCCACGTTCTGCAGGAACTGCCAGAGGGTCAGATGCTCTTTGTTGCCAGAGGAAGAGAGAAAAGCCTCTGCACATCTTGGTTTCATGGCAGCTAAGACAGGGGTAAAAGACATTCGCTCCATGTCTCTAAGGAGCTCTGATTAAGTTTAGAGTAGAGCAATCCTTCCTGGTCAAATGTCTCATAGGTCTTTTTGCCTGTGAAGTTCTGAGCTCCCCTGCAATTGCTTACGGCAATTCACAAGCCAGGCAGGGAGCTATTTGCTGTGGCTTTGCACATGCTGTGCTGTCAGGTACCGCAAGGGGATCCTGTGCTTGGGGCTTGGCAGAGAAGCAAAGAGGGGCAATGATTTCCGTCTGTTGTGGTTTTAGGTTACAGATGGCTTCGTAGTGCAAATGAGTTTTGCTGCTGGGCGTTGTGCTGGCCCTGCACTTCCCTTTACAGATCCCCAGCCCTTTGAGCAAGAAGTGGAGGGGAAAAAGGGCTGTTTGCCCTTTACAGATGAGGTAAACTAAGGCATGAAGTGGAGTGAGAACTGGACAGAGCAGCAGAGTAGTACTGTTTTTCCTGACTCCAATGCAGTTGTTGACAGGGCTGAGGTATGCAGCATGGTGAGGGCACCCAAGTGCACTCGCCACGCTCAGCACCATGATGGCATTCAAGGTGCAGATGAGAGTGGCCTGTGGCTGGGGGCTGAGGCTAGGTGGTCAAGCCCTGACTTCTGCCTCACTGCATGATCCAGGCAGGCTTCTGCCTTGAGGCACCTCACCAGGGTTTGGATGTGGTGAGGCCCTGGCTCATTGGCACCATGCCAGTCACAGGAGGGGAACTCTGGGCTCGGGCTCTGTGTTGTGTTGGCATCCATGCTTGCCTGTGTGTCTCAGTGGGGGGAACACTGAGTGTCACTTTCCCATGTGTAGCAGCCCCAGGTGTGGAGGAGCAGCTAATTGCAGTGCTCTGTAAAAAGAAAGAAAGAAGATAAAAGTGACTTCTGTAAAGAACATAATCTCCTGTGGAAGAAATTGCTGCACTGTTCCACCCACACCATGAACAAATGGCCTATGTGCACTGACTAATCCCCTTCTTTCCAGTAATCGCTGAAGAGGACTGTCTGAGCCTGCTGCTGGGGGCAACCCCCTGGCATTTCCACTGCTGGGCAGGCCAAGGGCTGTCCTGCCCATCTGATCCCTGTGTCAGGCTGCCAGGGCACAACAGCCATCCTAAAGGAGCCAAGGGAGACTTCAAGGGGCCTCAAGGTTTGGAGGATTTTAGCTCTTGGTAACTGTGGCCCTTAACTGCATCCAGGAACCCTTGTGCCAGCTGGTCATGCATGGGCCCAGCACCACTCACAGCCCCATTGATGCTTCCCCCTCTGTCTGCCCCCCACTGAGCCAGCATGTCCTTGCAGTCCAGTGAGCTGCAGCTACAGAGCCCTCCCGGGTCGTCTGCAAAGGGGAGGGTGTCATTGTTCATGCACCCGCACTGCAGTGACAGGCTTCTGAGCGTCTGTGTGCAGTGATGGGGCAATATTCTGTGACGGTGGGGAGGTACCTGTCTCAGGTACTGTGTTAAGCGGTAGCTGACTTATTTGAGAAACTGGAAAAGTGTGGAGGAGAACTGGAATATGGGACAGCTTCTGTAGAAGGAGAGGTTAAACAGAGCTTCAAGGAAGTGTCTGATGACCTTTAAAGCTTTTGTCCAGCCAGCACACAATTTATATGTGGAACAGTTTGTCCCAAGGTGTTGTAAAGACCAGAAATATGAAAAGAGATTTAAAAGAGAATTTGGCAAATACAATGATATATCTGCCACCTTTGGCTCAGGAAACTCTCAAAATCTGGCTGGCTGTCCAGGGAGAATATAACATCCAGCTAATTCCCATGCTGTGGGCCCAGGTGGAGAGGAGTCTCTGGCATCTGCAGGCTGCAGGTCAGTGATCCATCACTACTAGCTGTGCTTGTGGGAGCTGATGGAAAAGGAGGGCTGGTTCTTGAAGCTAGCTTGTCACTTGACATCCACTGTGGACTAAGCCTCTTCTAGGTGTGTCACTCCCACACTACTGTCTCTCTTTCCTGTCTGCATCTCTTGCTTCTTAATCATCTCTTGATATCCTTCACCCCAGCCTGCTTCTCCTGTGTAAAGCATCTGGAAATGTGGTGCTGAGATCAGGAACTGACTCTTGGTGAAAGGACTTATGCCTGAAATGTGGGACCCAGCACTGACTTGCTGGAGGAGAGTAAGGGTAGTAGATGGTTTCCCATCTGGAAAGATGGAGCTGCTTGGTTGAGCTTCAGAAAGCAACAGACAGCTGCCCTGTCCCTGTGAACATGTGCTGGGGGGTCAGCTCACGCTGCCCATGCTCCTTGCCCTGGGCCCTGCAGCAATCATAGCGATGGTGGGAAGGGGACAGAGATGTGTTCCTTTTTCTGCCCTTTGCTGCTTGGCAAGCTCAGCAGCACAGCCTTGGATAACTTGGGCTGAGCTTCAGCTCTTCACCTCGCTCTGTGGCAGTGCATTCATCACAGGCATGTGGGCCCAGGTAGGTCACACAACAAAGGGGCAGCCCCCAGCAGGGTTCCTTGAGCTCCTTGCCTCAGTAGATCCATTTTTGTGGCTTGAGAATGAGCACTCAGTGTGGACAGTCCTGAAGCCCAACCACACATGTATATGGTGGTGTGCATGGTGTTTGAAAGCACATGGCAGATGACAGATAAGAGTTAGTGTTGCTCTGCTCATTGCAACACAATTTGTCTGCCTTGTACCAAATGAAGCACTAAGTTGCAAGGAGTTGCTTCTTGATGAGGACACAGTGTACCAGAAAATAAGGTGCATGACTTGGTAATGATATGATGATAGAGTTTTGGCTCATACAAGCAGTAATAAGAGACAGAAGCAGGATTCAAGGAGCCAAATGTTACATGAGAGAACTGGAGAGAGAGAAAGATGTGAGAAGAAGATAGGGAAGATTAGATCTAGGCTATGACAGGATAGTTGCCTAGGATAGGTTAGATTTAGTGATCTGTCCATCCTTGGGGGAGGATGGGTGGGCTGAAGATGGCCATTTCCTCTACCTTCTGCCAGGTAGAGGGATCCTGCCTTTGGCTACTCTGTCACCCTTGCTGGAAGGTGACAGTGTTTATTCGCCCCTCTTACCTGAAGTCTGCTCTCCATTAGCAAGAGGGGATCAGCTCCCACCCGTGCCAAGCTGTTTTCATCTTTGCACTGGGTTTTTTTTTCTTAATAGGATAAAGCATTTTGACATGCAGCCACTGACTGTGTGAGCAGGCTGCTGAAGAGAACGGCATGCGCGGGGAGAAGCAGGCTAACAATACAGGGAGCTGCACTCTCCGTTACTGGGGGATGCTGCATGCAAATGCATAATATGCATAATTTACTGAGTCATTAATATTAATGATCAACCTAGTCTAACCCCTTGTAGAAATAATTAGCAACAAAACTGCTCCTGCAGCCTCATAGATGTCTCGTTTTCCAAAGACAGCAGCGGGGCTTTCTTCCTGCTTCTGTCTTGCTGCTGTAGCACTGATTCCTAGCTCTTCCCCTAGGAAGAGGAATTAGAAAGAGCAAAGCAGTCTTTAAAAGCTTCTTGCTGCTCTCCAGGGCCCTATAGGATCTTGTCCCATACTTCTGAAGATCAGCACAGCCTCAGGACTCCTTGGCTTGCCTTTCCTCCCTGAAATGGGGTAGCTGCTCACATAAATGGCTTTGTGGTTGTCTAGGATTCCACCCTACCCCCGCCCCCATCTTGGTCCAACTCATCTTGATATCTCTTTCCCACCCTGCCATGTGGCAGCTGTGTATATTCTTATAGTCACTGGTGAAATTGTCTTGGCTGGCACTATACAGGGCATGAATCAATGCAGTGTCACTGTGAGTAGATTGACTTCTCACATATGAACCTCCATTCCCATGTTCAGCTCCATTCAGGCCCTCAATTCATGGGTTTCTGCCATGAATCCACCCCAAAGGAGCTGGCTGCAAGGAAGTGGAGCCCAGGTCTGTCTCCAGGAGCTCGTGGCTGTGCCATTGAGGGGAGTAGGCTGTTTTGGAAATTGCTTCAAATTGTGGCTGTTTCTGCAGGCAAAAGCTACTGAGAACTTCTCTGAGAGCATCTGTAGGGAGTCTGGTCCACAAAATGACCATAGCCTGCTGGGCTGACTTCCCTACTTCCTTCGCTTGCCAAGCAGCACCCTTGTGTTTTGTGAAAATTCCTCCAGTTCTGTTTTTTGTGGGTGCTACCTGGCAGCTCCCCCATCCCCAATGCTGTGGGCTGCTGGCAGCCTGGAAGATTTAGGCTGTGACACTGCCAAAGTTTAGGAGAGATGGGCAGTGTGGAAGATGGGTTTGAGGGAAACTGCCGGCAAGGACAATGCGCCAAACTTCTTTTTTGCTTGGTACTCCTTCATTCACCTTCAATGTCCTTTCCTCTCTGCAAACCACTGGGAGGCAGATGCAGCTTGGTATCTTTCTTCAGAAACTCTCGAATTTCATAATCTTGAGCAAGCCTTCTAGTTTTGGGGTTGGGGTGCAGAAAATGCCTTCTTTAATGACTGCACTTAAGCAATCTCTCTTCCCAGAAAACGGGAGGCTGGATGAAGAGCATCAACCCATAATGCAGCCTTTCTTTCTTCTGCTAATGCTTGCTCACTATCAAGGAGGGAAACATAGGCTCTCAGTTCCTGCCAAGTGATGTGCTGTCATTAAAGCTCCAAAGCAGGCAAATGCTTAAGAATGTCTTTGAAGTGCTTTCCAGAGCCTGGAGTGAAGACTCACAGCTGCAGTGCAAGGCTGAGCATGGCCAGATGGCTTGGAGGAGATCTCCCTCCCTAAGTTCTGAGCCAGCAGCTGAGACAGCCTGGACGGCTCCTCTCCAGGCCCTTTATGGCCATGGCCAAAAGTCAGCCCATTCCCCAAGGCTTTCACTGCTCACAGAGATCGGAGAAATTCCAAGAGGGCTCTTGGGAAATGAGCAGGGAGGTAACTCTGTATTTCAATCTGGCTTATGCTTCCCTTGCTAAGATAACCATTCATTTGGGGTTTCTCCATTTGCCTCTTGACTTTTTGAATGATAATAGGGGCACATTTGGACTGTGATGGTCTGCCTTTGTGTTCTCGCAAAGAAACTTTACTTTTCTTTGAAAAATGAGGGCTACCACATGCCCCCAGGAACAGGGCGTCTATGAGACATGCTGTAGTCCCAGTTCAGATCCCTGGTACCTGGTGGTGTTTGCAACTCCCTCAGTATCTGAGACACTGTGCGAGGCTGGCAGAGTTATACAGGACCTCATGGGGAGCTGTGGCCACTGGAGACCTGGCAAGGTATGCTGAAGTGTCAGATAGCTGAGACCAGCCTTTGCTGAGGCTAATCAAGGGCCCTGTTTCAGAGCCGTGGGGCTGGCATTCAAATGCTCTTGATTTTCTCTGCCCAATTCTGCCCCTTTCAGCACAGCCTTGCTGCCTTTCTCCCTGCCCCTCCAAGCTCCTGTTCCTCACAAATGCCCTCACTGCGACAGAGCAGGTCAGGAGAGGAGGGAGAGCAGCGACAGGGGTGGCACAGGGAGACTGCTGCTGAGCTTTGGGGCATTGCCTTGCTGCCTAACGGCTGTGTTGCATTGCTCATCTCTCCTCCTCCCTGCTGCTGCCCTCATTTGGCTGCTTTTTGTAGATGAAAAGTGGCCTTTGAAATATAGGACAAGGTCACCCTTCCGTCTCTACACATAAGCTGCAGCACATGAGGCTGTGCTGTGGTGCGTGGTAACAACAGCTTTGCAGAGGCACCCCCTGCAGGTGCTGAGGGCTACCCCATGGGGAGGCAGTGCCAGCAGTAACATGTGCTCCTCAGATGGATCTGGGCAGGGGCGAGGGTGTGAGTTGGTGCTGCTGGAGTGCCCTGCTCCAAAAGCCATCCTAGTACCCAGGCAGGAAGGCACAGGGCAGAGGATGTCTGGGCTGGTGGCCAGGGCTGGCATCCAGCTGTGCCACCAATGCCCTGGAGCAGGCCACTTTGTGTTGCATCTCTTATACCCTCTCTCCTCTCCTTCCACCGTACTGCTGGCTCTCTCTTCATGCCCTGCCAAAGCCCTGATGTCCACTTTGTGGTGGAAATGCCCAGTCCCACCTGGGTGTCTCCAGGGCAATGGGACTTGGGTGGCTCGGTTTGCAGTCACTCATAGCCCAGCATGAGCCACTACAGGGTAAAGTCTGTTTCCACATGAGCAGGAAATGGTGCTCTTGCTTACCACCAGACCCTGGCTGGCCTGTTCCTTCTGGCACCGCCAGTGCTAGTAACAACTTTATTCCTGCCTCCACCATGTGAGTTGGTGAGGGAACAGGCATGCCAAGAATCCAGCAGGTGACTGCAGAGCTAATGTCTTGCAGACACTGAGATGTGACCAGTATCAGGTGGGCACTTTTGCAAGTGTTCTTGAAAGTGCCAGAGTGGGACTCAAGGGTGCTGTCTTGAAGGTCCCATCAGTTTCAGGCTGGTCTGTGTCCACTTTATGGCATCTTTCTGCTCCTTTCATTGCTACTAGATGTTGTCTTCTGAGCGCCCAAGCCCTCTGTAGGCTGGATTGTCAGCACTTCAGCCTGCTTGAGCCAAGGCAATGTGTGCAAATGTGGGAAAAGTCCAAGTCTGAATGTCATCTTCCCTCCCTCCAAGCATAAAGGTATTGAATATAAACAGACTTGTCATCTGAAGGGGAAACAAGGGTCCCAGAAACAAATGCTGAGCAGTGGCAATCCTTTTTGATGAGAAGTTTCCTTATGACTGTCCCTTATGGTTTTCCAGGTGGATGCCAGCACTCCCATAGTGGTTTTGGTTAATGGAGAAAGATAATCCTGATGTCCTGGCTAATGTTGTCTTTCTGTGCAGTGCCCAGGGCTGTCCAAACTGCTGATGACTGTTCTGTTTCTCTCTGCTGCTGTGTGCTGCCAGGATCTAGCTTTCTGACTAGAGTGCCTGGATGCCCTCTGGAGAGAGCAAAGTACTGCCTCAAACCTGGGGACTACCCTGTTCTCAGCAGTGCTGCAGCATGCAGGTGGGGCTGGTTGAGCCAGAGGTGGAGGAACAGCTGGCCAAAAGGCAGCACTGGCCTAGGTGTTGAGCACACTTGTCCAAGAAACTTTTGACTGCATGCTTTCTACCTGCAGGCCTTCCAGTGCAGTCTCGTGGCAAAAAGATGCTATTACTGAAGAGAGGCAGCAGGTAGTCAGCCCAAAACAACAAGATGGTGCTGTGCCTCTGAATGTAGGACAGGGTGGACCTGTAGCTCCCACTGGTCTTGAATTGTGTAGTGTCTAAAGGCCTCTTTTCAGCTTTCAGAATAGAAGTGCAAGGCTCAGACTGATGCTGCCAGCTCCTACTCCTGGAGAGGACCGGCTCAGTGGATCCACTGGATCACAAAAGCTGAGTGGGTCCACAGTCAAACCTGTGGTGGGAGTGCTGGGTGCATGATGGAGCTGCCAAAGGGATGAGCTTGGCCCCCCTGGAGTCAAAGGACTATTCTTGTCACAGAGGCATGGAATACTATGGTTTTCCTGTCTTGGTATTTCCAACCTGATTTCCAAGAGATGGAATTGCCAGTGCAGCAGACCCAGTGCCATCCTGCTTTCACATCCCAGAGCTACTCCAGGGAAAAGGGAAGGTGGGATTAAGCACTGCTGGCTCTGATGAGTACTGTCTGTGTTGATAGCAGTGTATACCTCCTGTGTGGGCAGACTCTTCTCTGCACATGCAGTTCAGATCTGCCATAACAAAAGTACTGGCTCTACACATACAACATGGATGTCCGTATTATGGACCTGGTCCTCTGAGTCTTACCAGGTGAAGCATCCAAATGGCTGATCTTTCTTCAGCTGGGTCCTTCTATTTCTGTTTCTGGCTGGAAGTGGGAGATGCGCCCTCAGAGAAAGGTCTACTCCTTTTGGACAACAGGATGTCTAGGTATTCCTTTGCCTTGTGCATTTCTTAAGGATGCCTTTTGGTCCTGCAGCCCAGAGGCACTTACTATGCTTGTCTTTCAAAGTCCAGGCCCACCTTTCTTCTTTTCTGGCTGCCTGAAGAGGCCCAAAGTTCTGTGACTCCTTCATCCCACCATCACCTCCTGCTCTCCAAGGCCTCTATGATTACTGCTGTGGGGGGGGGGGGGGGAGGGGCTGGCATTTGCCAGGATAAGGCTGGTCTGGAGCCCCATGGTAGTTCTGTGATGCTAGTACCCCCCCACCACTTGCACAATGCTTTTTTGGCCTTATCTTCTAGCAGACCTTTGATTTGCTGAGCTCTGTCCCAGGACTCTGGGGTTATAGAAGAGGTGGGAGAGAGACACTTGGAGAAGAGAAACCTTTTGGGTGTGCTGTTAATCCCCAAGCAGCCAGTGGCAAATGGCCCAAGTGGCAGGCAGTACAGACATGGACCGTCTCCCCAGGAAGGTGTTTTGCTTTTTCAGTACTCCTCCAGAGGCTGCTTTGCACTTGCACTGCTAAACCCCAACAAAGAAGAGCTAGCGCAGCTAGGGACAATGTCTGTGCTGTCAACACATTCCCAATTGAACTGGAGAGCTTTGGGAAGTTCCCAGGAGTGGGTGCCAACTCAAGTATAAGTTTTGCCAAGTGGCAGACATGGAAGATGAGTTGCAACCCAGCAAGAATTAATGTAGCACTTATTTCAATGACTGCCAATAAGCAAACAACTCAGGACTTGTGTGTCATGGCAACCCTGCAGCTGATCCTTGACTCCACATTTCAAGAGAGAAGGTGAGGAGAGGGAGCCCTAGCTTCCACCCCTTCTTCCAAGGAGGCACTGGGTCATACTCTCCTGTAATAGGCAGGAGTTATATAAAGGATCCCTCCTGCAAATCTCACTCCCCCTGCAATGAAAAGATAGCAGCACATGACCAGGCTTCTCTGCAATCCAGCTCTTCAGATGCCAGGAAAAATTGGTTCCACATTGTAGGGTAGTTGCAGTTATGGTAGGCAGTCCAGTGCCAATCTCTCCAAGGACATCTGCCCTCTGGACCCTATGAACTTTCAGTGACCCTTTCCCATAGCCTGTCTCTGGCCTTGACACTCTTTTAAGTCTCCTGCCTTGCTGGTCTGCTCCACTGCTGAGGGCACTGGGCAAAAATCCTGGGCTATAAAACAAATGTTTTCCCCTGGAGTGTCTCTGAGAGTGGTTTAGCATTTCAAGTGCAGAGATAAGCTCTCCTTCTGGGCATACAAAATGAAGAGTGAGACCCACTGAGCACAGTGCGATAACCATTGCCCAAGGCCTGAGACAGGAGCCTCGAAGCTGGGAGAAATGGCAAAGAGCCTGGACAAATGGGGAGGAGCGTCTCTTGCAGCTGGTTGCTCCTTTTGTGCCCTCCAATCTCTGTCTCTCTCTCCCTGCTTGTAGAAAGCTCCTGAAAAGGCATAATTACCATCTTTTTGTTTTCCCAACCTGCACTTTAAGTAAAGAACAGCTAAATAAATATTTTTGGTGCAGCAGCAGTTTTCAGCAAGGCAGCAATGTGAATCTCTAGGAATTGCCATGGGGTGGAGCAGGGATGTGTGGAGGGCAAGAAGGCATCCTGGAGCCCTCACAGGATGTTTGTGTGTGGGTTAGTATTTCTAATCAGCACAGATTGCCAGCCTTGACACCAAAACTGGGCATGCAAACCTAGGCATGCTTAAGGCATCAGCTTGTGAGTACAGAGCTGTGGGTCCCTGTGCTTTTGGAAACTTGGTCAACTCTGTTGAAACTGGGGAGGGGAACAGGGTTTGTATTTATTAGTGATCCTGGGTGTTGCTTTGTGTGAAATCACCCAATTCCCACTGAGGTTTGTGTGTGCATGGCTGTTTGCTTGCATAGGATGCTAGTGCAGTGAGTGTGATAGCTCTGCACACCTACCAGAGCCTGCTGCTGTGTCTTGATCTCAGGAACTGAACAAAACCTCTTATGGCAGAATAAGGCTGATCTGCTTGTCCGAGCTTGTTGCTGTCCAGTTTAGACCACTGTTTCTTCTAAGCCTACAACTGGCCATTGCAGTAAACTGTCATTTGCACAACTGAGACCTTGAGATGCTTTGTATGATCCATCCTACAGCAATTCTTCAGCTCCTGCAAACTTGTTCCTCTCTTAGTTGCACTGATGTGATGGATGGGATTGTCTCAGGGTGGTTGGTGGAGTTCCCCTGTGATAACCTGTTGTTGGACACGTTAGCTCTGACTGACTTCAAAACTCTAGATCTGGTTCACTGGATGAGAGGGAACTAGCTTTGTACAAAGCTCCTTCTGCATGCCCTCTGCACACCCCTGCTGTAGCCATTCCTCGGAAGCAAATCCTTCAGTGCGTATCTGCAGCCTGCTAACATACCTTCCTGCAACCTGGCCCAGCACACCAATGACCAGGCGCAATACTGCAAAATACTCCCATGCCTGCAGTTCCTAGGGCAGCACCATGGAGAGCAGCAAGGATCTGAGCTGGCACTGGCATTGGACTACATATTTTAGGCCCAGCTGTCCACCTTGGCCCCACAGATGTATCACATCTGCATGTCACTGACGGATGCTTTAAGCTAGGAGATGAGCAGGCAAGGGGCTGCACTCTCCCACCTCTCCCCCTTTGCATCACTTGCTGCAAGGATCAGGTTCGAAGGAGAGGCTGTGCAGCCCTTTCTGACTGTGTTAGAGTGGCATCTGGCTGCCCATGTGGCTTCCCGAGATGTTACACAGCAAAACCCCACAGTCTCTTTGGCATGCAATTGTCCATCTCCTTTGTAAGTCCCTTTCTCAAAATCCCAGCCTGACTTCATGAGCTTTTGACTCTGTCCCACTGTTGCCCACTTCTCCCCTACCCCAAGTACTGGCATGGGGGTTACTCCTGGTGTGACTCACGTTGACTCTAGTACTATTTGCTTTTTGGAGTTATTCACTGATCATTTCTGGTAATTAGAGCTGTTAACTGGGGCAGGGATGTTGCAATAAATACCCTCTTGGGTGGATGTGGGAGAAGGACAGAGGGGGAGGAATTGCTTTGCCCCAGTCAGCAAGCTTAGCATAGGAGACAAAGGATGGGAGAAGAAAGCCATTCTCCCAGTCTTTTTGCTGTAGCTGATCCCAGTTAATAAGCAGAGCCCTGACTTTGTGGGCTGAACTTCTGTCCCCCTGCACAGCCCGGGACCCAACCTCCTTTGCTGCTGGTCCCCTGTTGTGGCAGATGCAGGTTGTTTCACTGTGGATCTGCTCTTCCTGCTCTCCCTGCCTGCCAGTCCTGCGCTGGGAGCCCACCACCCTTTCCAGCCACCAGGGACCAGCGCCGAGTTTCTGAACCCATTAGAGACTTTGCAGCAGGATGGCTGGGGGTGTGTGCGGGGGATTTATTTATAACCTCCCCAGTTTCACCTGTCTGCTCAGTCGTAACAGTCCCAGACATGCTGCCTTTCCTCCCCCGTTTTCCATATGCTAATGCTTTCCTCTCACCTGCCAGGGCTGCTAATATATTTGTTCGTGTCAGCCTGATAGACAGCCCTTTAATTTTCTCCTCCTGCAAACTGCAAGGCCCTGGGAGAGGAAGGCCATCTGCCAGGAGGGACATCATGGTCCAGTGTGTTTCAGCACTGCTTGGGGCTCTGGAGTTGGGAGTCTGGACATGAGTTCTGGTGCTGGGTGGTCTTGTGCAAATGCTGCTGTGCCGCCGTGCCCAGTCTGTCCCCACTGTGAGGCTGGGGAAACTGGGAGGCTGGTTTTTACCAACTGGTGCATTTGCAGCTCTGCCACATGGGGCTGCATAGGACCCATGCTCTGCTCATGCTTCAGTGCTGGGAAAGGGCAGGAGCGGTGACAGCAAGTGCTCCACTGGCCCTGAGATGCCCAGGGCTGGTGGCAGCACTGAGGGCTGGCTGTGGGCTCAGCCAGCCAGCCTTGCCCCCGCTGCCACCCCAAGCCCTTATTTTCTCATCGGGCCTCCCATGATGCAAGGTTATTTTTCTCACTAGATATCATCCATGGTGAGCACTTCTCTCTATTCTTGGACCTTCTGAGCATCTTTCACCCCCCTCCTCCATTTTTAAATTAAAAAGAAAAAAAGAGATGTTTCCATAGGAACTCGGCGAGAGGCTGATCCCGGCCTCATTATTTGCTCAGTGAAAGGAACTTTATTTTCATCTGTTTGTGTACATTGTCAGATTTTGGCTAAACCTACTTTCCTGACTTTGTACAGTGCGTTCTTTTAATCTTCATTTCAAATGCATTCATCCTGTGGCTTAATTTATCCCGTATTGTGATCAAATTTAGCTGAAAGCGATCTGCTTTGCCAATTTTGAATATTCATCAACTGCCTCATTCATTCACTGAAGCAAACCCTGCTCAAAGCGTGTAGCTGTGGCCACAGCAGCCTTCGCTGGGTGCTGGTGGGCAGGGCGCTTGCTCGGGGCACTACCTTTCCCTTTGCTATTACCTGCTGCAAACATACCACCTGGAGCCTATGTCTCTCATGTGTGGCTTCTGTGAGGGAGAAAGTAGCAGTGCTCACCCAGCTGGCAAACAGTGCATGCAAACACCCAGCATTGCACTACACTGTCTGACTCACTGGAAAAGCCATCTTCAAATGTAACAGCCACATTGAGGCTCCCTGGCTGCACTCTGCAGCATGAGCATGATGCAGCATAGAGCTGTGGCAGCAGGACTGTTGGCACGCTCAGCTACTGGCCCGGCTGAAGAGAGAGGAAGGGATGCCACTCCATCCAGGGGGAATCACAAGGGATTGCGAGGTGGGTGGGATGTAGGTCATACTGGGTTCACTCGTGGGGCCTGGAGGTGGATGAGGATAACGCCAACTCCTCTGTTCTCTGTACTTGCCTGGGACTCATGCACAGACAGGATCATTCTAATCTCTCCTCATGACCACTTGGCCTCTATCTAGAACCTGCCAGGTTTCAGCCTCTGTCCTCCTGTAGATGTATAAATGCAGTGAGTTGAAATAGAGGAGAAACAGCCACAACTCAGAACCCAGGAAAAAAGTCATGAGATCTTTGGGGAGACATGGCCAGCAGGATATATTATCTGTGTCTGCCAAGAGCTCCTGGCTGATATTGTGTCCCCACAGTGCTGGGTGCTGGACAAACCATTCCTTCTCTGGAAAGGTGCTGTTACCATTTCCCCCTATTCTAGGCCTGTGTTGTCTCTGATTTGGTGCCTGCACAAAGCCCAGCAGAAAGGTCTTTGCTCTCAGTTACGTATTAACAATAGTGAAGGTAAACTGTGGTTGTGTGAGAAGTTGCATACCCTCTTTCCTCACAGAGCAATGACTTGTTTGTTTTAGGGCAACTATATGCCCATTTTTGTAAGTTCCGTGCAGTGAGTACAGCTGTGAGAGGCAGTGCACCAGGGGAGTGTGCATCTCCCTGTGTTTCGAAGGGCTCTGTGCTCATCCAGAGCAAGCCTCTGGGTTGCTCTGAGCAGGTATAATGTGCTGGAGAGAAGGCATTCATCTCACAATCTCTGATGTCCAAGTCACTGTTGCTGTGTCTTAGAAGGATCAAGGCATTGTGGAAATGGCTGCTGGCTGGCTGAGTATGCAGCAGTCACATTCGCAGGACACCCCATGCTCCCCTCCATCCTGTGGATGCTGGAAAAAGAGAGTTTGTGAGGGGCCAGGCACATATCTATTTCAGGACTTGGGAAGGATTTTGGTTTTACCTTTTGTTTTCAGGCTACAAGTGAAATGTGACAAAGTAGAAAGAAAATAACCTGACTTTGGTGCTGATATTGAGGTTTTAGAAGGAGTTTTGGTAAAGACTGAATTGAAAAGACATGGGATTCTCCCATTCCCTGCTTTAACTTTGTCTCTATGAATCAGCAGTATGTTAAAGATGTGGAAAAGAAAAGTCTGTTTGAAAAATGGACCAAATAGTTCTGTTCACTAGATATTAATGAAAAAATTAAAAAGAAATTTCGGAGGTGGATTTTTTGAAGTGTGAGTGCCCTTCTCTCTCCTCCCAGACCAAACTCCCAGGTCCCAGGGGCTGAAGAGCAGCCCGGAAGGCAGGATTGCCTAGACCCTACAAAGCTACATTCCTGCAGCTGCATGAAGTGGGCACTACCCTGTCACTAGTGCAATGACCCAATTGCTGGTTTGCAGATCAGGGAGTGAGTGTGAGCGGGGGCAGTGATGTACCCACAGGCATACAAGAAAGCAGGACTAAAGCCAGGGTCCCATGGCCCTTATAAGATGCTATTACACCAGCCCATGGCATGCCCTGGATGAATTATGCCTTGAGCCTCAGTCTTTTCGTCCATAAGTGCAAAATCTAACAAGATTTGGATAATGGATCAAACTGGTCCTCTTAGTGTATTCAGCTGGAAAATGGAGGTACCTGAGGCGCCCAGAAGGTCTTCTGGCTTCTAGGTCAGGGGCCAATCTGAGAACTGTGTGGTGGGCTTCTCTAAGGAGGTGCTCAATGTCTTCAGTGCAGTGTTTGCACTGTTCCTGTTCTCCTCCTGGGAGAAATTAAATTAGTTAATTCATAAGTAAGTGAGGTTTGTCAAGTGTTTCATGAGAGAGATTAGAAGTTGTGAGAGTCCCATGGCTGAAGAGCCAGTTGGGTGAGGGTCACAGCAGTTGAGCTTGCTTTTGAGGGTGACAGAAAATTTGGGCTGAGTTTGCTCTAAAGGCTTGGAGAGAGGGTAGGGGAGGGGGAGAGAGGATATGTTTGTAAGGTCTCAGGGACCTACAAAATATCAGTGCTCTCACCGGTTTCCCCTTATCCCCCAGTCCCTTTCTGTGGCTGCAGAGCAAGAATCTAGGCATGGGATTCAGGGATGTGAATAGCCTCAGCTGAATACCACAACCAAAGGGGCTCAGCAATGTCAAAGGCAGCATTTATAAAAGTGACTGAACACTGTGCATCACCTCTCCCTGCAGAAGGGTAGCATGAGCTGCCCAGAGTGAGACAAAGCAGAAATACACACATAATGCTATCTCCAAATCTCCTATTTAAGCCACTGCTCCGTCTTAATGTCACTTTACAGCTCTTGCCCTGGCATTGCACTGCCCCTAAAGACTAGACAGATTACTGGGAAGGAAGCATGCTGGTGCTTTGTCATGGGCTCCTGCAGCACTGTGCCACCTTACACTGGCTGAGCATCTGCCCCAACATAGTTTAGCTGAATACAGCTCAACAAAATTGCTAAGTGGATTGTCTTATCTCCTACACTAACTCAATCTCCGAATTAGATCTAGCTGTTTTTTGCATTGTGTACAAGTCTGTCCTGGAATCATTCAGAAGATCTGTAGTCAGGTGTGGAGGGTCATGACAGGGTTAAACTGGTGGAAAGTTGCAAGTAGCAAGCAACAGGAGCCTCAGACAAACGTACCCAAGGACACTGGTGCAGCTGGGAATGATACATCCTGAGAAAGTACAGATAAACTAGCAGAAGCCAGTGGGAACCAAGGTTAAGGGCAAGACAGCTTTTCTAAACAAGTAGCAAGGTACAAGGCATGACCGCTGCGTGCGTGATCGGTGTAATGATTGGCTACCTGTGACATAATCTGCATGATGACTGGCCTAGCAAAGTGTGTCTGTGAAACCACTGAAGCAGCTAACTTTTTAAATATGCTCAGAAATAAACAATAAAGGTCTCAGGACACAAACCCTCCTGAGTCCGTGCCATTCATCCGCCACAGTCAGGCTGCTTCAGAGGCTCAGCACAGTCCCCAAACTATCTGGCTGCTGTCCACTGCCAAACTATTTGGAGCACACCAGGTAGGGTGCCACAGCCCTGTAGAAACAGTGGGCTGTTGGGCACAGTAAATGCACCTTACTTGTCTCCTCTGTGTCCTTTGCAGACCCAAGTGACTTCCCATCTCTCCTTGGTTTTTGCAGCAAGGGGAGCAGTAGGATTTGTCCCTGGACTTGTTCCTTCCCTTCTCAACAGTCTTGTCCAGACTGGCAAGACTTTGAAGGCAAAAGCTGAGAGTGTTGCCGGAGAAACTCTCCCATTCATTATCATGCTAGCACAGGCTCTGACACACTCAGGATGGGGGAAGAGGAAGGGATGAGCAGGGTCATGGCCATTGGAAGGTGTCAGGACACTGATATGGGTTACAACCCAGCTGGAGGCCAGCTCAGGACTTTGTTTACCTGTCTTTCATTTGACTTCAGCAGGACTATTCCTACCTCACACCAACAAATCCTTCAGACTGCTGGGCTGGCAGTGTAGCACAACCACTAACGCTCACAGTCATTGCAATTCTCTACCTGCTTGCACTGGAGACAGCATCTCCCAGCCCTGGAGCACAAGCACCCAGCCCTGCCAGAGCATGGCATTGCTCATCTGCCTCTCTCATGTCAAGAAAGCTGGGATGGCAGCAGGCAGGCAGATGAGGTCTGAGTTTGGGCAAAAGCTCTCAGGCTGAGCTGCCTCCAAGGGCATCAACAGAGCACAGCATGGTGTAGGGCACCACCAAGACATCAGCTCACAGAGCACTGGTGAAGATTGTCTGTGTGACCCCAGAGCATCCCCGCCACCACAGCTCCAGGTTTGGGGGGGGAGCAGCACTGTCTCAAAGCCAAGACTGATACAAAATATCCTGGACATAAAACCCCTCTTTATGTAAAAAAGTAAGTGCAGCCCAAAGTATTCTCCTTCCTAAGGAAAGCAGGAATGGAGGGTATTTTACCTCCTACAGTCCCATCTTACCCTGTCATCATTTGGTCAGGGAATACGGGGTTGCCTTAGTAGAAATGAGCAGGTTAATATTCTGCATGCTGCTTGCCAAGGAGAGGCTGAGTCTGTGACCGACTGCACTGTAAGATGTGCAGTCCCTCCTGGAGCCAGGTTACACCAGAGATGTGCTCGGCCTCTTGCAACCAGCTTTATGGCTCCCCGGCCTTTTTGATTACTGGGCTTGTTGCTATCAATTCTTGTCTGTCGCTGGTGCCGGCTTTTTAATTTCCCAAGCTGCTTGCCAGGCAAGAACAAATTGCCTATTGGAATCAAATGAGATTGCAGACGTGTTCTTCTGGGACAGCCACTTTCTTCATTTTTTTTAGAGAAAAAGACAACTGCCAAAGATTTCAGAGACAGGTTAAAGGTCACTCAACTCTTCAAGGCTCCAATTTAGATCAAAATCAGTCATTCTTATTGTGAAAGTAAAGGACAAAAAGAGAGTCATTTCTGGCCATGTCCTGCGAGGTCTCCTCCTCTCACATCTGCATCTGACACAGAACAGCTCCCATCCAGCCTCAGCTGCAATCTTAGCACTTCACATGCAGCTCTACTCAGCATCAGCTGCAAAAAGGGATGCAGTAGAGACAAATGTTGAACTTGATTTTATTTCCAAGCTTTGCAGCACTAAAACACATTGAGAAACTGGCTTGAGGGTTTATGTTTTGGGCCAGACATTCAAGTCTAACATTGCATCCCTTCTCTGGAGATCACCACTCGCCTCTGCCACACCTACAAAATGGAAAAGGACCCTTCTGCTGGTAATGCTCCCATACCTCTCTTCAGTGAAGCCTGAAAATGATCCTGACAAAACTGGGGCCTGAGACTCTCTCTTTAGCAAACAAGGTAGGAAAAAGCTGGCCAGTCCCAGCAACCCCCAGGCCACCCAGGACCTTTACATCTCTTATGGGTTGCTGTGCTTTCCCTTGTGCCTCACTTCCTCTGTGTGGGTGCACATGCACTGCCCTGTGCAGCAGGGCTCTGCTCTCACACAGCGTCCCAGGGCACAAGCATTCAGTGTTAATAACAGTTAATTGCTGGACTGACTTGATTTTTAATGGCAGAATGAGGCAAGTGCTGTGCTTTGGCAGGATCTCACCTTCCTCTCTTGGCTATGCTGAGAGGAGGAGGAGAAAGAGGAGGAGGTATGCTCCTGACCGTGCTTCATCTCTTGCTTTCACAGGGACAAGGAAGAGTGGAGAGGAGCATATAGCATGCTGGTGGTAGTGCTTCAGCGTCTGATATATATCATGGGAAAACCAAGTCTAACAATTTCCCATTTCTAGTGACTTTGAGGATACTAAATCCTGATGCCAGCCATCATGGCCTCACATAAGGAGGGCTTGGGATCCTCTGTGAACAGCCCATGGGAAGAGGACAGTAGCCAGGTTCAGCTTCACCACAGGTTGGTGTTCATGTCAGATCTTGAGCTATGCTTCATCATAGGTTGGTGTTCGTGTCAGATCTCGAGCTATGCTGTCCTCTCTGTGTGTAAGGCTCAGGAAGCTAGTGCCAGGCAAGGCTGTAGATCTGTAATGGCTCCAGTGTTGGTGTCTCTGAGTGCTTCTTCACTCGTCCATGGTTAGTTATAGCACAATTAATGCAGTGGTCCCTGCTAACCCTGGCCCCGGCCCGCAATGGCCCCTACCCACCCTCATGTCTGCCTGCTTTGACCTACTCTCACCAGAGCACCAGACAAGAATATGAGGTGGTCACCCATCTCCTCAAAGCCAGTCTATGATCTCCTCCTGTAGTCACATGACTTGCAATGACTCTGTACCGCTCTCAGCCCCAGTAGATCCAAGGGGGCTAACCGTTCTGAGTCTCCCAGCCCTGGCCTGGTGGAGGATATGAAGGCTTTGGGACAGATTCCACCAACTCCAAGAGTAAGGTGCTCATCCCAGCACCTCAGTATTTTGAATCCTTTGTTATGGGACATGCGAGTAACTCAGCACCTCTTCCTTCTCTTTCCTCCACAGTATTGGGCAAAAGCATGTACCATGGGAGGAACACAAAATAGCCAATGCCCCATTTGGTAATTAGTCCCATCAGCAGCAGAAACCATCATTACTCTGTCCACAGAGTGGTTTTCCTGAGCCTCAGAGCCCCTATGGCCACGTGAGCTGATGTGATTCACTGTTATGAGGGAGATGGGTGACGGAGAAGGTTAGGTCTGGTGCTCAGAAAAGCACCTGACTGAGCCCCCAGGTGCTGTTCCCAGCCATGCTGCCATTTACACCTGTTGACAAAGGCTCTGCTGGTCTGTGCCCATGTCCCTGTGGGGACAGAGTGTGGCTGGCAGGAAGGGATTCAGGTATATGAACTGAATCTCTAGAACTTCTTGAAAAGTGTCTTTCTGGCACACCCTGCCCTGCGTTGGCGTCCCTCAGTCTGCCAGTCCCTAAACCCTCCTGCAAGTGATACCTGCTGGGTGTATGGCACTGCGCACATCTTCATCAGGGCGCAGTCCCCTACGGTCCCTAACCATGGGCTTGGCCCATCTGTCCAAAATAGAGGGGATGGTACTATCTCCAGGCAAGGGCTGGAGAGTCTCACCAAATTCCCTTCCCCTCTGCTGAATGAGCAGAAGACTCTGGAGATACTCATAAAAGATGGGTTGGTGTGTTGTGCCTGCGCATGGGGTTAGGAGTTTGATCTGAGACTACCATACCAGGGTATACAGACTGGAGAGAGACCCTGAAGGCAAGCAGAGAGCTGATAAAAGTCCTGGGCGAGTCATGACTTCTTGGAAAGGAGGCAGGGTGGGAGGGAAAATTTAAATGCTGCTTTCCTGTTTCTCTACAAGCAATGGAGAAGGAAGACTGTTGGAAGGCAGCTTCATTTCTTACAATAGCCTGCTCTGAAGCACATGATGTTTTTAATACTTTCAATTGTCAGGCAGACGAAGCTAACTATCAAAGGGTGTTACAGAAAATTGAGGAGTTCCGCACTCCGCAAAAAACCTGAGCAGCTGAATGGTGCCTTTAAATGAAGTACAGAAATCAAGAGAGAGCACAGAGGAGTCTGTGGCTCTTTTAAATCTAAAGAGACAATATTCCTAGGGCTAATGTATCCCCAATAAGAGATTATTTCTTTTAGAAATTCAGACATGGGGAAAAAAAGCTCAGAAAGCCACCGGAAAGACACAGAATTAACCCCAGACCAATGAGGATTTGCCCCCCAAAGGAAGACATCCAAGCTGGCTCCCAAAGCATGAATTGTCCTGACACTGTTGATCTGATAGAGGATCCCACCATTATAGGAGAGACCCCAGCTCAAAGTCAGAGTTTACAAACACTAGCACACCAATTCTACAGGGGTTTGAAGCAAAGTGATACCCCTCACATGGGAAACAGCTCTGAAAGGTGCCAGGTGACCTCTGTCTACCAGGGTTTGCCCACGGTCATGAGAGAAGAAGCTGGTTCAGCATTCGCTTAAGGATGAGTGCTTTGAGGGGGCAGTATGTACCATGGGAGCAACAGAGAAGTGTGAGACACTCTTGGCTCACCACCCCAAGCAGTGTGGTGTGAATAGAAGAGAAATCAAGTCTCCCCTCCCTGGTCATGACTGAGGAGAATAAGAGCTGAAGCAATTAAAAAAAAAATGTAAGCAAGTAAACATTTTCTGTTACCTCCACCAGCTACTCCTGACAAATAGATTCCCACCTAGGATGTGTCTGCAGGATCTGGAAGATGTCCTTAGGGAGAAAGAACACATGCTTATGGGGATTCAGCACCTCCAACAGGAGATGTTTTCTTCTGTGTCAGTTGACATTGTCTTCAGCTCTGAGGTGCTTTGGAGAAAATGGTCCCTTTTGGAGAGTATGGAAGGCCTCAGATTCTCCATTGATGGCCTTTTGATCTAAGAGAAAGTGATCAAAGAGCATGACCAGAGGCTCTGAGAAGTTTTGAGAAGAGTCAGGCCTGATGAACTAAGCAAATTAAAAGGATGTCCTCTAGAAATAACATGCACGTGAGAGTGATGGACACACTGAGGTGTCAGGCTGGGCTCTGAGAGATCATTGGCAAACACCAATTATAGCACAGAGGAGACCTAGTCCAGTTAGCAGCAGTAGGAAGTTATACGATGCTATTCAGAGCTCCCTTCTTTCGAAGGAACCTCAATTTATGCTGAACAGCTGGGACTGTGCTCCCTGCTGCTGTTGTCGCAGGGGCTTCTGTGGCTTTGGGGCCCTCAGCCAGGCCTCTGGAGCATGAGCCCCAAGCATGAGAAGAGCAGGCTCACCACCACTGTGAAAGGATGGGGGAGCCCGGTGGAGGAGACTGAATCCCTTTCCCAAGAGTGTGCAGGCTTTCTGCTGCTGAAAAGAAGAGGTGGCTGAGGCATGTCTGCCTGTCTGTCAAAAGCAGATTCAAAGGCAGTCATTCCCTGTGGCTTTGTTAAGCATATACTGTGTGCTCAGTGTCAAGTCCTTTGGTTTCCCCACTAGTGAGAAGTGAACCCAGAAGCAGGAGAGCCCTGTGGCTGTGGAGAAGCTGGGCTTCCAGGTCAAATGCAGCCTCGCAGGTACTGCTGGTGGGACAAAGTCACCCAAGAGGTCTGGCTTTGCTGCATGTTTGAGCTGCAAGCTGTACCCTTGGGAGGTGTGAGGAGCCGTGTAATTAAAGAGATGTCCTTGCTTTGTACTTGGAAGGCCCTAGCACAGTCCCCAGGATGCACAGCAACCTGAAGGTGAGATTTGAAACCAACATGGAGATTTGGCTAGGGGCTGGATGGAGCCCTGGGTAAGAGAGGAGGATGTGCAGAGCAGGGAACTGGTGTGCTGGGAGGAGGAGGAGGAGAAGGAGGTGGCGGCAAGTCGCTGGCTCACACAGAAGCAACTGCTTCCAGACTCCCCCTGGGGCCTTGCTCTCGGTTTTGTACTTAACTACTACTGAGCAGAGAGAGAGAGAGAGACTGTGGGGCAACCTGGCCCTTTCAGATGTGGTTTGGGACTGTGCCTTGTGGGTCAGAATGCCTTGGGCCTGTCCTGGCTGGTCCTTAACTGAGGGCTGAAGCAAACCAAGTCAGAGAGGCTGGGAAGGAGCCAGGGGCTCTGTCTCTGGGCTCTGGGCATTGCCAGTGCTTGCCACCCGCTGCCTGAGGTTCTAATCTGTACCACGAAGCTTTCTTACAAATACCCATTTGGGGATTTTTCTTATCCTACTGCCAGAGCTGAGATTAGTTCCTGTGGTTACCAAGGGGCTGTCATTTTGCTGAGACAGTTTCAGATGAAGTATCTGTTAGCTTCCAAGGCTGTCTGGAAGCAGGGTGATGATGTGCTGTGCCAGAAGCTGCCATTATCAGAAACGGGAGGATGGGAAACGTAATAGTGTCAAAAACATGCTCAGCAAGAGAATGGAGATTGCAAAGCATGGGGCTACATGGGCAGTGGCACATTTCTGTAATTTGTTCAGAGGACAGGTGTCTTTGGTGTTAGGCTCTAATGGGAACTGTGTGGCTGGGGGAGATGAGCATTTCAGAGAAACCCTAGTGCTCTCCTGCTGAGTCAGTGAAAGTTCCTGCTCACCCCTTCCTGGCAAAAGCCTCCTGCCTCCTCCCACCTCCACCTGGCCATGGCCTGGGCACCGATCCCTGCTGCCCTCGCTGCAGGGTCCCACTGTTCCGATGTGTGCTCTCTCTCCACCACTTCTGCGCTAGCGTCCTCAGACGTCTCAGATTAGGTTTGTGGTCTCCAGTTCATTTCATTTGTGAGTCTCAGTCCTTTATATCTGAACTTGTGCCCCAGGGACACAGATGCTATAAGGTCTGTTTGACATTAATGTTCCTGAAAACTCCAGAGGAAGACAAGCCCACCAGTTTTGCTTCTCCTCATGCTCTGAGGAAAACAAAAGTCCCATCCTGGCAGAGTCAGAGAGTCCTCAGACTCATGCACAGCATATTTGTAACAGTGGTGTGAAAATCAGTGTCACAGGGGAAAAAGCAATGGCAAGGTCATCCTGCCCCAAGGAACAGTGTGGGATAGACTTGGAGGACTCTGTTTCCTACTCCAAGCTCAACTCAGCTCTAGTGTTTGGGAGATGAGCTGTAATTGGCACTGCAGCCAACCTGGCCCGGCTGCCTCCTGTTCTACTGCGTGAGTGCTTGTTCCACACATGTTCCTACAATACCACTTTTATCACCATCATGCTTCCCAGGCAACAGTTATGTGGAAGCAAAATGACTATAAGATACACTGGGCAATATTTGTCTTCCATAGGAATTAAACAATCCCACATGGCCTTGCCCTTAGGTTGCTGCTGAGCCTGGGTAGGCTGGAGAGCCTTATCCCTTCCTGATAAGAGACAAAAATATCTTGAACTGTCAAGACAGAGGGTTGGAAGGGGGATGTCCCCGCCTGCCATTAGCTAGTTCCCCTGAAGAATCCTTTTACATGTCAGCCTCCATAGACTGTCTGCGTAGACACTGATATTTCTTGGTCTTTCACACAAGTACAGCTTTATTCTTTAGAGGAATATTAATATACACACAGATACATATGTATGTATGTATATATAAAACTTATAGATTACTGCATTTCTTGATTTATGTTCCTTGAGCTGTATTGACATGAGGGGTGGGCAGCTTAGCTCCATCAGATCAAGGCTAACAGTTCTAAGTAAAGGGCCATTGCTTTCTGGGCATTTATCACACACAGCCAAGAATGCCACTGACACCATGTTTACTACCTCCTCTCCCAGGTTTGTTCAGTCACATTTTGTCATTCTTGCACATACACTGGTAAGGCACTGTAAGGGCCGTGAGAGCATCCCCTCTCCTGGAGGTTTAGCTGGCAGGGCTCAGGGCCAGCTAAGAGATAGGGCAGCTGAGAGCTGTTTCCACTCCTCTGGTGACCATGGGGACTGTGGGGTGACAGTGCTGTGAAGGGGTGACAGTGAGGGCTGAGCCCCTTCTCACAGGAGCTGCTTTTAAGCTGAGGGTTTAGTGCATAACCCTCACCTGAGCTCCAGCTCCTGCTGCGTCATAGCCGTGCCTGTGCCTGGCCATGGGCCCTGGTGATCCAGACCTGGACCTGCCGATTGAATTCCCCACCTGACCTCAGCCCTGCCTCGTGTCTGTGGATTTGCTGGGTGACCACTGGACTGTGTCTGGCCCTGGTTACAATCACTGGACGTGATCCTATCCCTGGCTCACTGACTTGCCTTCCTGGCTTGACCTCAGTCCCGCCTCATCAGCACAAACTTGCCTGGTGATATGGACTCCTGGTTGAACCTGGCTGCCATCCGCAGCCTGTCCTGCTCCCCCATGTGGGTACTATGGGATAGGATCCTGGCTGGTGAGGGCCCCGCCCTGGCAGCTGTGGTATCACGCTTGGCTCCCAGTCCCTTGGGGAGCAGCCAGCCCTCACTGCACCCTGGCAGGCTTTGCCATATAGTGCAAAACTGAAAGGGTTATTGTTCTTTGACCCATGAAACAAAATCAATATAGAAATGAGCTAAAACCTTGCTTTATATAATATATCAGGTGAATAAAGTCCAGCTTGGTGCATCTGGTTAGGAATTCTAGCTGTTCTTCTGGCTGTTTTTTTTCCATCTTGGCTTTTTTTTTTTTTTCTAGAAGCATACTTGGGCAAGCATGGCTTTCTTTTGATGCTTGCTGTCAAAAATCAGGGCTGGGGAGTCACACACTGTTACCTACTAACTCATTTGCACTGTGCAATGCCCCGCACCTTCCTAGACCATAGACAAGGTGCTAGGTGATGTACGTTTGCTATCCAGAGGGCTATCACTACTCTGAAGAATGGAGGTAGATATATATATGTTGGATGTATTGAGAAAATCAAATTACAAGCTCAAAGTTTCAATGCAGTCTGTGGCCAATGGAGGATGCTCAGGAAAGCATAAGAAACATGGCAAGCACAGCCACTCCAGCCACCCCATTGTGATTTCATTGCTTGTTTGGAGACTTCTGAGCTGGAAGACCATCATTTTAAATAGCTGTTTTGGATCTATCTCATCTTGAATCCCTTTATTCCCTTTGCCAATGCAAGGAGGTCCACAATTTCCTGACACCTTTGTATGGACAGATCCTTCCTTTTGCATGTTTTAAACCTTCTGTCTAGCAGCTTCTTTGCTGACTTAGCTTCTGCACTGAGAGAAACAGTGAATAACCAGATGTGTTCTCATCCTCATCATCTCTTTATCTGTGCCCCGCAGACCCTGCAGGACAGTGACCTAGCCAACTGGTAGGAGCTGGATTTCCTAATTTCCCTTTTCTCAGGACAAAACCTTTTTCTCAGGACAAAGCCAGGATTTTTCTCAGGACAAAACCTTTTGCATTCCTGAAACTGTGGAGAGAAATAAGAGTACAGGATGGTCTACAATCTAGCTGATGAGAAACTGCTCACAACAGGCAAGCAGCAGGCTGGATTTCCATGGCTTTTTCTGACTTGATACTGAGGGCAGTAGCAAAAGACCCTTTGGGGGCCTGTGCCAGAGTTGAGGCCAGGAGCGTGCCTTAGCCTTCTCTGCCCACCTCTCCATGTTGGCTGACTGCTTCTCTTGTGATTTGTTCCCGCATCAGCTCCAGGCAGTCCAGCCCTGGATTGTATGGCAGCTGTCTAGACAAAGCCCTTCTGAATTGGCAGAAATTAAGCAAGCGTTATGTGAGACAGGGAGCTTGGACGAAGCATGAAATGGCTCTGTCCCTCCCTAGCAGTTAATTTCTAGATTGTCAGAGCTGTTTACAGATGTCTTTGTGCTTCAGCCTTTTGGTCAAGGAATATGATAGTAGCCAAAAAAGTGATGAATAACAAAATTGAGGGCTTTTATCCATTAACTCTGTCTGTCGGGCACATGCTCACATACACAGTACAGCAATCTCATGATACTTGATAGGCAAAAGGCTGCAACATTAGCAAATCTCTGGGTATGTTGACAAGAAGGTGAATCACTAGCTAGACAGATTCAGGCAGACAGCTGCCAGGCAGACACATGGCTAGATAAACAGAGAAGGAAAAAGGTACAGTATCTGATCAGTAGGTGGAAAAGCATTAAAGATCCTTTCATGGTTCATCTGTAGTGCAATAAATAAGACTCTCACTAAGAGGTAGAGAGCACATGTCTCTGTGGTCTGCAGGAGTGTGAGTGATGTATCCTTGGCAGGATCTGTATGGAGGGCTGATATAGTCCCTCATTAATAAAGCCAATGTCTTTTGTCTCCTAAGCTTCCAAACCTGTTCTTACTGAACTGGGAACTGAGATGCACAAAAAAAAGGGAGGATCTCAGCTCTGCAGAGCCAAAATTTTTGTTTTCTGGTACACTGTTTTCCACTTCCAAGATTTCTTTGTTCTTAAAATGGGCCTTTTCCCCAAGATTCACAAAATGAGTATTGCCATGCTGAGAACATCCTAAATCACACTTATATTAAAAAAATCTACTTCCCTCCATAAATAAAAATAAGCTATTTTTAATGAAAATATTTGCAATACTTTGCAAATCTGTTGTGAAAACAGAATGATTCTTGCATTCATAATTGAAGGCTGAGGAGACTGGCAGAGAGCATTTCACCATTTCATTGCACATTAGTCACTCTTCGAGTGGAAACAAGAGACATCATATACACATCCAAAAGAGAGAAGGGAAAGAAATCTATAGAAAAAGAGCACTTTGTGGATGAACAGATGAAGGACAGGAGAAGGGAGGAGTGGGATGGAATTTGGGCAAAGCATATGTAAAAACAATGGTGAACCTGGATAGAAAAATACGGACAGAGGGCAAACTGAGCATTAGCAGAAGTCCTATTTGTTGAGCATCTTCTTTGCATCTGAGAGCTTCATCTTGTCCATTCTAGGACAGATCACAATTTCTCTACTGTACCTGACTGCCTCAGTACAGGATATGTCTAAGAGGTAATAGAAGGTAGGAGAAGCAGGTTTATAGGACTTGCAGAATTTACTCCAAAGAGAGCAAGTAGCATGTGAGGTCCTGCATGGAGCATCAGTTGCCTCAGCATAATTGACCACAGGCTTTGGCTGGCAGACTGTATTTGACCACAAATCACCAAACAAATCAACATCTGATGTGGATTTGAAATACCAGCCTTGTCATGTCCCTCCTGGATTTTGCATGGGATTGGAAGTGAAAGATTTGAAGGCAACCAAGTCATTTGTCTTAAGTGTTTTTCAGAAGGGCAAGCAGAGCTCAGACCCCTTGTCTGAATTGCACTAGGGGCTGTACAAGCACTCTGCCTCAAAAGCTGTTAATAAGTTTAGAGGCAAATAGGCAACACTTGAACCCAGCCACCACAAAATTCTGCTGACTTTTGATTTTTTTTTTTTTTCATACTCAAAATCCACTTAGGAAACAACATTTACGTTCAAAATTATTTTTTGATTGCAAGATTATTACTCTAATTTTCAGTTTTGCATTACTATTTTTATTTTTTACATAGTGGCCCAGTATACACATCGCACCATCGAAAGCCACATCACGGTGTGTACAACCACTGCTGATGTATCCTAACAAACAGAACTGTTTTGTAGTAAAATGTTTTGACACTTTGAACAAGATAGGAAGCCAAGCACGCAGCATACTAATTAGAGGACCAGCAGTTTTCAATATATTAAATAATGACTTTAAACTAACACAAAACTATTGTGTCAAAGTATTTCATTAAAACACAAAGAAACACTTTGATCTAGAAAATAAGATGTTTCAATCAATGCTAAGTAAAAGCTATTCAGAATGATGCGAAACAAATACATTAATCTGAATAAAACAATGGAAGTGTAGGAATCCTATGCCCCAGTGTGTGTCTGATGCATGTTACACAGCACTGCCATTGACACATCGCAAATGATGTGAATGTAAAGAAATACAAGTTATATCCCTGGAAAAAAACAAGATGAAATTTTATTTTGAAACACAATTTGCACTTCTGTCTTCCAAACTATATTTGTTCCAGAATTGCCCATTTCATGGGACAGTTTTCTCTTGAGCTAGGATTAAAGCAGGTTTCAAAATGTGTCAATTTCTTATTAAGTGCAGTTTCCAAGTTTTGGCCACTGATCAGTTTGGCTCGTTCCCCATTGTTTTACTGTCTCTTGCCTGCCCACAGCTGGACAAGGCAGCTAGAGACCTTTCTTCCTGCAGCAAAGCTTTGGGATCCCCAAGCAGAGGCTTTCCTGGCTAGCGTGTGGCCATGTTGGTTTTATAAAGCAGACTGACATGATCCTGGAGTGCAGCCACCCTCTTGTCACCCCCCCCCCCCAAACTGTTGTAGATGGGCTGAAAAATGTTCTCCCTCGAGGTTGATGCTGTGTGCCAGGGTTGCAGACATGTGGGGCCAGAGCAGATGCTGGGGGCATCTGCCTCCTGCCTCCTCAGATGCCTAGCTCCTTGTAGCTGAGAGCAGCAGACCACACTGTGGCTAAGCAGCTGCTGCCAAGACACAGTCCCTGCGGTGGCGGGAGTCTGTAAGGAATGCTGCAATCCTGCACAACCTTAGGGCCTCGCTAGAGAAAACAACATCTCTGGGAGTAACTCAGCTTCTGACTCTCTCGTACAGTACTAGAGCCTAATTCTGTTGGTTTGTCTCACAAGCAAAGTCTGGCTCCCTCAGGAGGCTGTGGTGCTATTCTGAATGCACGCTGGGGTGACTGAGAGCAGATCTGAATCCCTCAGTCTATCATTGCTAACACTGTTATTGTGCTAATTAGAAGAGCCATTTTCCACTCCATGTACCATAGACAGTTTGGGGTGAGTTGCGTGGTATTAATTCAATCTTGGCTGCTCTCGTGGCTCATGAAGATCCAGAGATCCTCCCTGCATTATAATGTCACAGCATCACCACACAGTTATTTCCTCCCATCCCCAAGCAGCGACTCAGTTATTATTCCCACTCCAAGTGATGGTGCGGACGCTGGCACCCATCCAAAGCCCTGCAGTGCCATCAGGACAGAGGTCTTGCTGCTGGGCTGTGTGCCCAGCTGTCTGCAGAGAGCTCCCCACAGAAGCCAGGTGTCCCACTGCACAGCCTCCTTGGCCAGGAGGCAAGCCTGACATTTTCTGTTCATCTGGGTTTTTCAAATATATGCTAAGCAGATAATCCTGGCCAGAAGACATAACCCATTCATCTTACCTCAGCTTGAGATCCATATATTTCTTTCTCCTATTCTGCAGAGTTGTGCCAGAACTTGCTGGCAGTACCTGGAGTTGGGAAAATGCTGAGATGCTACAAATCTTGTCAGGGACTCAGCATAAATTTCCTGATTACGAACACAGGTAGGCAGTGCTGAGTTTCTCAGACACATGCACAATCGGCCACATTAGCCTCACACACATGCCAGCCTGAAAGGGGTAGATAGACAGGTTGACCAGACTACCCTTGTCCCCTGTTCTAACACAGGCACCCACTGGACAGTCACAGACAGCAGACTGAGCTCACATAGGCTTCAGAGCAGAGCACCTGGCTTCTCTGCAGCCAACCTCTGCATGCCAGAGAGACCAGGAACTCTGAAAGAGGCAAATGAATGCCATGGTACAAAACCTCAGCAGGGTCCACACAACTGCTTTGGAGCAGGAATGCTCTGTACAACTGCTTCCAGTTGCTGCATTTAAAATATTAAATAATGAAGTCACTATTTTCAACCCAGGTGAGAGTTGCTGTGGGATCCACTGTTGCAGTGCATGGATAATTGCCCTTGTGATGGGCAGTAGGATCATTTCTGATTCTAACTGCAGCAGTACAAAAGGTACCAGCCAGAAGCTCCAGATGAACCATCCAGCTAGAGCAGCTGCATCACAGCTTGATTTGGTGGCCTTGGCTTTGAGGAAGTGCTATGTAATTGCCTTGGCCCCCTCAGAAGACCAAGAAGACTGATTGCTGCAAGCTGCGCCCAAAGCACCAAGGCCAGTGTCTCATCAAGCACGGTACCTGCTTGAATGCCTGGGTGCAGGAGAGTGTTGTTTGGCTCAACCTGTCCCTGAGACACTGCCTGAGGACACTAAGCACAAGGCAAGGCAATCCCATATGCAGGGTGTACACCCAGATATAAGCAGCTGTTGTGAGGCTACTTTCACAATCGCAAAGGCAAATCCTTCATCTCTTCAAAGGACAGTTCTCCTTCACATCACAGAGCAGCCAGAATGAGCGGCCCTTTCCAAGGAACACAGAGCCCAGGCAGGGCCAGGCTTGGTAGCGAGCTTTGGGGCTACCCAGACAAGTCTGACCCCTTGCAAAGCCCTGCACTGAGACAGTCCCTACACCGGAAGATTGCATTTGTCCCACCACGGCAAGAGGTGCATGCTGGTGGCTATTGCCCACAGGATACTGCTTCTAAAGGGTCACTCCTGCCTTACTGGTTGACTGGAGGCCCTGATCACACCCCACTGGCACCTCTGGGAGTGTGAGTGGGCTTTGGACCAGGCACTGCTTCTCCGTAACAAGCTCAGGAGGGGATTTCAGCTGGGATGATGGATTCTTCCGGAGCACAGAACACAGCTCAGCTGCTACCTTTAATCTAGCCAATCCCACAAAGGTAGCAGCAGTCATCAGGAAATATATAGATTGTCAGTAAAAGGGAAGAAAATGGCTGTCAGTGAAAAAAATTTATGTCAGTAAAAATGGCAAGATAATTTAGAAAAATCTGCTTTTCTTCCTTTGGTTTTAGTCTCTGGTTGGTGTCAATGCCTTGAAAACAGAGTGTGAATTTAAGGACTTCTTCATGTTTTGAAGATTCGAAATGATGGATTTGGTACAAAGGGGAGCACATCTCTCATGGAGTGGTGCCTGGACCAGTCTCTCCTTGCTGCAGGTCTGTCCCACACATCCCTGTCTACAGACAGGGCTCTCCCTTTGCACTTCAGGGGCAAGGTGATGTGGCCAGGACTACCCTAGTCTTCCCTGGTGGTGGCTCAGGCAAGGCTGGGAGCTGCTCCCATGCAGTTGCTTGCTGCTGACCCTATGGAGGTGCCCACCTCCCTCGAGCACCCACCAGGCCTGGGTGCCTGTTGTCCATTGGCTCCCTGACAGTTCATCCCTCTGATGTATGGGCTGGTGTCTACGTTGCCTGTGTTGTTCAAGGCTGAATGGGAGGGTCTGCCTTTTAACAAGTGCCTGGTGTCAGCACCATTTCTGCAGAGAGAAAACAAGATGACTGGCTTCTTCTTTCCTGCTGAGTATGGCATTTTGCAGTGGCAGCATGTAGTAGGTATCCCTCAGGCCACATTCCTTATTCAGAGATTTACTCTGCAATAATGCACATGTAAAATGTCCCTCTCCTGGCCTGGAGTGTTCATGGCACAGGGCACGCCCTGCTACCTGTTATGTGTTTGAGGGAGATGCACACACCATGCTAAGAACCTTCTCTCCTTCTACCTGGCTGGCTTCTTGGCCAGCACAGGGATGTTGGAGACTCCTGATAACTTCTCCTCCCCAAACTGGTCCAGGGGATCGGTTAGTCTCATGGTCCACAGTGACATGAATTCAGTCCTTCTGCCTTCTTTTCCTTCTGCAGGGAAAGCCAAATCAGGGGCTCCCCTGTTGCTTTACTACATGTCTCTTCACATCCCTTTCTCCTCCCCATTCTGCAACTTTTTGCGGAACCAGAGAAGTCTGGCATCAGTGAAGCAAGCACTCCAGCTTGTGCCAAACCTATCTCACAAAGACCAGTTTGCGCAGGACTAGTCAGCAGTTCCCCCTGTCTGCAGCTGGCCTTCTGCACAGCCCTGGCTGCACAGGACTCCTGCATGCTTAAACTGCAGTCACAAGCAGCCGTGAATCTCTGTCATCAATGTGGGTGTGCACTGTGGCAAATCAGTTCCTCCTTGGGAATGGCAGAAGAATCATCTCATCTCTTGAATCCCAGGGAGTGCTCCAGGCAACCCCAGAGAGCCCTTCTTGCATCTGAGGCTGCCCTGCTTGCAGGGCATTGAGCAATGCCTGCCAGGAAGAGCAGCTCCCCTTCTCTACCTGGCTCTTGATGGTGCCAGTCCTCAGAGTGCCTTCTGCTGCCCAAGCCCTGGGATTGCCGAAACTCATCCTTGTTCATGCTCTGACAATCAGGCTGCAGAGCTTTTGGAGCTGGTGTCTTCATGAATGCTGCTAGGCTGCACCTGCCTGGTCTTCCTAAATGGGAGCTGAGCAAAAAGTGCATGCACCGTGCACTAATGGTATGTTAAGTGAATGGGTTCAGTCCTTGCACTCTTCCACTGGTCTTCTCTTTCTAGCCAAAAGACTCTTCTGCTACAAACGGCATTGTCAAGGCTGATACAAGGCTTCCGAGACATCCATTGTACGTAGACCTTGACGAGTTCTGTATTTGTGGTCTCCATATGCCAGACGTAGCAGACCCAGAGGTAGTACCTAAAAGGTCTATTTAAATTCTTCCTAAATTAAGCTGCCCTCCCCACTGGGTGTCCAACTTCTCTCTCACAAGCATGGACTGGAATTATTACTGTGGAGGTCCAGGAAAATATCATTTTTCTCAAAGCTGAGTGATTATGATTAATGTAGGTCCAGCTAGCCCTGGCTCTGGGTTCTCACAATGCCAGCAAGAACAGAAGCAGAAGTCCAGGAAAGAGCAAGAACAGGACAAGCTCATATCATCCTTTCTGCTAACGCTACCTCAGCCTCCAGTATTTTTCAGCTCAGGGATTACCTGAGCCAGATTTGCTTTCTGGCTATATAATAACTTCCCTGCAGATTTCATTTATTTTCATTTATTTTTTTTCATGCTGTTATTTCTGAACCCTCATGGATTTCTCTTTCAAGGAGTTTTTCTAGTCTCCCTCTATTCCTGTACACTCTTAGCATCTGCAACATCCTCTGACAAGGAATACCCCAGATTGACCGTCCACTGCATGAAAAAAACACTTAACTTTTGTTTGTTTTGAGCCTTGTTGCTATTAGTTTCTTTTCGAGTAAGATGTTGTGAACTTATTCCAGTTCTAATATCTTCGTTGTAAGTTGGGGGGGACCAGATCTGCAGCTGGTGGGCAACGGGTGGGCAAATCATGTTTTTTGACTCACACTGTGGCTTTGCTGTCCCCTTTCTCCTTAGGCTGACTTCTGTGGGACCAGATGACATTGCACTGCCATGGTAGCTCCCTTGGGTGCCTTGAGCAGTCCATCCCTCTCTTCTCCCACTGAGCTTTCCCCATCAGCATTAACACTCCAGTTCAGAGACTCAGGCCACGAAGGCAAATGCTTTGTGACACTCTAAGTACATTACATAATGGTGCCTGCTGCATCTCCAATAGCAGCCACAGCAGAAAGCTCCACGGAGGAAATGAAAGGGGCATTATAAAGAGCTGGGTTTTTAGGCAGCAGATACCCTTTTTCTTGTCTTGCAGAGACTTGTCCCTGTTGCTGGAATGGGCACAACTTTACCAACTCCACTGCCTCCTCTGTGTTGCAGCTCCTCCTCAGATATATTTTGTCTTGTTCTTGCCAGCCAGCCAGTTCCATGATCTTCTGCTCTCCACTAGGAGAATGTTGCAGGGTTTGAGTTTGCAGTTGCTCAAGGAAATGGTTATTTGGCCTCTGTTTTTCACCCACTGGTGCTGCCCAAACATCCTGCCTAGCCTTTCTTCTGAGTCATCATTCATCTCCAGAGTGCCACCAACACCTGTCACGTTGTGCCTTCCCCAGCAGGACCGGGTGCACTACGTTTGTCTGCCCACAGAATGAAATGAAGTGTTTGCTGATGTTTTCACTGCTTCACTTTGTCCCGGCCAAGGAAATGGAGCTGGGGACATCCTCAGGAGAGGCTCATGGTGCCTCACGTTGCTGCAGCATGGCAGATGGGAGCAGTTAAAGCTAAATCCAGCCTCAAGCCCTTTAACTGCAGAAACTCTGGGGTAGACACTGCAGCTAACACTGCCCAAAGGCACTGCGCTGCCCATGAAACTGAAGTCAAAAAGGCAGTAGTGACCTATGTGCCCAGGTCATGCATCATCTGAAGGAACAGGGAGGCCTTCAGCTCCTAAGACATCACAGGCTTCTCTGCATTTTACCATGGTCTTTTTATTTGGTCTCTAAAATGGGTCTTGTGTGCTTTCTGGGTCTTAAAAAAAGGGGGGAAAAAAAAGTGGCATCTCCACACTGCAGGGAGATCATTAAGACTAATAATGATCTGTGTTGTAAGTGATTTTAAAAACAAAGCACAGCTATTTCTATTTCTGTTAGGCTTTTATAAAGCTTTTATAGGCTTTTAGGAATCTAAGAATTGGCTTTCTTAGAGAATTAACTGCTGTCTGTAGGCTAGGGGATTCTGATGTTGCACCTTCAAACCAGGCTTATTCTCCCACCCTGCACATAGCACCCCGAGCCAGGGGACACCTCTCCATTCATTTAACAAAATACCTCCTAACATTTTCCTCCACATTGGTGTTAAGCTAATTGCTCTGTGATATCTCAATGATCCCACTTGCTGTTGTGCTTCCTGCTTCTCAGTCCCTGAGAATCCTGCTTTACTTGAGGGAACTCATAAACCTGACACTTGATCTGGAGGTAGCATTTCTCTTCACAGAATCACAGAATCGTTGCCTTTGGAAGGGACCTCTGGAGATCATGTAAGTCCAAACCCCCTGCTCAAGCACGGTCACCTAGAGCACATTGTACAGGATCGCGTTCAGGCGGGCTTTGAATATCTCCAGAGAAGGAGACGCCACAACCTCTCTGGGCAACCTGTTCCAATGCTCTGTCACCCTCACAGTAAAGAAGTTTTTCCTCACGTTCAGATGGAACTGTCTGTGTTTCAGTTTGTGCCCGTTGCCTCGCATCCTGTTGCTGGGCACCACTGAAAAGAGTCTGGACCCATCCTCTTTACACCCTCCCTTCAGATATTTGTATACATTGATAAGATCCCCCCGAGTCTTCTCTTCTCCAGGCTGAAGAATCCCAGCTCTTGCAGCCTTTCCTCATAGGAGAGAGGCTCCAGTCCCCTAATCATCTTCGTAGCCCTCCACTGGACTTGCTCCGGTAGTTCCATGTCTCTCTTGCATTGGGGAGCCCAGACCTGGACACAATACACCTGGTGTGGCCTCACCAGGGCTGAGTAGAGGGGGAGGATCACCTCCCTCAACCTGCTGGCAATGCTCTTCCTAATGCAGCCCAGATTACCATTGGCCTTCTTGGCCACAAGGACACATTGCTGCCTCATGGTCAACTTGGTGTCCACCAGCACTCCCAGGTCCTTCTCTGCAGAGCTGCTGTCCAGTGGGTCAACCCACAGCATGCACTGGTGCATGGGGTTATTCCTCCCCAGGTGCAGGACTCTGCACTTCCCCTTGTTGAACTTCATGAGGTTCCTCTCTGCCCACCTCTCCAGCCTGTCCACGTCTCTCTGAATGGCAGCACAGCCTTCTGGGGTATCAGCCACTCCTCCCAGTTTGGTATCATCAGCAAACTTGATGAGGAGGCACTCTTTTCCTTCTTCTAGGTCATTGATGAAGAAGTTGAACAGGTCTGGACCCAGTCCTGACCCCTTGGGGACACCGCTAGCTACAGGCCTCCAACTAGACTCTGCACCACTGATCGCAACCCTCTGAGCTCTGCCATTCAGCCAGTTCTCAATCCACCTCCCTGTCCACTCATCTAAACCACACTTCCTGAGCTTGTCTATGAGGATGTAATGGGAGACAGCGTCAAAAGCCTTGCTGAAGTCAAGGCAGACAACATCCACTGCTCTCCCCTCATCTACCCAGCCAGTCATTCCATCGTAGAAGGCTCTCAGGTTGGTTAAGCCTGATTTTGCCTTGGTGAATCCATGCTGACTGCTCCTGATCACCTTCTTTTCCTCCACGTGCTTGGAGATGGCCTCCAGGATGAGCTGCTCCATCACCTTTCCAGGGATGCAGGTGAAGCTGACTGGCCTGTGGTTTCCCAGGTCCTCCTTCTTGATCTTTTTGAAGACTGGGGTGACATATGCTTTCTTCCACTCAGGCACCTCTCCTGTTCTCCATGACCTTTCAAAGATGATGGAGAGTGGCTTAGCAATAACATCCGCCAGCTCCCTCAGCACTCGTGGGTGCATCCCATAGGGGCCCATGGATTTGTGGGTATCAAGTTTGCCTAAATGATCTCTAACCCAATCCTCCTCTTGTCTCAAAGTAAAAGCTAACTCTTTCCGCATCTGTATTTTCCCAAGGAAATACCCTGCAAAAGAGGAAGCAAAACTGTTCTTTGTCTTTGCTTTGGCCAGGAATGTCTGATGGTATCTGAAGATTTTAGCAAGGTCAAAAGATGTTGAAGAACAAGAGTGGAACAAACTCAGGATGTGGCCATAGGAACGTGCTGGAGGTGTGAAGCAGCACCATCTCCCATGTTCTCAGGGCTGTTTGCCAGCCAGCAGGCACTGCCTGCATAGAATGGCACAGCAACAGCAAGTGAGAGCACCTCCTGATGGCTTCAGGGCCCAGACAGTGTCTGGCAGTGGGCTTTTGCATTAGCAGCTTAGTTTGGATTGCGAGTGCAAATCTCCTGGTCACCGCTGCTTGCCATTCTGCAGACTGGACCTCTTGGGGCACTACTTGCTAGTGAGATGCAGCTAATGAAGGAGGTTTCTACTAATATGCAGCTGCTACATTATTTATAAAGCAGTTGTGTATTTGAACCAGGAAAAGGGAAGGGATTTTAATCACTCTGTAGTAACTAGTTAGGTTTGAACCATTAAGTAGCACTTGGCAGAAAAAAGGGTACCCCTGTTAACCATTGGGCATTTTTGCCTCCCTACTTAAAGTCCGTGATTTTATGGCATACACAATAAAATATCCTTAGTCCCTTCAGGAAAAGAAAAGGAGAGGTGTAATTTTGGGTGTACCTATGAGAAGAAACATCTTCTAGGTAGGTTGCCTACTCCATCCAAAGGAAACAAAGCCCTTTTTTAAAGAATATCCTTTACAAGGTAACTAGAAAAGTTAAAAGAAAATGTGTTAGGTATGACTTGCCAATCAAATGTCTTATAAGATCAGATGAATACAGCATGAAGAGAGGTAGGGAACAGGATGAAAAAAAGATTAGCCTAGTACTGAGGCCTATTCGTCATGGTAAAACATCTCCAAAATAACAGAGCCTCTGCCCCAGGCTGTCAGCAGGTGTTCGCTGAGTCTCGCTTCCAAATCAAGTTGTTTTTCTGCAAACACTGGCTTGGTTAGAGGTGAGAGTGGTGGGAAATGGCTTTACTGTCTCATGGAGAGCTTTCAGATTTGGAAAGATTTCTCCAGACTGAACTGGCGAATAAAACCCTGCAGCCATAAACATGGCTGTACATGTCTGCCCACCTTTGCTTTGCTTCATGGATAGCAAAGTTTCATCATTTCTAAGCATTTTGGTTTGATTTCAGTCAGGCTGTAAAAATATTCATTTAATCCTTAGCTCAGACTTCAAAATCAAATGTCAGTCAGAAGCAGAAAAACAGAATTATTCTGTGAGAAAATGCTAAAAAGAGGTTCTTCAAACTTTTGCCCAAAAATAAAACACAGTCTCAACTTGGGCAATTTGCTCCTGCAAATTCCTGTGCTCCTGGCAGCTCTGCAGCAGCACTGGTTCTGCTCAGGTGGACCACAACATGATCCAGCACTGCTGGTGGTGCAGGTCCTTGGAGGTATAGGATGCAGCACCTATGACAACCTGGCCTTCCTTCCAGGCTTGCTTTCCTAGGGTCTTTCAAGCATCAGTATACTAAACTGTTTCCTAAGTGCCCTTCTATCAGTGTTTCAGCTCAGGATTTTACTGTGACTCTCACAATAGTTTTTTTGTTTCTTCTTTTTGCGGCCTGAGCTCCTGGACTCCTGCTATGGGTGTCAGTCTCGGCACCTTTCCCTCCTTTCCTTTCTCCATGCCTTTTGCATTATTCTCATTTAGAGAGAGCTTAAAAATAAAAACTGTAAGGGTTTATATACCAGAACACAAATACAAATGCCAACAATTATTATTTTTAACCTCTTCAAATTTGTAATCCAATCACATGGATTTAAAAAACAGAAATTTAATGTATTGTACTTTTCAGTGAGGCTGATTTTTTTTTTTTTTCATACTTAGACTTCACTACTGAGTTAACTTCTGGTTCTACCAGGGAACTGGTGTCACAGAGGTCTGTTTTTTTTGTGTATCCTGCCCAAGCAGAACAAGGTACCAGGCTGGGTGAGAGCCAGGCTACCTTGGGCTCCTCAGCTCATCTTTAGACACAGCTTCCTGTTGTTAAAAACACCGTTTCCCATAAGAGAACCTCATTTTCAGCAAGCACTGACCAGTCACCAGTGTAGGATCTTGGCCTCAGGGGAAGGTACAGATACCCAGGGGAGAGGGGCACTGTCTGTCTAGCGCTAGGTGCAGCCACTGTCTGCGAGGCTGACAGCTACTCTGTACAGGAGATCCTCAGGTCCAGGCACTGGCTTTTACATCTCATGTGGGAGAGTGGCATCATACTGCAATCATTTCTGTGGTTAGCATGCTGGCTTTGCTCCAGTTGTTATGTGCTCCAGTGAAGCCTTCTTCATTTCTATTTTTGGGTCACATGCTCAATCTCCCTTCTTACCTGATTGCATCTATTTTATTAAATGAATGCACTTCTGTTAGCTGGTGCACCTATCTCACCTGCATCCTCCCTGGCAGAAACGTGGCTTGTTTCTGGAAGTTCACATGCTGAGAGCTATTACTGTGCCCACTGCAGTTGAGAGCAGTGTATAAAAATACTGGGTTTCGGGGAGGGTGTGTGGATTTTGGGTGCATGGTTTTAATTAGAAATTGACATTTCTAAGCCTTTGGCTGCCAAGCAACAAGCATCTAGAAAATGATCTCAGTTGTGATATGTAGGTACCTAGGTCCATCCTGTACTTGCTGCTGTATTTAAAGCTTCAGAAAGGGCCACCTTTCATCATGCAGGCAGTCGTCCGTGGTTGTCAGCAATTAAACTAAATGGAAACCGATGCAGAGTGGCTGACCCTAGGTCCTTTCACCCCACAGTGCTGCTGGAGTAGCAGAGAGTGAACGCAAAATGAAGTGGGGTTGAAATTTGGTCTCAGAGACAGCAGAATGCTCTCAAACTGGACTGTGAGCCCTGGCCGAATAGAGCTCTGGCTACTGTCTGTGGGTCAAACTCAGGACTTTCCACATTGCAACCTGAGGACTTGGCCACTTGTCCTGCAGGTAAGCAAGAGCTGGTTGCCACAGCCCAGGAACCCTTAAGCATGAAATGCAGTGGGTGCAGAGGGGAGACAGGTAGCACAAGGAGACACACCTGCTCTGTACTGCTGCCACTGCCCTCTGGAGATCATCTAAGTCCAACCCCCCTGCTCAAGCAGGGTCACCTACAGCACATTGCACAGGATTGCATCCAGGCGGGTTTTGAATATCTCCAGAGAAGGAGACTCCACTACCCCTCTGGGCAACCGGTTCCAGTGCTCTGTCACCCTCAAAATAAAAAAAAATAGCACACCCAGAATGCAAGGGATGAGCCTCACTCTGGGAAAACCACCTTCCTGATCATGGTGTCTCCCCTGCCAGGTAAGTGTACAGACTGATACAGACTTGTTTCCTATAGAATATTACCCAGAGCTTTGCTAGAGCTAAATATACCAGTACCTCCCAGGGAAGAGCCACACAGTATCACAAAATGTTTCCTAGTGCCCAAGCCATGATTTCCTGCTCTAGTAACACACTGGAGCAGACTGATGGTCCATTCCGGTCTGGCACTGTATCTCCAACAGTGGCTCATGGCAAATGCTCCCAAGAAAGTCATCAAACCCTCATAACGTGCTTAATTGTGCAGTCCCATCCTGTGGCGGAAATTCCACTGATCATGACTGGCCAGCAGCTCATGTTCTGCAGCACGAGGTCAGCTATCCCTTGTTCTCTTCCCCATCTGGTCTAGTGTGACTGCTCCTCTTTTTTGTTAGTGTCTAAGCTTTTTTCTGAATCTTACTAAGTTCTTTCCTTCAGTTTTATCCCATTACTCCTCATCCTTCCTCCCCAGTGTCCCTTCAAATAACTAGATATGGCTTTATGCTCTCAGCCCTACTGTGCTCATTGCTTGTCTCATCACGTATTGAATTGAATTTGGTGCATTGCAAATGCGAGGGTAAGAGTGTGATTGAGTTTAGTCCAGTTAATTATTTCACCTTCCTGGATCCTCAGTCCTTGATGCCCTCTTTTGCATGCTCTTTGAGGTAGGTTTTTTTCCCAGTGGTAAGCTACAGGTCTGTCTGTTGCATCTTGTCTATGTCAGCCATGTCTCTCCTCAGGTGTGCTGAAGCTCTCTGGCTTGTTCAGGAAGGGTAAGAGAATTATAATCTGGTTGTAGGTGTCCATGAAATAACTCCCCCATCTTTTCTCGGAGAGAATGTGAACTTCAAGCATCCATTGATGCCACATTGTGTGGAGGAAAGGACCATTACTTGGTTAGGAAGGATTTTAGTGAATAACAAAGAGTAGCAGAGCTTGTTTGATGGACCATTCCTCTTCGATGAAACAGGCTTTGATATGAACAGCCACTGAAGACCAAGGCAGGAGACACTTTCCAGGGGCAGGGCACAAAGGGCACAGAAAGACTGGGGCAGAGATTTTGAGCATGCTCTGCATGTTCTGTATAATGCTGCCTTGCTTTCTTTGTAGCTAAGTACATTCATGTTAGACTTTCCAAAATCCCCGGCTATGAGAGCAGCACTGGTGGATGCTAGTTTCACACTCTCTTATTTTGTTTCCTGTCTCCTGAAAGACAGACACCTGGTTTTGCCTGGAGACTCCTCATATCCAGGCTCCCTTGAGGCTGAGCAGTGAGGGACTGGCCCAGGGAACCTTGCTGGACTTATTTCTAGTTTTTACGCTGTCTTGGTTGATTCTGGCTCTCAGTTTTAGGGATGCTGTGGGCAGGCTGTTAATCACCAGCCTTTGATTTCAGCAAGGAGCAGGGAGGAGAAGAATTAGCTTCTGAGTGATTCATTGAGCAGAAGGTCAGAGCAAACCAGGCCTGCCCTCTGCCTAGCTGGGAGGTACAGAAGGTCTGCATCACATGCTTTTGAGCTGTACATATGCCTCTGATCTTTTACAGTCTGCTGCAGCTCTCCTAGCCTTGACTTTTCATCCTTTCAGCCCTCAGTGGTTGCTGAGGTATCAGGAAGTATCTGCACCATGAATGTGCAGAGCGTTGTAGGCTCTCACTGGAAGAGCCATACTACTCTCCATGAGCCTGGGGGATGCCAAGGCTGTGTTCAGTGCACCTTCTCTATTCTGTTTTTTCCATGTGTCTGAGTGTGCTGGGGTCTGGACCTCACATGAACCGCTGCTTCCCTGCAAGGCCCTTGTGTGGGTTCACTACATCTCTCTTCTTTATTCACCCCAGGTCCTGAGTCAGTCATGGTTGTTATTCTCACGGTCCTATAGACTCAACAGCTCCAGCATTGTTCAGCACCACATCCATTACTCTACACTGCCACCTAACTTATTCCTCCTCTGACCTTCCTCTGAGGGTGCTCCCAGGTCCCTCCCCAGCATTGGTTGCCTACCATGTAGAACCAAACTGGGTCATTTCTCCTGTTGTCAGTGAATGCTTTTTCCAGTATGACTGAAATGTCCAGTGGCATCTTTGACAAATTATAACCCCCTTGGATACTTGGGTAATACAGTGCCAGAGGAATTGTTTCTGCTTAACAGAAGTGAGTCACAAGCTACATTCAAAGACTGCCATGTGGGTCGCAAAGTAATTTACTATCTAAACTTCTTGAAGGCTAAAATCTGAGACAGAAGGACTTTAGTGTGACCAGAATGACCTTTATGCTCACACACTCTATCCTTGGGAAAAGTGCAAGCACCCATTGCTCACACAGTGTCATGGTGCAAGTCTCAAAAGCAAGCTGACTCCCTCACTTCCCTTTGTCTTTGGTTCTGCCTTCTCCTCCACTAAATGACTCTGTTTCTTTTAGTGAATTGACTGTTGCTGCATTGTTGCTGTCTCTCTTGCTCCTTGGGCTCCTCCCACACAGCAGCTTGCCACTGTCTTCCATGAGGGATGTAAGTGATAGTGTCGTGATATCCCTCCTCCTCTTCTGCTGCTCTATGAAGGTACATCTCCTGTGGTCCTCGACGGGACTCTCCCTGAATCCCTCTGTTCTTCCTAAGGATTCTGTTCCCACATGTGGGGAGAGCTCTGCCCCCCCCCCCCCGGCCTCTATTCTCTGCTCTGCTTTCTCCCTAACCTCTTGCTGTGCTATGGCCCCTCAGGCTCACAGTGCAAACATCTCAAAGTCTTAAGAAATCCCCTCAGACTGCTATACCTTCTCCCTCAGGCCTTCTCCTCCTTCACCTTGATACTCACCCTGTCTCTGCTCCGCCTTCTGTCTCACTTGCTCAGCACAGACTCCTGTGTCCAGATTTCTTATGATGGTTTCAAAGCTATGCTCCATCCTCATCCTTGACCTTTCCCCTGGTCTCCACACATTCAGCCATGCTGGCTTAGAAAGCTCCTGAGATTCTCTGATGTCCTTTCCTGGTTTTCTGCCTGCCTTTCTTGTCTCTCCATCTCTGCCTCTTCCTCATGCCTGCCTCCCTCTTCTGTGAGATGCCCACAACATCCTGTCCTTCAGCCTTTTCTGTTGTCCTTCCACACATAATCTCTGGGCAATCTTCGCTACACACTAACTCATACACAATCTCCGTGGTGACCCTCAGATCTACTGTGCTGCACCAGACTTGTCTCTTCCTTTCCAAAAAAACATCAGACAGCCTGGCTGATGCTTTCTGGTGGAGGTCTCACCCATCAGCCCAACCTCAGCGTAGTGAAAACAGAGTTCATCTTCTCTCACTGATGCCTTCTCCCGTCTCTCCTAAGCAGGTAAGACTTCCATTCTGTGTACTGCTCCGCACTGCCTTGAGCTCAGCTCCCCCATACATCTTCCCATCCCAGCTATGTCTGAGTCCCACACGTTCTCTCTATGTAATGTTGTCAGATAAAGCCTTTCCTATTAATTCTTCCAGCTAAAATACTTGTCTGGCTCTAGCGCATTGCAATTTGATTACTGTCACACTCCTTTCCTGGTCTGACAACAGCAGTCTTGTTAATGGATGTTCATCAGTCTGGTCCCTGTAAAGATTACTTCCCCATTGCCTTGAATATGTCACCCCTTCCTACAACCCTCTTCATGCTGGCTTCTTTATCATGTCAAATATAAGACGTTTGTCTTCATGTGGAAAGGTCTCCGTGGCCTGCCATGGCTTTCCTGTCAGTGTCTAAGCCCCCCCACTGACTTCTGCACACCTGGGAAGCCAGGCTTTGGGCTGTTTTCTTTCTTCTCTCTCCTCATCTGCCCTTCATTCCTCATTTCCTTCCTTATCCTATCATCTCTTTCCTCCACATGGGCTTTGCTGGGTCATTAACTAAAAATGCAACAGGGGAGCATGCCAACCTGCCATGACTGCTGTCTGTTACCCTGGGCACTGCAACAGGCTGTAAACTTCTTAGGGCACCAAGTGGCTTTCTTTGAGGAGCACACATACACTCATGGTAACACCAGTAATAAATAGTAATAAACTCATGCCTTTATCTTCTTTTCCTCTTGGCCAGCTGGAGCTGGCATGAGGCTCAGGAGGGTTATAGAATGGGAAGGATGATGGAAAAGGCATTGCCTCCACATAGCCAAAAGGTTCAAGATTGACTGGTCCTGCTTCTGGGATCTGGGAGCCTTCTTGTCTCTGAAAGAGACAAAATACATTTTGTGTCTGCAGCAGCATGGTGCCTTTTTAAGCAAGCCTCAGCTTCTGCTCTCTTTTGTCCCATGCTTCTGGGCTCCAATCTCCATTACTGACAAATAACATGCCAAATTTCAGTTTAAAAAGAAAAACCATTTTGAACTGATAGGCATTTAGAGAGGTATTTTGAAAGCACATAGGTATCTTTCAAGCCTGCAAGCATGGCAAAGGGAGTGAGGCACCCCTGAAGCTTGGGGGAGGAAATTGTCTGGGTTGAGAAAGTCTTTAGAGGGTGTACAGAGCACTGTAGGGCTCGTTGTTCATTTCTACTTGGTCTTTTCCCCTTAGGGCTGTACTGAATGGTCAATTCTGTATTCAAGTCTGTGAAGACAGCTGCACTTTTGCTGAATTTGCTACAGGAAGGAAAAAAAAAATCTGTATATTTCCATTTTACTTAGAGAATGGAGCCTTTTCCCCAGAAAGCCAAGCTCTCCATTTGCAAAAACATTAGGGTGAAGTGATGAGAAAATAACCATGATAGCTGCTCACAGCATCTTCTATTCATGCTGTCCCTCAGGCCTGACTCCAAAGCCTCTGAGTAGGGAAATTGAGGTGCACAGTGGTTAAGGTGTTAGTTTTTGGACATGACCACTACTTGACTCTCTGAACTCCTCAGTTTCACATGGAACAACCCAAGTTAAGCCTCCCAAACTGCCAGCACTCCTGAGATAGCAATCACCGCCAAGAGCACACAACTAAGTGAGCTGCCCAAGGCCAGGATGTGAATCCACCATGTCAGAGGGAAGTGGTCCAAGATGTCTTCCTCTAAGTCCCTCACTTTAGCACAAGCCACATTACCCTTACTCTGCCTCAGACCCAGCGTCTCAGTGTATTCAGGAGCTCATTTCTTCTGCAGCTCAAAAGGATACTGTGCACTGTAGGCCAAATGATTGTGTGATCAAAGGGATCCACACAAATCAGGGCATTGCCATCAATCTTGGCTTAGGCAGAAAGATGTGTCTGTTCCACACACCCTTGGCTAATGAGAGATGCTGCTTCCATCCTTGGAGACTGCAGGAATCATGCCTTTCCTGAAGGTTACATTCAGCATAAAAAAACAGCAGAAAGGTGCCTTCCCACACGCATGACATACAAGCAGCAATATCATGGCCCGGCCATTGGGGGAAGGAGCTGCTCTGGCACAGCGAGGAGAGTTTAAGATGACAGGCATGAATGTATGAGCACACATCTCAAAGGGACTACACAGGCTTGGGGTGTCATTCCCCAAACAGGTCTCACTGCAATCCCCAGAGGAGAGGGCTGCATCAGGGACAGGCAGGCTGGTCGGGGGAATGTGTCCTACCTTGTTAGAGGCAAAACACACCTGCCAAGAAGACCAGAGAAAGTGTGGGCAGCAGGGGCTCTTGCCTGCAGCCCACTGCCAGCTGCCAAGCCTGACAAGGTCACTCCCAACCTCATGGCAAGCTTATGCCTAGAAAGACTCACACACAAAGGAGTGCTCAAAGCCATGGGTGAAAATAAGCAAGCAGTTGAGCCTAATTTGTGTGAGGTTGTAAATGAAAACCACTGTGGCAGATGGTCAGTAGATTATTTTCCAGAGGGTTAAGCAGGCCGCAGATTAGGAAAAACTGAGAAACTTTGATGTAGTATGCAGGATGTTGCTCTGGGGCTCCAGACATGCAGACCCCAGTGACCTATGAGGGGCTCCTGGCTCTGTGCTAGGGTGGAGAAGCCCTGGTAGAAGATGGCAAAGCTGGGAGTCTGCAAGGGCAGATGCAAAGCCAAGCATCCATTCTCCCCAGCTGTCAGCATGCTGGGTTGGCAACATGGGTAAAACGGTGGCTCTGAGCTTTACATGTCTTTAAGCCAAGCTCCTGGCTGGGGTGGCTGGTCACTCCCAACCAATGTCAGCCCTGTCTAAGAGGAGGACATTTCAGCTCTGCAGGGAAGCCCCGACACTAGTCTAGCCCTGCACAGGCCTTGTCCACTGCCTATATTCCCCTTCCCCTTTTTCTTGTGCTTGCCACATTCACTGCCAGCAGCCCTTTGTGCTGTGCTGAGGTGCTGTTCTCAGCTAGTTAGGGGGGAACTGTGCTGGCCCAGCTCTGCTCCCTGCCCTAATTTCCCTGTGGGAATCCCAGAGTCTTCTCTAGATCCAGCTCTGGTTTTGGGGGCAGCCATCTCTGCCTCTGCCTCTGCCTCTGCCTCTGTCTCTGTCTCTGTGTCTCTCTCTCTTTCCTCTTCCCTCCTTCTGCTCTCCTTCCTCCTCCTCTCCCTCCCTCCTCTCCGCACTGTACTCTCCGGGGGCTCTGGGTACCGCTGCAGCATCACTAGCCACCTCCATCCAGGAGGCTGGGAGTGCGAGGCGGAAGGGGAGGGCTGCGGGGGACAAGCTGAATGAATGGGCATCGCCTCGGTGCTGCTGGAGCCTCCGCATAGGGGCGAGGCTGCCGGACCGCGCCGCGGGCAAGGGGGCAGCGCCGGCCGGCCAGCGGCCGCGGCCAGGGCCGGGGCCGGGGCCGGGCCGGGCCGAGCCGAGCCGGGCCCCCCGCCGCCGGGGCCGTGCGAGGAGCGGGCGCTGCCCCGCCGCGGGATCGCTCCGGCCCGGGCGCTGCGTCCTGCCGCCGCGAATCGAGGTAAGCGGGCGGGCCGGGGGCGGCGGGGCTGGTGGCGGCGGGTCTCTGCAGCCCCGGGGGCGGGGGCCGCGGGGCTGCGGCGGGTCCGGCCCCGCTCCCGTGGCCCTCCCGGGCCGGCCGAGCTCCCCGGCGCCGGCTCGACGGGACGGGCTGCGGGACCCCGGGCGCTGCGGCCGCCCCGACGCAGCGGGGGGGCCGCGGGATGCGGGACCGGTGGGTGCCGGGGCCGGCCCGACGGGGCGGGGTGCGGAGCCCGAGGGTACTAGGGCCGGCCTGGGGGTTCGGGGCGACGGGCCGGCCCAGCGGTGCAGGGTGTGCAACCTGATGGTGCGGTGTGGGGCCGGGCTGGGCCGAGCTGGGCTGATCAAAGGCTGCGTTGGACAGTGCAGGGCACAGGGCTGGACGGTGCTGGGGCCGGGATGGCCGGTGCTGAGCAGGGCTGGATGGTGTGGGACTAGGCTGGACGATGCTGAGGCCAGGCTGGATGGTGCTGGGTTCAGGCGGCAAGGAGTTAAGTGGCTGCGGCGATGTGTATGTGTGCGTGTGTGTGTGTGTGTGTGTGAGAGAGAGAGAGAGAGAGAGAGAGAGAGAGAGAGAGAGATCCACTACCCACTCCTGCAGGGGGTGCATGGCCCATCACACCCCCACAGGTGTTTGTGTGCTAGGTGAGCACAGGGCAAGTGGCAGCATGGCCCATCACACCCCCATGGGTGTTTGTGTGCCGGGTGAGCACAGGGCACGTGGGAGGCCAGGAGCACAGGGGGTGCTGGGTGCAACATGTCAGGGAGCCAAGCTCCATGGCTCTGCAGGGGTGTGTGAGAGCCACAGCAAAGCATGTCCCCGTTGTTGTGTCCCTGAGAGCCACCTCATGCCTGTGTGTGTGAGAACCCCCAGACTGAGCATTTATGTGTGTGTGTGTGCATGTGTGTGAGATACACTGCAGAGCCAGCGTGTGTGTTTGTGCATGGGTGTGAGATCCACAACAAGCCTGAATGTGTGTGTGATGCACAGCTGAGCATGTCTCTGTTTCCGCGTGCATGCAAGCCGCATTGAGCCTGTGTGTTGGGAGAAACCCCAGCCAGAGCATTTGTGTGCGTGTGCACACAAGTTAGTCCATGTGTGTGCATTTGTCTGTTTTTGTGCAGTGTATGGAGGTGCGTGTATTGGTAGGTGATGTGTGCCAGCATGTGTATTGGGGGGGGGGTATGCTCTGCAGGGTGTATGTGCGTGTTTGTGTCTGGGTGTGTTGGGGGCTGTGGATGTGTGCTGGGGAACACACAAGCATCATGGAGAGAGCAGGCACATGTGGGGAAAGCAGGAGAGGTGCATGGAGCCTGAATGTGTGAGCACCTGTGTGCAAGGGCTGCCTCCTTCCTCGGACTGCTGCATGGGGGATGCAGGCAGAGAAGTTGGTGTATGAAGGGAGCTCCTTTTCCCGTGCTGATGGGGCTGGCTCCCGGGACCTCTGAGGAAATGGACTGGTGGCTGAGTTTCTGTCCCCTCGTCTTGCCAAGTGGTTGTTGGCATGGAGCTCAGGCCTAAGGCCTGTGTCTGGCTGTGTATTTCTGGAGAAGGAAGGCAGACCTCAGCTCTCCCTTCTCTTCCCCCTTGGCCCTGACTGTCCCCCTCTGCTTTTCCTGGGCCTGGGATGGGAAATGGGCACCTGCCTGCTGTCCTCTGAGGACTGGTACGTAGCACCCTCCAGCAAAGCCCTCTGCCCACCATGGCTCAGGCACTTCATTGCCCAGGGTGGCCAGCCTGAACCTAACCCTCAGCTGCTTGATAGGTTTTGCCTGTGTGAGTAAAGGTCCTCCTGCTTTGAACCTCTGCCACCCATGCTAGCTAAAACAGACACCAAGGAGCTTCAGGGAAGCCAACTGCTAGCGAGCAGCACTGTCCGTTCCCACGTGGATGTGGCCAGCAGGCAGACTTCCTGTGTCCCTTCCAGCTATAGCAATGGTATGGACCAGCCCTGGAGCAGTAGCAAGGTCGTTACTTTATCATTAGCTGTATTTTGGGACAGACAAAGCTCCCCCCACATGTCAGCCCACTTTGGAGAGAAAGTCCATGGGACTGTCTCCTATAGGCCTTCACCATGATGCAGTAAGGAAACCCCAGGATGAGGCCCAGGCAGGAGCAGGAGGAGGCCTTGTTATCATGATTTCAATTGAAGTTTAGCACCAAAATGCCTTCAAGGAGCTGAGTCTTAGTGACTTTTCCAGTGCCATGCCACTATCCTGGTGTGTGGCTGGTACATTCCTCACCATGTGCAAATGTGTCTGTTGTGGCAAGCAGGGGCTGGCATCCATCAGAGAATGCCATCAGGACCTGGACATCTTGCATCCTGCAAAATGGACTCTTGGAGACTTGCGAATCCATCCCAAATTGCTTTTCCTCCAGTGAAGCAGAAAGCAGAGCCAATGCATAGGCTTTCTGCAGGAAGCTAATACCTGGTCTGAGCAGCCACTCCTGCTTCTGAGACATGGGTCTGTTTCTTACGCTGGCAGAAATATGTTTTTTTTTCCAAATCCGGGCTCAGCAGCTGATGTACGCAAGCCCAGTTCTGATCTCCACGGAAGCTCTGCTCCCTCACTCCTCTCTGTGTATTTGATGTACCAATACAGTCTGAAGCACAGCTTTTTAAGTGGCAAAAGAATAGAGAAATTCAAGAGAAACAGGTGCAGCAGGAGACTTTTGCACCTCCTCATGGTCTCACGCCAGTCCGTTGGTGCTGGGCAGAATTTCACCCTCAGAGAATAAACATCTGGCAAGTCAGAAAGAATATGAATCAAATAAACATCAGTAGTAACTGGAGACCCATTTTGAAATTGGTTTGATACCTGCATGCCTCCCAGGCAAGCTTTTCTCATGTTAACCATTGTGCATCTTTGCATGAAAAATGAGGCTTTACTTTCAGTCTCAATAATAGCAGCGCAGCATGGATAAGAATGAACACACTGTGTCCCTTCTAATCTGTCCACAATCAGGCTTCTCCCAAGCACTGGTTTGATACTGCTGTCGTCAGAGATGAATAGTACTGGATCCAGATGGCAAGCTGCTTTCCTCGGTGCCCACCACTTCCCTTTGCCATCCACAGAAGAGGGGAGAAGCCTGTGAGAGTGTCCCTGGGAGGAACCTTTTGCCACAGCGTGAGTCTGGAGCTGCATGCATTTCTGGTTTTACTACCCGTGGCCAATGCCAAAGTCATCAGCTTGAGCTTAATAGCCCTAGGCACAGGCAAGACAGCACCTGTTTTCCAGAAGCCGTACTGACTTTCTGTTTGCTCTTCAGAGTGATTCAAGGTGCTACTTTTGAGCTCTGAGCTCCACATGTCTTCTTCTAACCATCTTCCAGCCTGGACCCGTAAAACCCATGGCTGAAGCCGCAGCTGGCAGGAGTGCTTTAGCCAACTGTGCCTGGGGCTGGAGGCAGCGGGTTGCCCTTTGCTCAGGTTCTGTAGCCCTGGGCAGCTATTTTGGCCTCCTAGACATGCAAGGTTGAATCATACTTAGTCAGGCTGAGATGTCACCTACCTTTCCTATGCAGAGGCTATTTTTGGTGAGATGACCCTAATCTGTGCTCACTGGAAGCAAGGGGATTGCAGGCAGACCGCAGACTATTGCTAGAGGAAGCTGGGATGATCTTAGGGAGTTATTCTGAGCAGGGTGTCTGCTTGATGTTTCTTAATTTTGGGGTGTGTTTTTAGGTTTAGGAACTAACTAAAGTGAGGATTTAGCTACTCTGTAAATCACTGCATAGGACTGGGAGCCTGGAGGATTTTGGAGAAGCCTTCAGCACAAGCAGTTGTTCAAGGTACTATGTGTTGCTGAAAGGGGGTTATATGACAGTAAAGCTTTGATGAAACTGCGCTCCCTGAGTTGGCTCTGGGAGTGTCTTTCAGTTTGACTAGTTGATCTGTGGGTCCCACTGGCTGTTGCATAGAAGTGATATGTTTTTCAGGACATATCTGCATTTCACACTTTATAACTGCTCTCCTTGTCTCACTTGGGAACTTAGCTGGGTTCCTCTGTGGACACACTCTCTGGCTACAAGAACCATGCAAGAGTTTCCAGCAGACTCCTTATGTGACCTTGCTTTATGGTTTTGTGTGTCCAAGAGAAAGTGAATACTACCCTTGCTTGCCAAGGCATTGCATAGGGAAAGTTCCCATGAGGGCCAAACTCTAATGCACCAGCTCCGTGAGCTCAGGCAGGCACCTGTGGACATCAGCTTTCCCCAACTCTAATGGGTGTCTGGTGGGTTTGGACCATGGGCTGTCAGGAAATTTGCCTTTCTTGAGAGTTTCCCTGAATGAGGCCTGGCTCACTACAGCCCTTTGCAAAGCTTTCCAACTGCTCAGAGGAAGCACATTACAACTTCCAGAGCTGTCACAGTCATCTCAGTGTCTCAGGGGTTTCTAAAGCTTTATGTCCTCTGAGGACAGAGGTGCTGTGTGACAAGTAGCCGCAAACCTATGCTCTGCTGGCTGCCGGCTCATTTACATGTCTCTCACAAGTCTGGCTTTTGCATTCTCTGGGGTATATGGTCCCTTTGGCACATCTCTTGGTCAGTCCTCACATTGAGGAACCACATTCCCTCAGGCCTTTGGGTTTGATGTCCCCTTTTTTCTCCCATGCTGCCCATAAACAAGTTGTTGAGGATTTGGGAGAGCTCTCTGAGGGAGGGGTCCAAGAGCTTTGAAGAACAGTCTTGGCACTCTTGCAAGTGGGCAGAGATCTGGCCTGTGAGCAGTGAAGGTAGTTAGCAGCCCCTTTTCTGTGTATACATAAAATATGTACAAGCAAAGGGTATTAAAGCAACTCAGTGATGGCTAAACTCTGCCCTCAGGAGGAGTAGTATGAGACCCATGCTGTGTCATGGAAGTCCCCTTACATCAAGTATTTAATATCCAAATCGCTCAGCCATTTGTCTCAATGTGTCTTGGCAGGACAGAGGCCACCCACACAATTTCCTTTGCAAGATGACAAATGACTGACAGCACCCTTGGCTCCTGTCATTCCCTTCGCTCTGCGTAGCTCTGTGATGGCGGTCAGCTCACATAGCTGGAGTGCCTGGCCACTCTCCTGACTTGTTCCCCTCCATTCATGGTCCCACTGAGACATGGCAAGGTAAATTCTCTAACTGTGTCATCTCAGGGCCTTGCTACAGGAGCAGACACTGGAGGTTCATTGTTGATTTGTCACATTTGGTGCCCAGGCTGGCCCAGATGATACCGGGGGCTTTGCAGAGAGCAGCTTCCTTCTGCACTATGTGGGCTGGGAATAATGTGAGGCAAATGTCCCCAGAATATTTTAGGAGATCTGCTTGTGCCCTGAGGATCCTTAGCTGGTACCTCCTCCAATGTAAGAAATCCCCTGCTCTGTGACCTGAGGGTGGACATGGAAGGGTTGAATGTGTGTGTCGGACTGGTTTGGGTTGATCAAAGTCCTTGGCTTCAGAGGTAGGGAGCCTAGCTGTTTGCTTTGGAAACATCCTCTGAGTGCTGATGCTTTCCACCATCTTCTTACCTCCATCCTCCCTCTCAGCACAGATCTATACGCTCTAGTGTCTCCCTGGGGTTGCACAGCCCATGCCATCAGCTCTTGCCCTGTTCCCATTGACCACAGTTCTCTTCCACCCCCTAACTCTCCTCTGTGGCTGCATGTGGCATGTTCCCAGCTATGCCTGAGACAGTTGTGCTGTAGCTTGTCCTTCACTTTTGGGGGCAGAGCAGAGTAGTTGGGTCAGGTGATTGCTGCACATATCCAGTGGCTTCTTCGCTCCCACAGCAGTCACCTGTGATAGGCAAGGGCTAGGCCCTGCTGCTCTATCAGCAGAACAGCACCCCACAAGATATTTATAGGCTCAGTAATGTTATTCCCCTGCCAAACTATTACTGAAATAGGCTCAGTGTGTGTCATAGGATAGAAGATTTTAATGGCACAGTTTCTTCAGTGCAGGAATGGAGTTGACATCCCCTCACTGTTTCTTTCATCCAGTTAATCTTTCCCATGGTGGGGAGGCTGTGAGGGTATGGCTGGTCCAATCTGATCAAGCACTTGTTTGACAGACTTGAGTTCAATTCCTTCTTTTGCCGCAGCTGGCTTTTGTGAACATGGGCAAGTCACTGAGATGGACATGTCAGGCAGATGTACTCCCTGCCCCATGCCCCATGGGGAGCAGCTGGCTGGGCCTTGGGCCCTAAGCAAGAAAGGCCAGCTGCCACCTGACAGGATTTGGCCTTGTGCCTGGATCAAAAGTGCAAGAGTGATGATTACGCTTGGTGTCTCCTAACAAGACCTTGGGGAGTACCAAGCCTTGCTGGGCACAGCCCCTGGCTCCCTCACCACCCCCTCCTAGGACTGTTCTGCCAAGGTGCAGCTAGGGCCTCCCCATCCGATATGTCAGGCTTCATACTGGGGTTGAATGGAAACTGTTTAAGGGAAAAGGTTCCTTTCTGGTGACTTTCGTGTTCTTAACAGTAAGGAAAATTTTCAAATGATCAAAAAGGGTCAGTTTGGCATTTTCCAAATAAAACACCCTCCTCTTCTCTCAGCTAGATGCTTTTGTTGGTTTTGGAAGAGGTAGAAATCAATCATTTTAGCAATGTCACAAGGAAGTGTTTCAGCTGGCTGAAGCACAAAGGATTTTTCGGCCTGTCAGTTCACAAGCATTTTCATAGTTCCCTGTCCAGCCCCAATTTGCTGTTGGTAGAAGTCTCTGGGGTGGGAAAACTGTTTCCCTGTCTAAGTTTGGGGTCAGGTTTTTGGGCAGCATTCTGGATGTCTTTGAGACTTAAGTGGGCAGACAGACAGATCTGCCACAGCATGATGGTCAGTGCCTTCTCCTGTAGCTGTAACATGAGAGAATGGCGCCTTCCTTCCTCCTGTCAGGAGTCACAAGCAGGCTTCAAGGGACCAGTCCCTGTCGCCAGTGATGGTGACGCTCACTGAAGGTTTATGTACCCTCCACAATGGGATGTGAGGGAGTAGACTGAGCAGGAATAGGGGCGCCTAGTAATGCAGGATTCATTGAGCTCATGAGGCATTTCCTGGGACTGCCCAGGCATGGGAATCCTTATACAGCTACCCTGGGCCCAGAAGGTCAAACTGGTCTGACTGTATAGGGTTTGAGCCCTAAAGGGATGGTGCCAAGGAGAGAGCAGCCTGCTGTGGTGCAGCTCTTCTGCTGCCTAGCAGACCTCCCATGTGTTGTGCTCCAGCACAGGGAGCAGGAGGGGCTGCATCTGCCCTGAGGATGTGGGGTTTGAGGCATGGGGAGAGTTGCCCTGCAGGGACTGTACGACATGAGGTCTTTCCCCAGCAAAGACTTGCCCTGAGAATGGGAGGCTCCCTGAGGCTTGGAAACAATCCTCATCTGGGACAAAAAGGATGAAGGAGAGGTGAGGCTTTGGAGCTGCAGCACCAGCTATCTTTGTGGAGCTGCTGACCTTGCAATCCTCCATCCTTGGGATCCTGATTGCTCCTGCTCTGTTTGAAGCCGAGGGTTGTGGAAGGGAAACCACCTCCTCCCCTTGCTGCCTGTCGCTGGCAGTCTCTGGCACTGCCCATGTGTGATGCAGCCAGCCCTCTGCTCATTGGGTCTCCATACCATCTGCCCACCAGGCGAGCTGGCCAGGGGCTTGCGGCCAGTGGCTCATGGCCAGCAGCTGCTGAGCACTGGGCCTGCTCAACCCTGCCAGTCCTGCAGTGCTGCTGACAAACACAGGAGCCAGGCCCTTCTGGAGACAGATTAGAAACTGGGAACCAATGTGATAGAGAAAAATGTCCTTCCCATACAGCCCAGTCTGTCTTCCTCCCTCAGCTGGTGCTTCTGTTTGTGAACTGCATGCTGCACACTCACTGGGAGTGAGCAAAGCTAACAGTGCCATGTGGGGATGGAGAGACCCAAGGGCAAGAGCTGGGAGTGTAGATGGAGCTGGTAGCCTTGGGAAAGTTTTCCCTGTGATGAGTTGGATGTCTTTTGGGAGAAGATGCCTGTGGGAGCCCTTCCCTCCTGCCTGGAGATCTGCAGGCCTCCCTTTACCTCTTGCTGGCTCAGCAAGCTGCATTTCAGTGGAGTTTTCTGTGCATGGGGCACTGAGGGCAGCTGTATGGCTCTGGGGAGAAGGCTGTGCCACTCCAGGACCTGCAGCTATTGGAGGCAGGGACGTGCAGTTTGTCCACATTTCACCTCTTTGCTCTGCTTTTTGTGGTCCTCATGTCTGTGGGCTGCATCCCTTCCCACCCTCCTCCTGCTCGCATCTCCTTGGCTTGCACCTTTGCTCCCAGCCCTCCTGTGCAGGCTGCACAGCCAGCTGGCCCTGTCATCCTTTCATCCCCCAATTATTTTCCTAATGGTTGTTCCTCTCCCTCTGGCAGTTTCATATCCTGCAATCACGTGCCAAATGCTCTCCTCCTCCTTGTTGTACTGTCCCCTAGGAAAGACCATTCAGCTTGCTCCTCCTCCTCCTCCTTTTCCATTTCATTAATGAGTCTTTGCACTAAGAAGTCCTGATAGCTGCCAGGGGACGCAGGAGGACAGGCTGCACTGTGGAGAGCAGTGGGGAGGCCACCGCTACAGTTCAGAGCAGTCCAGGGTTTGGGATGCTGAATGCTGTGTTTGGGATACTGCTGTGGTTGCCTTGGTGTGGTGGCTGAGCCCTCCCCAGGCACTGAGTATGCAGGGCATGCCAGGCAGGTGTTTTGTATTGCTCACTGACAGGGGCAGGAGGTAAGAGTGTGTGGTATCATCTAGCTCTAAGCTGCTCTGCTGTGGTTGGCCCCTCCCCAAGCCAGGTTGGCACCATCTCTACTGAGCCCCTTATCCCACTTCAGGGCTTCTCCTTTAGTGCTCTGCTGGACAGGGGGTCTGGAGCCCAAGGTGGCCTCCTAGCTCCATCCTTCCTGCAAAGCTCTTTTTGGCACTGAAACTCCTGCAAAGGCCAGTGCATTTTACAGGAGTCTTTCTACTGACCCTGGTGGGCTTTAAATCAAGTGGTCTGTCTGAGACAATGAGGGCAGAGAGGGTCTGGGGCAGCCTGTGGCCCTCACCCAGCAGCTGATCCCCTGGCTCAGTGTGTGCTGGTTAACATCAGAGGGGTTTAGTCTGGCAGCTACCTGTGGTTTAGAGCCTTACTAATGAAAACTGGACTTTCAGTAAAACATTCTGTGGGCACTGCTTCAACTTCCCCATGTCTCAACACTCCCTCAAACCTGAGAAACTGAGATGGTTTCTTCTTGGTGAGGGTGAGTTCTTGTCGTCTTGTCGTCTCTCTCTCACACACACACACACACACACACACACACTTCTCTCTCTCTCTTCCTTCCCACTTTCCTCCTCCAAAAGACTCCAAGCACTTTTGAAAACATTATTATTTCCAAAACTGTTGCCTTTATGCAGTGCTCCTCCAGAGCAGCTGGCTTTCACTGGGCTGTGCTCTTGAAACGCATGGTTATAGCCCCTCCACATGTGACAACATTAGCAACATCCCTGAGGCTGGTGTGGCTGAGCCTGCAGAAGTGGGGAAGGTGCTTAGGTGGCTGTGCTGGAGATGTCAGCAGGTGTTATGCTGGCCCATGGAGCTAACAGCAAACCTCTCTTTGCTTTAAGTGGGGCTGGTCTGCTCTCTCCATGCAATGATAAAATAAAGCAAAACCTCCTGCTGCCATCCAGCTTTGCTCTCCAGGATACTGTGGAGTCCTGTTCACCAGAAACACATTTTAGGATCCCTGCAGCCCTGTAGCCACAGGCTGCTGGCTGCAGGCTGCCCTACTTGCTCCAGAAGGACCTCCCTAGAGCATGCTGTGCTGCTTCTGGGGTGCTGTGTCAGGAGTTCTGCTCTCCCTGCAGAACCTTGGCAATGGGCTGTCTGAGCAAGCGTCCTGCAGGCAGGACAGGGCCCGGTGATGGGCTGGAGGTGGAACAGAGTTGAAAAACCCTTTGTTGTCTTGTATGAAGGGGACTGACTCATTGCTCTCCTGTGCTGTCATAAGCAGATGGATGATTTAATCACCTAGCAACCAAAATAACGTCAGGTGAGGAGTGCTTCCTCAACCACTCTCAGCCCACAGCCCCTCTGTCAGGTTGGCGGCAGGGACCAGGCAGACCCTGAGCCATTTCCTGGCTCCTTGGCTGACCCTCACCGCCTCCTGGAATGAGGCTGGGGGGAGGCCCTTTCCTGTCTGCCCCACCTGAAAGCAACATGGGGCTGCCCCGTGGCACCATGCATGCATCCAGCGGCCCAGCAGAAGAGTTTCCCAAAGCCATGACTGAGGTGGAGTGCACAGTCCCATGCAGAGGGTGAAGGGAGCCCCCTGAGGCCAGCTCCTGGGAAGGTCAAAGGGGGCATCTCCAAGCATTCTTGTGGCGTACACAGAGGGGTGAGGGCTCCAGCACAATTTAGGAAGGTTGCTGACCATCTGGAACACTCAGAGTCCGTTGTGAGAAGAGAGTGCCCTGTGTCTGGGACCTCCAGAGCACAGTGAAGTTCTTGAGAGGTGAACCCAGAGGACTTTGGATGGGATCCACCAACCTGCTGGGACCCCCCTCCTCTGTATGCACAGCTACAGTGTTGGCCCTGAGCACCTTTGGCTCCTGCCCAGTCCTTTTGCCTGGCACCCCTCAGAGGGGGAGAATAACCCCAGGACTCAGCATTTTCATTCAGTTTCTCCTCCGGTGAAGAAAAAGAAGGTGTTTGCCTCACCTGCTCATGCTCTTGGCGTGAGAAGAGGGGTAACAGCCCTTGCCCAGGTGCTGGCACTCTTGTGCTGTCCTTCTGAGACAGCACAGTTGCCTCCTGACTGTTCCCCACTGAAATGCTCTCTGAGCCCTGCAAGGCAGAAAGCCAGTCACAGCCACCCTCCCAAAGGCTGCTGGCATGGGCCATCGCACTATGGCCCGTCCTGGCTTAGCCGGGTCTGCAGCAATGAGTGCCCCTGAGGCAGGGTCTGAGATGAGAGGGAAAGCAAGTGCCAGGCAGGAAAGGGGCTGCCTCAGCCTAGCCCTGTGGAGCATGGAGTAGAAGTATGAGAGGACAATTTCAGTCAGGCACTACCTTAAATGTGTGTTTATGCCACCCATTTGAAGCTGTATGGAGTCGTTCATCACAGACACGTGACTCCTGGCGCCAGCATGTGTGTGATGCTGTGCAGTGAGGACACATCTTCCCAGGTCATGAGCTCTGGCTCCCTTGTGCATTCACACTGCAGGACTGACGGAGACAGACTTTGGACTCTGGCCTCTCCTCACAGTGACCCAGCTGACCGTCAGACCTCTGTTGTGACCTGAAATCACTCTCAACCCTCCCGGCAACGTGTGAAGCCCGTATTAGCCAGTCCAGGAGCTACAAACAGGGACAGAGTGAGACCGCTGGACCGTGGGGTGCTGACCATGCAACTGTCTTCCCCCCTGAAACTAGCCAGCAACTAGCATCAGGTTGTGCCCGATGAGCCTCACTGCTGCCTCCGAAATGCAGAGGTGCAGGTGGTGGGGAGCAACCGCTCCCCTCCTCAGGCCAGTGATGCTGAAGGATGACAGGCCATTGTGGTATTTGGGTGAGGCACAGGCTGGTGCAAGCACTGTTGCTAAAGCTGTCAGGAATCAGGGAGAAGTGCCATATAAATAGGGCACCCCGTCTCCAAGCTCCTCTTTGTGGGCTGGGGAGCTGATATAATTAGACAATACACTTTGTACTGTACAGTGCACTGAGAAAGCCTCTGTGCCGCTGTGGCCCAGAGGGAGCAAGGGAGCCCTACTTCAGCCGCCTGCTTGTCCCAGCGAAGGTGAGCAATTTCCAGGCAATGAACTCCTGGCAGCTCGCTCTCTCATTCACTGCGACTGCTTCGAGAAGCATGGCAGGGCTGGAGGCAAGATGCATGGGGCACACTGGGGGCACCATGTTCCCAGTGTGACAGGAGGCTAAACAAGCCATGCACATGATCTTCAAAGCAGCATTGATTTGGGGGAACTGGGCTGGCTGCCACAGAGGCTTCATCCCCAGACAAAGCTACAGGCAGACACAGCTCCCCCAGGCCTGTCCTCAGAGCTGTGCCAGATAGCAGTTAGCCACTGACTAGCCTGCTCCAGTCTTGAAGTAATGGAGATGTGGAGCAGAAGGGGGAGGTTTGTGTACTGGCTGGTCTCCTCACTAGAAGACCATCTCCTCTCTCCTCCGCTTTGGGATTCGGTGGTTCTTGTGGACTCTGCTGACTTTCTGGAGAGAGGTTGGTGAAGTGATGCTGGCAGGAGCTGAGCAGTGGTTGAGCTCCCACAGCTCTGTGCATCTGTGGAAGAGGGGACCAAACTCAGTGCTTGTGAGAGCAAGTCAAGTGGCCCACTTGGGCCAAAGCAGCAGAACACCAGGCTGGCTTCTGTAAATTGAAGCCCCATGGGCATTCTGGGAGGTGGGGAGGCCAGCCTCTGAGTCAGACTCTTAATCTTATATGTGGACATCTCAAACTGCATCTGTGTTGCTCCTAGAGTACCTTGCCACTCATAATATCCATCAAACCATCCCTGTGGGGTGGGTTTAGCAGTGCGAAGGCTCTTGGTAGTGTGCGACTTCCTCGTACTCCTGGTGGTTTGTGGCTCTCTGGTATTCACATACAGCTCCCTGGTACTACTGGTATTGTGCAGCTTTCTAGTATTTGTGGTAGCATGCCGTTTCGGGGGAGAAGGAAAGCCAGGGCCTGCTCTGACTTGGCCTGGTTCATTTCTGCTCAGTGCCATGACTCTTCTTTAAATGCATTGTGGTTTCTGACTGCTAACATGTTGATTGATTAATGACCACAACCTAGGCACTAAGTGGCCAGGTATTGATTTCTGCCCCGGGGCATTCTGCACATCCCCATTCGGATGAGTTGTCCCTCCTGGTCATGCCAAAAAAGATGAGCTTTAGCTATCTTTGAGGTTCTGACTTCCAAGCCATGAAATTCCACTGTTTTTGCCCCTGTCAGCAGCCAGGATGGTGTCTGACTTCCCCATAGCACAGCCATCTTTAATCAGTTCTAGTTCATCCACAGGGTTGGGCTCAAACTAAGCACCCACTGGTGGGATCAGGGTGCCTTCTTGCAAAGCTCCCATCTGAGTCTGGTTTGGCTCTGTGAGTGCTCTCTGCAGAGTTTAGTCTGGGAGCATCCCTCATATTAACTGTGACACAGTCTGCTGCAGAAACACACAGTATTTCTAGGAATCAGGCAAATTTTGGAGACAGAAAATGAGAAAAGGGTTTTGAATTCTGTTTTCACGAAGGTGTGTTTACACTGCTCTGGAGATGTACAGCTGCTTTAATCTCCCTTTCTCAGGGAGGTGTATAGGGGTATTTGTGTACTTCAGACTCAGGGCTTAGATCTTCAGGCTGTTCTTCCCCAAGAGCCAGGACTCCCCTCTGAAGAGAGATTTATTAATTCACTGGCTCAGAAACTGTACCTCAGCAGCCACATGGCACCACTGCTTGCTCCTCTGGCAGGTCAGCCACAGCTCCTGGCTTGTTTAGGTTGGAGCACTTGAGAACTACCACCCTTAACCAGCATCCCTCACTCTTGCATACATAGAGGATGTGCTGACCTACAGCATTTCCATGCAGGACTGCCTTGACATTGTCTGCTGCCTCTGGGGTGCTGGTTTGGAGCTGTGGAAGTATTCAGGGGCTGGGATGGAGACAATCAGGACCTTGACTGAGGGTTTGGGAACAGAGTTAGAGACTGTCTCTACTCTCTGCAGCCTTTAGCATCCTCCCAGGTGGAAGTGTTTTGGCTGTATTAGGGCTTCTGCTTTGACAGGTTCATAAGGGTCTCTGTCCACACATGTTACATATGATTGTGACTGTGACTGTCTCAGGCAGGGCTTCCTCCCCTCCTTCCCACAGGATTATCCTTGACTCACTTTGATGTCTTGACTCAGGCCTGCTGGGAGAGAAACAGTGCCATCACCAATAGCCATAGCAGACAAGTCATGGACGATATGGACCACATGCCCATGGTTGCCATGAGGTCCCCTCCAAGGCAGAGGTGACATAATCAACATGAGAGAAGAGAGGTAAAAGAGGCAGCTGCTTTGACATTTCCCACGCTGGACAGGTAGATGACCCCATTGGGGGTGCATGGGGCTGTGGGCCAAACTGGGACCTTTTCATGCACATGTACCTTGCAGCCTTCAGGGAACTTTCAGCTGGTGAAAGGAGGAACCCTGGCTCACCCTGGCCTCTGCCCCTGGGCAGTACCCCAAGGAATGCAATGCAAACAGGATGCATTGGCTCAGCCAGGTAAGCCAGCCTAGGGGTGTGGGCAGGGGAGACCTTCTGCCTCTATGCTGGTATAGAGACATGTGTGAGCATGGCTTTCAGTAGTCCATGTTGAGGCTCTGGAGTTGGAAGGGCATTAGGAAACCCCCACGTTTTCTCCAGTCCCACCAGATGCCAGGCTCTAATAGAGTTGCTGGCAATAGGGAGAGCAAAGCAGGGGTGGGAGCAGGATAGGATGCTGACAGCTCCTGTGGCAAGTGGTCTGGGAATGTACTGCCCTTGGCAATGTTGATGGAGGATGGCAAGGGCTGGAGGGAGAAGGCCATTTTGTGGGAAAGCCAAAATGGTTGGAGACCGAGCCATTTCTGTAGCTGGTGAGGGCTCATCTCTGCTCTGAATCCAGCCTGGGCACCCCCTAAAGGGGGTCCCCATGGCTTTGCAGCACCCAGGCAGCAGCTTTATGAAGGCTGGCCAGGGAGAGCCCCAGGGTCCTGCCCCTCACTTCCTTCTCCCTGCTGTTCAATGTGCCTGCCAGCCCAGCACAAAACCCCCCAGAGGCCCAACCTCCCTTGCCTAGATGAAAAAGGCTGTCATTTTCCTTGAGACATTTTAATTTTCAGTGCCATTCCTGGTCTTTCCTCTGCTTCAGACATGAGGGGATGGCTTTCTAGTCAGCTTGATGTATTTGTTTAGAGTTTGGCCTTTCCTCCATGATGAGGAGGGCCAACCCAGCCAAGGCACAGCTTGAGTCCCCTGGGAGCCCTGGTGTCCCCTGGCACCTTGACCCCAGCTGGATCTACTCAGAAGGGGAAATTTTGCAGGATCCACAGGGAAGATGGAAGAGAAAGTCCAAAACTGGATTTCAGTGGGATTATCCCAAGCTTGAAGCAGGCTCTGACTCTTCTGTTTCCCCCATGATGGGAAAGACCAAGCCTTTTCACTTCTCACTGGAGCGGGAACTGCTGCCCTAGCAGCCATCCACCCCCAGGGATGTGTGAAGACTGATTCTTTCAGGCTCACTGGCATTGTCATCCTCAGTCTCAGTGATTTCCAGTCACCACAGTGCCCTGGAGGGACCCCCACCAGTGGCCTCGCCTCCTTTTTAGCCCCACTCAGCCCTGTGCCCACTGGGTCTTCCTCATCCCTCACCGCTGGGAGAGGCTGTGTGTTTTGAGGAGCCATTCTGCACTGGCTCCTTTGCAGTAAAAGCTGCTGTTCCTCACAGGCAGGCACTGAACTGCACCTGTGGCCAACTCATGCCTACATGGGGATGCTAAGGATCAATTCACTGCAGGAACTGAAAGTGAACAGTGTTAAGGGCATCATGTCTGGATGGTCTTGCTGTAGCTTTCATTTGATTTCTCCTAAATCGCTTTGGGAAGGAAACAGTAAATCAAACCTAAGCCAGTTGGACCCTCCAAGAATAAGTGGAGACATCAAAGAAACGAACCTCTGCCGACAAAGCAGACAAGGGCTTCTGTGCTCCTACCATGGTCAGATGCACTCCTTGGCCAACACACAGAAAGCCCAGAAGCCAGCCAGTCCTCCTTGGTTACTATTCAAGGACACTGGGGGCTGGAGACCAGTCAGGCACCAGATATGATAGGGAGGTGCTTCATTCCCTGATCAAATCTGACTGAGATCATCATGACTTCAATGGGAAAGATATAACCTGAAGGCTTGGCAAGCTATCCCTGCCACACCAAGCAGGAGCAAGGCATGCTCTACCTGTGGCACAGGGCCAACAGCATGGCAGGATGAGGAACAGCAAAGACACCACCTGCAAGGGAGCATGGCAGGGAGCTGGATGGGGCACAACGGTAGCAAAGCTCTCCATTACTGTGAGAAAAGCCAGGGGGTTAGCTGCCCATGGCAGTGGGGAGGAGAAAAGCTAGTGCACAGCCAGTCTGAGCAGGAAAGGATGCTTTTAATCAGGGAAGATATCTCTGAGGAAAGACATATCACCGTGAGGTAGAGTTGCTTGGGGATGTGTCCCAAGTATCCCTGGATTGGAGTGCTCTGTGAGGGCTGGGCAAAGTTGATCTTTGGAGGGGAGGCCTGGAAGATGCAGACAGTCTGTGGTCACTCTGCAACCCTGGGGGAGTACATGGCTACAATCAAGCTCACTTCTTCAGCCAAAGACAACAAGGTTGCAAGTTCCCCAAAAGGCTGTAGCCAGGGTCGGCAGGAAGGTAGAGTAATGGAGACAAAGCAGATACGGCTTCTGCTAAGGAAGGTGTGGTCAGTGTCCAGAGAGTGTGGCCGAACCCAGTGGTGCCTACACAGGGAGGACATGGGCAGAACAAGCACAGAAACTGAATGGCAAAGCCTCTCCCTGGCCAAATGGCACCTTAGCTCCAACCCGGCTGCTTCTGCAAGAATATTGCCAGCAGACTGGCCTTTAGACAGGACATACAAAAGGGGAGAGGGAGGAGGAAACCCTAGCAGGTCTGATTTTCCTGTGACAGTGATTTATATCCTTGTGAAACCCTATTGGTTCTGAGGATTTAGTCATCATTTACATGAGCCAGAAATCAGGCTCTCTGGCTATGTGCACCATCTTTTTCCCAATGTAAAAAAAAAGGAATATATTTTTACATAGAAGTTCAGAAGTTTTTTAACCTTTAGCTTAACAAGAATATGAAACCTTGCCTCCCCTAGAAGTCTATGCAACTGGGGCAAGAGGCCATGCTATTTTTAACAGACATTGCAGGAAGCTGCATTTTTGACAAGGAGTACTTTTCTCCCAGCTGTTGTGCCGGCATTGCTGTTAAATAGGTGTCTGCAAAATTGCATACAAATGTTGTAAAAATGTGTCTGAAAGTCCTTTTCTCTCTCAGATCATGTTTATGGGCATAAAGAGCTTTTATAGACAGATTAGCTTAATTAAAATTGAAAACCCTCATGAATACCACTGCAACTCAATCTAATAATACCTTAAGCTGGCTGGGTTCATTTCTGAAATAAAGCTGCTTCTCTGTGGGTATCACCCAAAAATAAGTAGGGTGTGGATCTAGGGAGGTGGAGGTTATTTAAAGCACCTCTTTTGCCCGGAACAGGCCTGTGTGAGTGCCATTTCACTATGTTGTTGCCCATGAAATCCTGGTCATAGGATGTCTGCGACCATAGAAATGGCCAGGGGAAAATAAAGGGCCAAGATATGAGATTACAGTGTAAAAAATACACAGAGGATGGGATGGAGGAGTAAAAAATAGCAACAAAATAATAAAGGGAAGGGAATGAAGCCAGATGAAGCCATCTGGGGCCTTGTGTGTCCCAGGTGAAGGAAAGGGAAGATGCAATGTATGCAATGGTTTCTCCTCTGCAACTCTGTGGGTAACAGTGAGTGACTTGCCCACGGCTGAGAGCCCAGAGGGCAAGAGTGCACCGAATCCCTCTGTGCTGCCCACACAGAGCCCAAAATGGCTCTCCATCAGGCTGGCCTCTCTTCCAACTCATCCAGCCCTGGGATGGTGAGGGAGTCTGACAGACCCTGAATGCCTCCAACTGCTGGCAGCAAGAAGATAGTCTCAAAGCGCAGGCATGGTCATTCTCTTGTTGGGTTAGACAGAGGCATGGCTCCAGTGTACAGCTCAGCCTGTCTTACCCTGTCCCTGGGGCTTCCCGTTGCCTCACTCTCCCTTCACATCAAGTCAGTGTTTTTGTGTTGGGTGACACTGGGAACTGGGGCTGTGCCAGAAGGCTGCTCAGTGCTGAGGGTCAGCAGGTAATGCCTGGAGCAGGGAATGGGCTGTGCCAGGTGGGGGACACCTTCCTGGGGTACTGCTAGGCTGGGCCTGGGGGACGTCAAGTCCCATCCGAGTCACGCTAGGGACTGAGCACAGTGTTATGTCTGACCCTGTGCACTGAGCATGTGGCTCATGCTTTCGAGCCCTGAAGTCTCTGCATATGACTTGGAGCATTTCTGGCAGCAGCAGAGTTCCTGGGGTTTGCGTGCCTGTCAGCAGGCTGGATTTTAGAGGAGGTGTGATACTGGGAATGGTGCTCAGCATTGCAGGGCACACAAGTCTTGGGACAACTCTCGGGAAGGCAAAACCTGCAGAGCAGCTCCTGAGATGATCCTAGACCCATCTGATCTGTTTGTTCTGGAGCCAGCTTCTCACCCAGCAGAAAGGAGCCCAGTCCCGTAAGAAGCAACATGGGAAAGGAAGACTGAAAGGAAGCCCTGACTAGGGAAAGGAAGAGTTCAGATGGGTCCAAGGCCAGTTCTCCTGTCCTTCCTTCACTGGGAGCAACGTCTAGTCTGCGGGCACTGGCTGGAGGAGGCACTCAGAGAAGTCTCCACACCTTTCAGTCTGTGGGTATCACCTAAAACACATGTGCACGTGGGCTGCCTACCTTGCGTCCTGACTGTGTCCTCTGGGCTGGGATTGTTGTTTGTGTTGTATGGTTGGGCCCGGTCCCTGGCTGCATGCACAGGGACTGTATCACTCTCTAGCTCTGCAGGAGTCCCAACAAAGTGCACAAGTGCCAGATTGGGCTTTCTTCGTGGAGTCTTTCCCTATCTAGAGCCACCTCCTTGCCATCAAAGGCCATGTGGGGAACAAGGCAAGGGGGGAAGCCCAGAAGGAAAAGGCCGTGAGGAATCTAGGGCAATTCCTCTGCTACTGTGTGCAGATGACAAGTCACCCAGCACAAATCGCCAGCAGGAGGAAGGAAGGATTCACATCCTCCCAGAGACGGTGCAGGTGGCCTCTAGCCTGGTGCCGGACTACCCTTTTCTGGAAGCAGCATGAAGATTCAATTTGTCTCCCCTGCCTTAGATTGGCCCCACTAAGCAGGTTTTAATTTTGTTAAATAAATATGAAGTAATGGCAGTGGGGATAGGAGCCAAATTGCTGGAGACATTCTTGAGAGCCAGACCAGTTCTGCAGAAAGGCAAGACTGCCCTGCAAATCTATTGGCAACAGGGAACTGCATGGGCTTGGGAGAGTGATCAGCAGAGCCTCCCAGGGAAAGAGGAAGCAGGCAGTGTTGGGGCCAGTGGGGTGGGCCTGGGCTTGCTAGCGTGAAGCAGATGTAGCTCCACGCTGCTGTATGCTCACAGCACCTCGCTGCCTTCAGAACTATTTCTAAATGGCTGCTAAATATCACTGTCAGACTTGCACTCATCTTCCCTTCCTAATTAGTGGATCAGACAGTAGTTTGTAATCCTTTTGAATAGGAAGATCTTAGTGTCTAGCAGTGGAGACTGGGCAGGACGCAGGAGACGTCTCTCTGAATGGCAGCACAGCCTTCTGGGGTATCAGCCACTCCTCCCAGTTTGGTATCATCAGCAAACTTGATGAGGAGGCACTCTTTTCCTTCTTCTAGGTCATTGATGAAGAAGTTGAACAGGTCTGGACCCAGTCCTGACCCCTGGGGGACACTGCTAGCTACAGGCCTCCAACTAGACTCTGCACCACTGATCGCAACCCTCTGAGCTCTGCCATTCAGCCAGTTCTCAATCCACCTCCCTGTCCACTCATCTAAACCACACTTCCTGAGCTTGCCTATGAGGATGTAATGGGAGACAGTGTCAAAAGCCTTGCTGAAGTCAAGGCAGACAACATCCACTGCTCTCCCCTCATCTACCCAGCCAGTCATTCCATCATTCCATCAGGTTGGTTAAGCCTGATTTTGCCTTGGTGAATCCATGCTGACTACTCCTGATCACCTTCTTTTCTCCAAATGCTTGGAGATGGCCTCCAGGATGAGCTGCTCCATCACCTTTCCAGGGATGGAGGTGAAGCTGACTGGCCTGTGGTTCCCTTTTGTGTGCTAGTGAGTGTTTGCAGGATGCAGCTCTGTCTGAGCTGCCTTCCCCACGGCACGCCAGTGGGCTGGCAGGACTCAAATACATTTTTAAGGCTGAGAATGAAATCAAATCTGGGAGCAGAAGGAGAAAAAAAAACAAGGTGAAAAATGAAATAGACAGGAGTTGCCTTTTCAGGGGCTTGAGAGAGGGAATGAGGGCAGGAGATGCACAGAGGGCAATGTGGTCAGCAGGGCCCAGGTGGGAGAACACTCCCATGCTGAGCAGAGGGAGCAGGAACAAATTCCTGTTAGATGGGCAGGGAGGCAGAAGGCCCCTGGCCGGCGTGGAGATGGGCTGGACTGGGAGTAGTTAAGCATAGCATATAAACTAGAGGTTCGGTGTGATGGCCACAGTTGATCTCCAAGTGCAGGGGGCTCCATGTGGCCCTCAGACAGAGGGAGCGAGGCAGAGGTTTGACCAGGGTTGGAAGCTCAAAGAGGACTTACAGTGGTTCCTGTGTATGCATGAAAGCAGGGGAGGGGAGGATGTTTGTGGTGGGGAGTGGGGCTGAGACAGGAGAGGGGCAGCAGGCAGAGCTGCAGGGAAAGGGGGATGGCTGATGTTGAGGCTCAGTGAGAACTCAAGAATTATTTAACAGCTCTGACAGGCAGGAACAACACTTGGGCAGACTAAGTGAAGCCAAGGAGTAGTATTAGCATGCTGGGAGGGGGTCATGTAGCCCTGGCCATGTTACAGATGGCACTGAGACACACTGGCTGGTGTCTTTAACATTAATTAATCCGGGAAAAGCATATCTGTCCTATATACATTAACCTTTATAAATGACAACACTAGGTGCAGTCACAAAGCATGGGAAGGCTTGGGGGAGTTGTGTAGACATGGCTTCTGTTGCCACCCCAGGCATAGAGGGCACCAAAAGCCCAGCCCCAGGGTCCACAGCCCTGGGGGAGCGGATGCCTGCAGGGACAGGTGAGGGGGAGCAGAGCAGTCCGAGGTCACACAGCAGTGATCTTGATGTAGAGACACAGCTACTACCAGTGACTTCAAGGAACACTACTTTCCTACTGCATTTCTACAGCCTTTAAAAGAAAGTGTTTGTAATAGCATCAGTGACTCACTGAGTGTTCTTTACTCACCAGTTAATGACTGAGCATGGTTCCAGAGCTCTTAGTGACTTTGGCTTAAATAAACTCAACCGTTCTCCCAGCTTCCCATTAATATGGGAGAGTGATCTGGGTCATTAAGAGAGAGCAGGTGGCAAGCTGCATGGGGAAGGAGGGCATCTTTTTACCCCAGTTTACAGCCTCTCCCCTACCCCCAGTCCCCTGACTTCAAGGGTCTGCATCAGAGTTAGAAGAAAAAGAAGAAAGAAAGTGAAATGGCAGAAAGGCTGGACAGTCAAGTATGTAGAGGCTGCAGAAGTCACATGCTCCATTTCAGGTGCTGCCACTCCGTGCAGACAGGTTCTTCCAATCCCCCCAGATGTCCCCCATGCGGCTGCACTCAGAGGCAGCTGCCAGCATGTCCATAGAGTGGGTAGCTAGAGCCACCTCCCGGACCCTGTGTGGCACGTTCCTTCCAGGCAGCCTCCTGGCTGGGACACTGAGTCTGTACAGCTTTCTTTGCATTTCCTTTGTAGAAGAACACAGGAACTTTGGAGTAGACATGCAGTTCCTGGAGGAGCCGGGAACGCAGGAGAATGTGTCCTTTGGGCCATGGGAAAGAAGGAGCACTGGGGCTGGAGCAGGGAGCTGGGGAGCACCGGGAGCAGCTTGGCCTTATATAAAGGAGTGAGTCTGTAGGGGTCAGGCAGCTTTGAAGACAAGCAGGAAGTTCCAGGAAGACTAGTTTTAAGCCAGGCCTGGCTGTTAGTGGCCATTGCTGTTAGTGGCTTGCAAGGAACAAGGCATTGGGACAGGGTCACCATGCAAAGTAGGACCCCTGTGCATCAGCAGAGCCTGGATCTGGAGTAGGAAGGGCTCTGACTTTCTGGAAGAGAATGTTTGTCCCCTTGAGATGCCTAAGCCCCATTCCTTGGTCATGCCCCAAAGGAGATGTTAGCATGGGTAAAATGTGTCTATCACTGTGTGCCAACTGCAGGAGATCCCAGCCTGACCCACAGCCTGGGCTGCTGATACGGGGCTCGTGCTTGATGCTCTCCAAACACTGGAGTGAGGGGGAGAGGAACCCATCTGCTGAGTCCTAGCCAGCTCACTGCCTGTGAGCTTCTTGGGGATGTGACTGCCAGCTATGGCTTGTCACTCCTCTTGTGCCCACCCACTCCACCTTGCACTGTTGGGCTCTCGCCCCCGGCCTGCTACTCTACTACCAAAGCAGTGAATCATGAAGCCAGGGTGAGTGAATATTTGCAGGTAATCGCAAGACTGTCATCACTATCATGGGCTTCACCCTCCAACCTGCCATCCTTGACATGCTCACTAGGGAGGGCTTGGTTTCCCCAGCCACAAGCTGCAGTGGATTGACTGGTTTAGGCAAACTAGAGTCAAACCCTCCATGGATCCTCCAGCTGTAGGGAGTGGGCTTGAGCTTACTCTTTGAGTGGCTCTGAATCAAGTCACTCCACCTGAAAAGCTTTGGCACAGGTTTAGATAAACCATTGCCACATGTTGGTGTTGGCAGAATGTAAACACATTTCCTTTGTGTGTCAGCTGCACACGCAGGTCAGAGGCAGTGCTTAGGGTGTTTGCTAAGGCCTTAGAGGACTTAGGTTCAGGTCTCTGCTCTTTGGGAGACTTACTGCCTGACCATGTTCATGCAGGCTTGGACTTGTGTATGAGAACCCTGGCACAAGCTCAGAAGGTCGTGAAGCCATTGCAGGCATAGGATATGAAGGTGAGAATGAAACTGGTGCTGGAGTGACAGCTAAGCCATCTGTGAGGCTGGGGAGGGGACTTCTGGGAAAGGAGATTGGAAGGTGATCTCTGCCTGCTATGTGTTACAGCCACTGAGCTCTGCCATTCCTTCCTGCACAGCCTAGCTGCATCCTGTGGGGTCTGGAGAGGTAAGGCTGGAGGCTGCTCTTGTTCCTTGGGCTGAAGTGGGCTACACAGCCAGGGCCTCCCCTGACAGGCAAGAAGGCTGTGGACACAGCTCTGTTTGACCTGCCACATTCAAACTGTGCCTTGGCTGCAATTAAATGTGTCCATGCTGGTATAGAGGCCAAGGGCCAAGGAAAGGTCCCTGTCTCTGATAATAAACTTTCTTGTTCTCCAACACAGAGAGGCTGCTTCCAAAACACCTCCTGGGAACAGTTCCTGCCTGTGCTACCTCCAAAACCATGTTCTGAATCAGGCCAAAGACTATGCTAATGACTGGATGAGCCAACATTTGATGCCTGGGGCTGGGGATGTTTTCTGGAGGGGCAACAGGCTGTGCTCTGGAGATTAATCTGCGGCTGCATGTTGGGCAATGTCTCTGTGCCAGGGTGAGGAGCAGAGGCCCAGAGAAAGCTCAGGACTGAGGAAAAGAAAACAATGGAAAGTTTCTGAGGGCTCTGCATACCCCTTTGCTCACCTGCTCTGCCACAAGCAGGGAGCCTGAGGAGCATCCAGGGCACCTGCCCTGGGAGAGCATTGCTGGAAGGGGCCCTGACTGCAGGCTGAGCATTGCTCTTGCTCAGGTCCCTGCAGAGATTCAGCTTGCCTTGGGGAGTGCCATGGTGCCTGGGGAGGTAGGGGCTCTATGGAAGCCAGGTCCGCGGCCCTGGCACACACAGAGCCCAGTGCTTTGGGTGGGTGGACAAGGCATTTCTGCAGGTCCAGTTTCAAAATTGCTTTTGACAAAAGAGTAGGCTACATTTGAACCACTTGTTTTGCTGTAACAAGGTAGTTTCTGTCTGCCTTATAACTTCACCAGGCCGTGAGGTACTGTATTCTTGGGGACATGGAGGTCTGCTGGGGGTAGGCCAGGATGTGACCTCCAGGTGCTCTGCGGGAGGGATTGACTGGACACCTCTCCTGCCACAGCAGCCAAGAAAGGAGCTAACTCGTACATCCCCTGGCTCACCATGAACTCTGGATGTGCTGGGTTACCTGGCATATCAGATACCTGTGATGACAGCAGACTGCTTGGGTCTGCCCTGTGCTAAGAGCACGGGCTGGCACAGCTCTGCAGAGCAGGGAGCAGGAGCTGAGTGTGGCTGTGGCTGTGTGTAAATAAGCATAGGGGAGCCCATCCCAAACCATTGCACCAGGAAGGGAACAAACAGAAATGTTTATATATTTATATTTGTATAAATGTTTATATCCATGCCAAATGGATTGAGGAATTCATTTTAAGATTTTTTTTTCTAGCTTTTCCTTTTTCTCCCTAAATTACAAATCTGGGACAAAGAGCTGGCTGTTTGTATTTGTTACACACACACAATGTTACATCTATACATTATCTTGACATCAAAGGGACTGTGTGTGACATTTCTCTGGCTGTGCAGGCAAGAAAGGACACTGCCTGCTTTTGGGAGAGAAGAGGTTAGTATCAAAGGGTTATAGACAGCTCCTGGAAAGGAGAATGAGAAATAAGGACAGAGAGCGCAGAACTGGAAACGACAGTGATGAGCTGCAAAGGCAAATCTCCTGGTCTTTTCATCTCCACTCTTTATTAAAGTAGAGTGAGAGAGAACCTCTCACTGCATGGAGTTATTTTTTTAAAGAAAAAGAACAAATGTGAGAGTTGGAGAGAGCTGAGGGGTTTTGTCTGGTGAGGAGACTAAAGAAAACCTGTCTGCAGACAAAGCTTTACTGCAGTGAGGCTCAAGGTTAAGGCAACACAGCTGAGGTACCCCAGCAGGCTGAGCCCAGGATGGTGCTGGAGCTCCTCAGAGTGTGAATGTTTGTGCCAGAAGGAGTAGAGGGGGGTCCAGCCATGAGAAGAGTGCGAAGCTGCAGTCTTGTGCCCTAGGCAGGAGCTCCTAGCTTGCCCTGCTGCTTTCTGCAGGCGGGCTTTGGGCAAGTCAAAGGCCAGCTTGTCCCAGGGTGATTTCAGCATCTGAACACTTCATTTCATCTGACACCTGAGTTCAGATTCCTGGGTTGGACTTCCCAGGAATCTCAGCATTCAGAGGCCTGGCTGATTTCACACAAAAGAGTAGAAAAATCACCTAAAACCTTTTTTCTGGCTTGGTTCATCTTTTCTATGAACCTTTTTGACATCCATGAAACTTGCACCAAGCTGGACCCATGCCTAAAACTAGACTCTAGGCTCAGTCTCCGAAGGTATTCAAGCATCTCACCCTCATTGAGCTAAAATGCCTAAATAGGTTGGCAGATACAGACTCTAATAGAGTGCTTGTCTCAGAGGAAGTGTTGCGAAGGCTGATTAGCTGGTGTGTAAAGACAAGGTGCTAATGACAAACACTTACCCAACGGCAGTGAGGGAGACCCGAAAAACTCAGTTTTAACATAAATCTCTGATGCCATGTGCAGCCATGTGTCTGGTACAGCAAAAATCCCAGCAGGCCTCCCCTGGATTTCCACTGCTGTCCCCTGGGTACCCATTACCAAAAGCTCTTCTCTCATGACACTATTGTTGAGAAGGGCACAAGTGTTTGAAAACTGAAAAGCTTTGAATAGAGGGAAGGGATTCCTGGCAGAGCCAGGACACCAAGCTGAAAAGTGTAAGAGCCAGGAAAAAGGGTCTGGCTGTCACTGCAAAGTGCCATATGAGTGGCTGAGCACTGTGCAGTGCCCAGGCTTATATACACCTCCCTCAAAATGCTGCTGGTCTCTGTGGAAATCCTCTTTTGGCTGATGGCCAGAGGGAGCCACATACTTCTGCCCTATGCTTGGTGGCTTTTGTCAGGTCTGCCTGGCCAGCAATGAGGGGTGGGGGGTTGTCTGCATGCTGCCAGTGCCGGGGTGGGGATCTGGCCTGGCACAGGAGGGTTCGGCATGGTAAGCAGGTGCTGGTGGGCTGTGAATGCTGGTGTGTGGGCTGGGGTGGTGAGGACAGGATGGACAGGGACTCCCTTTTCCACAGCAGCTCACATTGTTAGGAATGGCTCTAGCTGCTGTTATTTTAAAGCCAAATTAGGCAGTGGAGAAAGTACTGGGGCCCACTAGGCTTGGCTTCTCCTCCGTCCCTGTGCCACCCACCCATACTTCTGCATGGCTGTGCACGCCAATGCATGGCCAGTGGCCAGCTGCTACCTGGGCTGGGGGAGCGGGGCAGCTCCCCACCCAGCATCACCCTCCTCCTCCTCGCTGCAGGCTGGGAGGAACCGTAAGGAAGTACTTTGAGATGTTACAAATCCCATCAGCTGGGGACATGAGCAGTCACTTTAAATTGCATACGAAGGATGGGAGATGTTCCTCTCCTAGGAACAAACTCCCCGTTTCTATGGCAACCTTAGGAGCTTTGATGTGTCAGCTGGAGCTGCTGCACTTCTTGCGTGTAGGTTTCATGACAGCATGGAAATCCCTGACTCAGAGGCCCGGGACAAGCCAGCTCCAGGGATGCATGTGTTTGAGCTGGCTTCAGGGATGGGGCCCTACCTAGGCTCTGCTTCTGCTGGGGGACCACAGGTGCCCACGGAGGCAGAGGGACAGCATCTTGCCCAGCACCGCCTGACACTGCTCACCCCTGCCCGGGGCAGGCCTCACACCAACTGATCTGCGTGTGCGTGTGTGTGCGCAAGTCTGTGCACTGTGTGAGGCTGTGTGTCAGGCAGGATGTGTGTGTGTGAGTCTGGGGAGATGCATGCACATGCCCATGTGTGGGCCTGTGTGTTTGTGTGACAGGTGTGGGGTGTATGTATCCGTGCTCATGTTGGGGTGTTGAGGCTGTTTCTGTGTGCATGTAAATCTGTGTGGGGGCTGTGTGTGTGCATGTCTATGTATGTGAGGAGGTGTGTCTGTGTGACAGGCGGGGTGTGAGGGTGTGTCTGTCTGCATGTGAGTCTGGGGGGAGCTGTGTGTGTGTGCCAAGCAGTGGGTGTGGGGGTGGGGGGGGAGGCTGTGTGTCTGTGTGACAGGTGGTGTGTCTTTGTGTGTATGTATGTGGAGGGGTGTGTGTGAGGCTGTGCATTTGCTCCTGGTAGTTTGCTTTGCCAAAGCACTGGAGTTAGAAAGAATAAAGTGCAGGTGTTCCCTGAAGTCCAACATGAGCTTGTGATGCTACTGAGCCTTTGAGCCTATCCAGTCTACTCTCCATCACCTCCTGCCTTCCTGCCCTGCTCCAGAGGATCTGCTCCTGCCTACCCTCCCTCTGCACTGTCCCAGCTTCACACATGGGCAGGAGGGCTCTGCCCTCCACCACTGGTGGTGAGCTGCTGGGGCTTCCTCACTTTTCTCTCCTCTGCCTGTGCGAGCTGCCAACCATCTCGTCCCCTTGCATGCTCCAGCAATGCCAGTGACGTGCAGCTGAGCCCTCCTCTTCCATGGAGTTGTCCCCTCTGGGGGCCATCTGGGCAGCCCAGCAGAGCCAGCTGAGCTGCTGCCAGGCAGCTGGGCGGCCAGGAGGGAGCTTGTCATGCCTCCAGCCCCTCAGCTATTGTCTGGGCAGCCCTCACAGTTTGCCAGATAGCAGCTTTCCTTCCACCCCAAGGGGTCTCCCAGCCACAGGGCTCCTGGGTCCCAAAGCTTGGGGTTTGCTGCAGCAACCTGGCTCCCAGGACAAGCTCGGTGCCTGCCACCTCTGATGGTGACAGGTAGGATGCTCCCCAACCCCTGCTGCTCTTCGTGCTCTCTGCTCTTGGAGCAGCCGCCAACAGGAGGACCCCCCTTTTCTGAAGCAGTCCATGTCTCACATGAGCTGTCATTTCTGTTGTGGAGAGCCGAAGATAATATCTTCTGCTGAGCCTCCTTCTTTCTGCTCCGTCTCTCTCCTGGGGCTAGAGACCATGGTTCAGGCACCAGGGAAAAAACTCAGCATCCACCACGCAGCAGGGACAGTGGCAGCAAGGCAGCCCAGCCAGTCTTGACTGTGCTGGCCAGATTGTTTCCTGAAGAACCCCAGTTTTAACTCTTGTTCTCCCCTGAAGTTCTTGATACCAAAGCAGCAGATTTGAGCTCCTTTCTCCTCCTGTCCACACACTTTGGGAATTCAGACAAACTATCTTAGGGCTTTCCTGACTTCTGCAATGAAATACCTCCATGAAAAACCCATGTGGGAAAAGGAGAAGAAAGACTTCCAAGCCTGTGGCTGGAGGTAAATCCTGGTGGGGCATTTCTGCAAAGGATCAATCCAAGGGGAGTGGATAGAAGGTGACTTGCCTCAGTGCACTGCTACAGCAAGGTCAGTGTGGGCCAGCCTCCACTGGCTAGTAAACACATCCAGCCATGTGCCAGAGAGCTGGCAGAGCTGATGTAGAGGAACTCACGACTGGAGAGCAGCAAACCACGGGGACTGGAATTTGTGTACATGTCACTTCTTCCACTGAAGCTTTCTTGTCTGACTCTGAGGACGCTTGAAAGGCAAAAAGGCTCTTGCTGTTCTTGGAGTGGCCAAGATCATATCTGGGAGCCAGTACAGATGCCTGCTGCCATGTGGTTCATGCCCATAGCACCTCTGTGTAATTAGCTGAAAAGAAGGTCAAGTGACATGGGAGCTGGACAGGGAAAGGAATGGAAATGGCAAAGCTGTGCCCTGAGGAAGCTGTTCTCTCCAGAGGAGGCTCTCACTGAGCTCCAGTTTTCAGATCCTAGAGAGCTAGGTAGACTTTGTGTGAGTATGTTTGTGGTAAGAGGGAAGGGAGCATGTGCTTACTACCAAAACAGTTTCTGGATTCTGCATCAGAGTACCGCAGACTCCCCACAGTCCCCCTGAAATGACCCCAGACATCCTTCCCTGGCCTTCCATGGACAGATTGTGTTTGTTTCAGCTCAGTGTGCTTATTAGACTAAAGTGGAAGAGTAGATCTGATCAAACTTGGAAATACAAAAATAGGCATGCTGGGTTCAGCAGATGGAGGGAACAGCCTGGCAAATCAGGCAAGTAACAGGCAGAGCCCCACAGCAAGTGCTCACAACAGCTGCTTTGCAGCAGCCCTCTTGGACATAACTTGCTCTCTGCTACACGGGGTGCTCCTGCACCGCAGACATGGCATTGTGGGCACAGCAAGGCTGGGGTCTCTCTCTGGTTTGTGACCTTGGGGGTGTGCTGTGGAAGATGGGGAGCACACTGGGGGCTGGCTCTGTGCCTGGTGCTCGCATGTGTTTTTTCCCTCCAGCACTCACAGTCGAGTGTTGTGTGAGACTGTGGCTCAGGCCCATGTTGTGTCCCTGCTGCTCTCCCACTGCTTTGCTTCCCCCAAACCTCCATGGCACTGAGTGCCAAGAGCTGCTCCCACTGCTTCCAGGCAGCCTGGGATGGGGGGTTCCAAGATTCTCCCAATCACTGGCATTTACTGGGGCTGTGGATTTGCTGGATGCTTTCATTGTAAACCACAGCAGTGAGAATGCTCATTCCTCATCTTAAAGGAATGTCTTGGGAACAGAGATGAATGAACCTGGGCACTGTAGTATAGCTGCCAGATGAACATTTTACTACAGGCTGTTTACTTTGCACTGTGTTGCTGAATTACCTCTGGAGTTCAAGCACCACTGAAATCCATCTCCCCTGTCTGTTCCATCTCATTAACACCCCAAAATCATCCAGGCCTGTGAAAGGATCAACAGTGCTTGTGGGGGACCTTAAGTCCTCTGCATCAGCAGGGAAAGCTCCCCCACCAAGGGCAGAGAAGTCTTGCCCTCGAGCTTTGCCCTTGTCCTTCCCCAGAGGGGCCCTTTCATCTCCAGGTTAGTGGCACTAACAGTCTTCCTCCTCGAGCACTGAGGAAAGGAAATCTGTGGTTGATCCACAGTGAGCTGGTTCAGCCAGCCAAAAGGGAGCTGATTCTCTCTGCTAGAGACATCTCTGATTTGTCTCTACTCATACACTGCTACCTGCTTCTCCAATTTCTGAGTGTCAGGGCTCCTCCCAACACAGCAAAGGCTAGTTATGCTGGACCTTTTCCTTATTTAAATCCCTAATGAGTTTTGTCATTTGTTTTAATTACAAAGCAATGGCAAGTTGAAAAAAACTGGGCAGAGGGAGAGTTACATTGATCAGAAGTGCTCTTTGGTGTGCATGCATGGTCTTTGTCACTTGTTTCATTTGTTCATGTGGAAGTGAAGGTGAGGTTGTCTCTGCAGGCTGACAAAGGTGTTCTGTGGGACTGACTGGCACACCCAGGCCAGTCCCATCCAGCAGCAAAGGCAGCAATGTCATGCCTTGGGATGGCAACCTGATCCAAAACAAGATGTGAGGGCCCAAACCTCTGGACAGTGGGAAATGTGGAAAGCTTTGCTTTCAAAAGCACTTTCTTTTCTGGCACAGCCTAGCCTGTGGTCTCCCTCTTGCTCTGCATCTGGCTGAGGGAAAAAGCCTTTATGGTGGCATACACTGACATGCACCTGCCCAATAAATAATGGGAGACACTGGTGCCTGGGGAAGGATATACAGACACTGGTGGTCATGCAGAGTGACTGCTGGTCTGGCTGAGCACAGAGAGCCTCTTCCATGTTAATGCTTCTGAGTGGCGAGGCTGGTTGGGTACTGGTCTGGGGGGCTCCACTGCCCTATAACTTCGGGTAATGGGTATATCTCCTGCTGAGCTCAATGGAAGATGTGCCCCAAGAAAGAAGGAGCTGGCTGCTGAGACTGACTTGGGAGTCCCAGAGCATAGGTCCTGCTGCACTTGCATGCCACAGGACTGGACCCTGGCATTAATATTTCAGCATGGACCTTAAGTCTTTTGTCAGTGGTTTCAGCTATTAGGGGATATATCCTGGCCATAGCAATCCCAGCAGCTCTGCTCAGGGGATGGATCATGGCATGTTAGTTCTCTATTGCATGATCTTGCTGCCCAAAATGTGATGCTGATGAAACATGGTGTTTCTTCAGGGAGATGGTGCTGCACAGACCAACTTTACCCAGAGCCCACAACCCTCTGAGATGGATGCTCTTGGGGTTGCTCTGGGTCCCAGCACACTGTGAATCAGTGGCTATGAGTCTGGGGTATGGGAGATGTGAGCTCCACTCCTGGGTCTTCTATTGACTCCTTGTCATCTCTTGGGCAAGCTGTGTTACCACTCTCTGCCTCATGCTACTTATCCACAAAGCAGATATAGGGCTCATCAGACATATGGCGAAGGTCTCTGTACTGGTGTCTTGCAGTGGCAGGAGATGAAACATGGTAGAGCATTTACAGCAAGGGCAAATACAACCCCTTTCTGTAGTGTGTGGGGGAAACCCTGGGCCAGCATCATGCCACTGTTTCCAACCCACTGGGAAATGATGGGGCTGGGCTGAATCTTCCTTCTCTGGAGAGAAGGAAGACTCTTACACTTCTGTGTCTGTGCAACCTCCTTCTAACGGCAAATGCTTCTGGGTTTGAACCCCTCTCAGTGGCTTGCAAATACCTGGGGTTGTCCTGGTCACTTAAACAAACTGATATTTAAAGAAGGCCAATAGTGCAGGCAGTCCTATGCTTTCCTATGCTTTGCTGTGTAGCAGGTGGCCTGCTTGGGTCCAGGCAATCATCCTTGCTTTCTCTGCCCCAGCAGGGTTACAGAATCAGGATAAAACTGACTTGGGATGGAGCTGGGATGGAAGAGCTCTGGTTAGTGTTTGGTACTGAGGTAGCAAGAATTTAAACCCCTTGGACACTGTCTTAGTCCTGATGAAAAAGGCAGTGGAGAACAGGGAATCTTGTCTCTGGGTTGTATCAGGAAGGTGTGAGTAGGTGGTATGGGGGGATCCTGATGCCAGACAGGGATGATAGTACAGCAGTTTGCCCTGTCTGATGGCAAATAACTCCTGTGGTGGTATAAGGATGTGGAAAGTCACGGGGAGGGATGTTGACATTGGAAGGGCTGTGACCTCCCCTTGTCTCCTTACCAGTGTAGGGAGAGCCCCTTGCTCTGTGTTTGAGAATTTTGACCACTTGTCAATCTGCCTATGCAGCAGCTGTTGCACACTGGCTCACCCTTACTCTTTTGCTCTCCCTGTATCATGGATGTGACTTATATTGAGGCTCTTTAACAGCCTATCTCATGATCAGAGCCCCTCTTTTTGCAGGAGTGCCCTGTGTTTGCTTGTGCCTTGAGCAAAGAGAGGAATTTTGAACTCTCTTCCATCTTAAGAACTCCAATTTTTTTCCATCCAAATGTTTTTTCCCCCTTTGTGAAGAAAGCTGCCTGATTAGCAGCAAGTAACAAAGCAAACTGCAGTAATAACCTTTATAGTATGTTCTGTGCAGCCTCTCTGAATGCCCTGAAGGAGAATGAGCCAGATGTTTGGGATTTCTGCTCTGTGACACAGGGCCAGGACAGGACAAAGTGCAGTGGGAGGTGTGCAGGAGGGGCTGTGCTGATCAGGCAATAATGGTCACTGGTCTCTCTGGGCCTCATTCTGCTGCACTTAGCTGGGAAGACCCCCATGTGCAGAGCATCTGCAAGCACTGCTCCTAATGCTGGTCAGAAGACCAGCCCTGGGCTGCAGGACCCAGCACCAGTTGCAGAGCCTTTCAAAGCTATGCCACTTGGAGCTCAGCAGCTGATATGTTTCTTGCACCACATCAGGCTCTGAAAACTCTTGGCGTCCCCTGGCTCACCTAGTTCTTTCAGTCAATGAGTGGCTTGATCTCATCTTTCCCTGTCTTGCTGCTGTGCAAGAGTGCATCCAGGAGAACACTGGATTCAGGTACTTCTTTCCCATCCATCGTCAGTAATTCTCTTTTCAGCTGCTTCTTGGGCTTCACCTTTTTAATCCAGCTGTCTTCTGATTTATGAATATTCTTTCCTCAATCACTTATGCCAAGCTGCAGGGCTGTTTCTATTCATTTCAGGAGCACAATCAGAGACTGAAGCTGTGCATTCAGCTGGGGCTTCACAAAATACAGCTGAGTGCACAAGAACTTGCACCAACACAGCCCTTGCTGCCCCATGCAATGTTAGTCTCCACTTATGCCTAAGAGATCTCATTGGTAGGAGAGGTGGCTTCACCCTTGGGTTTCACCACTGAGCACATCTCAGCTCTGACACACGGGTCCTTCAGGCACAAGCTTAGTACATGAGCAGACCAGCCTCCTCAAACTTCATCAGAGGATGAACGTTGGTTCTTTGGTCTTATTCCCTCCCTCCCACCTAGTGTAGGTGCGGGGATTACATCTCAAAAGACATGAGGAAAAGGTGCCTGGGTTTCTTAGAACAGCAAGTTTGAGAACAAGCAGCCTGTGTCTGCTCCTGCTGCAGCAGCTGCTGAGCTCCTGTCTGGCCCATGGGGCATGAACTGGGGTTAGAAGAGGTCACCCAGGAGATGATGACTCTCAGTGAATGCCTCTGCAAGGCACAGCACTGGAGGGAAGAGCAGAGTCCTCTGCAGAGCAGACTTTACAAGAAGGGAAACCAATCTGCCTCTGATCCCACATTCAGGAGACAGAAGAAGGACTTCCCAGAGTGGGGGAATGAAGTCTCAGCTTTGAAATGAAGTGAAATCAGAGCTGGGAGGTGCCAGATACCCTCACTGGAAAAGGGGACTATGGAGAGAGTTCTGGGGTATGGGGAGAGCCTGCCCCGCTCCAAAATCTCACAATGGGAACTGTGCCATCCTTGTTCAGACCTGGGATTTCAGTCTTCCAGTTTGAAAGATGAGCTTCTGGAATAATCCTCTCTCTCCTGCAGCCTGCCCTTCCCAGACCTCCCTCATCTCCTGCACTGAAGGGGCTGCAGGCATAGAAAGATGTGTGATGCTTGCAGGGACATGCTGCACTCCTCACCCATGTCAGGGCACCCCACAGACAGCTCCACAGAGTTGCTTCCCAGACTAGGGACCAGCTCAGGCTATTCCTACACCAAGGCTGTTTTATCTCCACTTTTTAATACTCTTATCTTGAAGGTTCCCCTCAGATTAAAGCACAGGCAGGCAGTCCCCTCCCTGGATTTATTGCAATGCAGTTTTCTTCCTCTAATCTGATCAGGGTGTAAGCTGTTCTTTTCAAAAATGCACAGGGAGGATGCATGTGAATGACACTGGTGCTGTGAGCTAGGCTGACTGGAAGCAGTGGGAAGTTGTCCTGTTTTCTAGCTTGGTAACACACTGACTGCTTTCATGGCTTGAACCCTATTTCTCCTCTGGGCCTCAGGGAACGTCTAGCTAAAGCGCCAAGTACACCAACAGTCATAAGACAAAAGGTTTGCTTTTGGGCAGAATGTGTTGTTCTCCAGCATACTGGAATCTGTTGGTCTTCCTGGACACCCTCATCAAGCTGAAGTCCAATCTTTGGTCTCTGACAGCCACAAAGACTCCAGAGTCAGAGGAACAGGACTGTCCATCTCAACAGGACCCTGAGGGTGGAAAACTCAGCAGAGGTTCAGGTGACTTCTGAAGATTTGGCCTTTGCAGTGTGACTGCCATCCAGTCACAGTGGATTGGTTGTTTCTGGTTAGCTCATGAATCAGTAGTTACACCTGAAGCAGGGCTGGAAAAGCCAGGGATGGTATCGAATCCCTGCCAACTTCCTTCCTTGCCTCTTTCTCCTGCTCTGCTGAGGGATCAGAAGGCTGAGACCACTTCTCTTTGCATGGCTGTGTCTCTGCAAGGTGTGTCTTGGTCCATCCGATGAGTGCCTTATATGTGGGTACTCTCAGTGTGGCTAATGGAGGACAGAGTGTTAGGTATTAATGCTCTTGGGCAGCCAGGACACTGTGACTTCCTGCTTGGTTGGGTGGACTGACCTTGGATGAAGCACCTTCCCCACCAGCCCTTCTTGCATTGAATTTGCATGGAGCATGAAGGAGGGCAAAACTGGCAGTGACTGTGCCAGGCTGTGGCACTGGGGGGAGTACGAGCAGCAAAGCACATCCCAGTGTCCCCCCAGTACAACCCAACATGGTAACCAGTACTTGTGTAGCCCTGACTGGTGTGTTCTCAGGAACAGCAGTGATATGAGGGCCCATGGGGACCGCAGAAGGTTGATGGAGAGCAGTGTCTGTGGGAGATGCAGGGTACACAAGTGTGCTCCAAGTCTGATGGGCAGTGACATATCTGGGATCTGTTCCCTCACTGTGTAGGCCTGAAGGGACATGGGGTGGGGAAAGAAGATGATTGCTCTGCAGTGGGGGAAGGAACTGAGGTTGTTTTATGCCTCTCTGAACTCACCATTTTCTTTGCCCTTCTCAGCCCAAGGAGACTGGTGAGCACTGTCACAAGGTCACTGACTGGCTGTGCCCACCCTACAGCCAGTGCACAGACAAGCAACGTTCCCCAGCTCACGAATGAAAGCAGCAACCTGGCAAAAGAGGAGTGTTCAGACTGTGAGTGCTCGGGGCACTGCGGTGGGTGCAGGGCCTGGTGCAGGAGCAGGGGAAGGGGCAGGGCATCCCATTCCTGCTCCTGGTGGGCTCCTTGAGGTGAAAAGCAAAAGGAAATGGTGGGTCTTGGAAAATTCTTGGGTTCTCCTTTCTCATGTCACTGTTGCTCTATGAGGCAAAAAGAGAGCCTGAGTGAAGAAGTGGCAGTGAGGGAGGAGAGGTACTGCTGGCAGTGTAGGGGAAGATGAAGGGCACTGTTCAGGGATGCACAAGTGAGCTGATAAGATATGCTGGCATGGCCTCAGCTTCCTGGAAAGGCAGATGGCTTGGGCCCAGGGCAGCTTGGAGTCTCTGTTACTGGTGTGTCTGGGAGTCAGAGAGAGCTGGGCTGGTGTGTGATAGTGTCTGCTCTGGGTGATGCCTGTTAGGCTGGAGAGTAGCTGGAACAATGCAGCAAGAGTACTGGAGCCTCCAGGGCTATTGGTACCCTGGAGGAGGTTCTGCCTGGGACCTTCTGGACAGAGCCAGTTAGAGGCCAGGACAGTCACTAGCGAAGCAGCAAGTGAACTCAGGAGACCACTACATCCCCCACATGTAGGCCCAGTGGGAGCTGTGGGCCTGCCCCTCACTGTAGCAGTGCCATGGTTTGCTTTCTGCTTTCTACTGGATGCTCAATTCTGTTAGCTCTTGCTCCATTTCCAGCTTTATGGCAGTGAGTTCAGCCACATGCAGTGTGACTGACTGTGGGCCCCAAGACCCAGTTCTTGATAAAACCATGTCTATCGGTGCTGGGGAACAGAGGGATGTGTGTGGTGGCCTCTGCTAGATGGGCGGAAGGAAGACACAGCTGCTTGATCTCCTCCAGCGAGCCAGAGAAGGAGACTTCTGCAGAGTATGGCTAAGATTGCCTCCAAGCCACTGCTTTGCCATCTGGCATATTCTTGGCACGTCTATGCATGGGACAGAGACTGGGTACTGCTATGTATTTTCTGAGTGGGGTCATCCAGTTCTGCAGCCATCTTAAGCATGTGGAAAGCCTGTGTTTTTCCCCCAAAGAGAGGTGAACTTCTGTTTACCCAAGGACAGGACTCTGGATTCAAGGAGTGTTTTCACAGCTGCTAAGGTCCCTGGGGAAGTAACTTGTCCTGAAAGCAACAAACACTTGAGAGATGGTAAACAGGCAGGGTAAACCTATGAAAGAAAAATCACGTGCTTCCCCCACACCAGGAGTGAGCCCCTGCCATGCCTTGGGATGTGACATTGACTCCAACAGCAGCTCAGCCAAGCCCAAACATTCAAAAGATTTTGATTTGCCCTCCTAAAAGGTGGAAGATGGGCAAAAAACTCAGAAAGCACCGAAGAGAATGTTAGAGATCTGTCTGGATTTTCTTCCACAGCCCTGGGGTCTTGGTCCTGCCACCCAGGATAACAACAAGCAGCTGGCAAAGGGTGGTGGCATGGGAGAGAGTGCAGAGTCTGGCATGTGTACCCAGTCTGGGCCCTGCTTCCATTTGTAGGCAAATAGCCACTTCTGCCAAAGAGCACAAACTATCTGAGAGCTTATGATCTTCATGGCACGCTGCTTTCTCAATAGTTACAGCAGCTGCTAAAAACTTTCCTGAGCTGTCTTTACAGGAAAATATGCGATGCTTTTATAATTTAGTTGGTCTTTTTGCCCACCATCTGGGCCAACAAAAGAGCATCTTTGTAGCATTCTGGAGTTATTTAGAAAGAAGAGGTGTGTGGCTTTCTGGAGACCCAGGGCTGACATACAGGGAGATTTCTTTTTAACGTCAAGTCTCCAGCTGGCAGGGCAGAGACCTGCAAGGAGATTTGGTAATGGGACAGATGGTGGGTGTGTGCGTGCAGAGAGGGATGGGCTGTGCACCAAGGACAGCTGCTGTATTGGATTGAGTAACAGGTCATGCACAACCCAAACCTCATCCCCTTCCCACCCTCCAGAGAAGATGTTCTCTAACCTTCCTCCAGGACAGCAAACCTTACCAAAACAAACTGAGCATGTGTTTTGGTCATGACTGAGACATAGGTAGCTCTCACACACTGTAGTGCTGAGGACAGTGAAAAGGCCAGAAGGAAATGAAATCAGATGGGCTTGTTTTTTTTCTGGCTGTTACAGCTGCAGCAGGATGAGTGAGACAGAGCTTGCTGTCTGGTTTGGGAAGGGAACTGGCAAACCCATGCCTGTGACAAAGTGACTCTGCACATGATTCCTGCCAAATTCCCCCTGATGCTCTATCGTGTCCCACACCTTCCAGGCCCTTGGGAGAGACATGGGTCTCTTCTATTTTGTGTGACTTTAAATGGAAGGCAAACACCAAGGAAGAAAAAAAGCAAGTCCCCCCAGAGACCTGAGAGCAAAGTGATCACAGTTACTACGGGGCACAAAGGTGGATGGGTACATGGAGGAGAAATATGTTCTTAGGATCACTGGGATCTCCCTTGGACATGGGGATTCCTTCACACCGTACACACATGTGGGACTGCCCCTCTCCCATGGGACTCACATGGCGCAGTGTGAGAGGCCTTTGCAGCCAGCCCCAGATCCTCTCACCATGGGAGTGTTGTACTGTGGGAGCAGGGGCCTCACTGGCTGGTTATCTCTGCTTCTCCACTCCCTGGTAATTGCCCATCCATCTCTTTCCCTTAACTGCAATTGCTTGATTCCTCTCAATTTTTTTTCCTTTTTTAAATGTATTTGACACATGTTTGGTTTGAAGCACTTAATTACCTCTTGGGAGGTGTTTCATTTATTCATTAAGACCAAAACTGGAGCTGTCAGGTTTGCTTTATTTTGCTTTTTTCCCCCCTCTTTTGTTCCCCTTTTCTATTTTGTAAGTGAAGGACAAGGAAAAAAAAAAACAGATACCTCTATCATGTGTGACTAGCCTCTCTCCAGGTCCCACCCTATGCCATAGCTCCAGAATGGAGGAGCATTGGTGGGGAGGAATGAGCCTCTCCAGCAGGGCAGGAAGATTATGGTCTGTTGGCACGCCACAACTCCTTGGGAATTGGAAGGTGAATTGCACTGCTGGTGCCAAGCCCAGCTCCCACACTACTGGCATGGGAGCTGCAGGAAGGTGAGAGCCACATGCCAAATGTTCTGGCATAGGGCTCAAGTGCTTCAGGAGGGAGGCCTGTGGCCTGTCCCCCACTGTGCCCAGAACCCTGCAGTCCTTCCTGCAGTGGGCTGCCAAGTGGGCAGGGATGAACAAGCCATACATCATGCTGCCTGGTGCCCTCTGCCCCTGCCTGGTGCTGGAGAAGCTGCATCAGGCAGTGGAAGGGGACAGAGACAGGCCTGACTGATTACTTCTCTCTCTGCCCTGGCAGTGTGAGAGGAGAAAAGTTCTGTAGATGTCTTTGCTCATATTTCTGTGAGGGCTGAGGGTCAGGGCCCAAGATTTGTGCACAGGACATATACTCCTTTCCTGCCTGGCCTCCTCCTGTATGACTGGCAGATACCCACAGAGCTGGCATGGTAGTGGACCCCCCCTGTAGCATTAGGAGTTGCTGTGGCAGCAAGGCTTGTTGGTCTGCGGGTGAAGGTGCTGGCATAGTAGTGGACATAGTGGGTGACGTACCAGGAAGTCAGTGAGGTGGACTGAGAACTGGCTGAATGGCAGAGCTCAGAGGGTTGCGATCAGTGGTGCAGAGTCTAGTTGGAGGCCTGTAGCTAGTGGTGTCCCCCAGGGGTCAGGACTGGGTCCAGTCTTCTTCAACTTCTTCATCAGTGACCTAGAAGAAGGAAAAGAGTGCCTCCTCATCAAGTTTGCTGATGATACCAAACTGGGAGGAGTGGCTGATACCCCAGAAGGCTGTGCTGCCATTCAGAGAGACGTGGACAGGCTGGAGAGGTGGGCAGAGAGGAACCTCATGAAGTTCAACAAGGGGAAGTGCAGGGTCCTGCACCTGCGGAGGAATAACCCCATGCACCAGTGCATGCTGTGGGTTGACCCACTGGACAGCAGCTCTGCAGAGAAGGGCCTGGGAGTGCTGGTGGACACCAAGTTGACCATGAGGCAGCAATGTGCCCTTGTGGCCAAGAAGGCCAATGGTAATCTGGGCTGCATCAGGAAGAGCATTGCCAGCAGGTCGAGGGAGGTGATCCTCCCCCTCTACTCAGCCCTGGTGAGGCCACACCAGGAGTATTGTGTCCAGGTCTGGGCTCCCCAATGCAAGAGAGACATGGAGCTACCAGAGCGAGTTCAGTGGAGGACTAGTAAGATGATTAGGGGACTGGAGCCTCTCTCCTATGAGGAAAGGCTGAGAGAGCTGGGATTCTTCAGCCTGGAGAAGAGAAGACTGAGGGGGGATATGCTTATAAATATCTGAAGGGAGGGTGCAAAGAGGATGGAGCCAGACTCTTTTCAGTGGTGCCCAGTGACAGGACAAGAGACAATGGGCACAAACTGAAACACAGACACTTCCATCTGAACATGAGGAAAAACTTCTTTACTGTGAGGGCGACTGAACACTGGAACAGGTTGCCCAGAGAGGTTGTGGACTCTCCATCCTTGGAGATATTCAAAGCCCGCCTGGACGCGATCCTGTGCAAGGTGCTCTAGGAGACTATGCTTGAGCAGGAGGTTTGGATGATCTGCAGAGGTCCCTTCCAAACTCAACCATTCTGTGATTCTGTGATTCTGTGATCTCTGCCTGCAAAGCAGCACTCCGGGCTTGAGCTTGGTGTATGCAACTCTCCCTTACCAGCACTGTTCTACTCAGCTAGCACCCTGTGTTCCTGCTCTCTCAGACCCTGGCATCTTCCCTTAGCAAAAACCTGAGCAAATGTTTCACACCTCCCACATTTCCTTGTTCAGCCAGAATACAAGGAAGTACTGGGTGAGGGCTCAGACCTGTTCCCCTGCTCCCCCTGCCATCACATAGGCTATGCTCAGTTCTGCTCTCTGGCTCTGTGGGACAGGTAGAGGGGAGGCAATGGGTGTGTGAAGGAAGCCGTAAGCTCTGCTGGATGCAGCAGCAATCTCAGGGCAGATTGACCAGGGAGGATGTGTAGGTGGACTGCTGGATCAGCTCCCTGTATCCTTCGTAGTGTGGCCAGGCAGTGGGTTGGCACTTGGGATGATAGTGTGGTGACCCTTATCTCTAGCCCTATTGCTAGAGCTGCCCTCTCTGCTGACTTATCCCCCTGGGAAGGACACGCTGCAGGAGCTGAGCATAATATTGGGATACATGGTGTTTCACTGATACGAGCCACCTCTGCGTGCCTCTGCCCTTACATGTTGTGGGGCAGGCTGGAAATGAAAGGCCAGCCTCTCCCTGCTCCTCTCCCAGCGCAAAGGTGCCTGTTCATCACCAGATGGACCTGGCTGCTTTGGCTGGCTATTGAGGTTGGTCATTTCCCCCCAGCATGGTGAGGACACTTGTGCATGGGCCAGACTTGGTATGCGCCTGCTCCCAGCCAAGCTCCCTCTGGGTAACCCTTTGCATGCCTACACTATGCAGACAGAGAGCCACTGAGCAGGACCTTGTGAACAGGAGCTGTTCTCCATCTCTTCCCCTCTGTGCCAGGGAGGCCAAATCCCACATGGCACCAATCTGAGAGCAGCTGAGTGCTTCAGCACCTTCAAGAGTTGGGAGTTTGCTCATACCTGTTTCAGGCAGGGACCTTCTTGCAATTTCTGTTCAGGATGGGCAGCGTAACATGTCTTCAAAAAGGGTCCTTAGGTCTAGGCAGGACATCTGCTTTTACAGCCCTCCCAGAAAGTACCAGAAAGTGCAGGTGTGACTGCCTTTCTCTTACTGTAGATCTCATTAGGACCATTGTCTCATTCCACTTGAGTTTCTGCCCAGGGAATTTGGAACCAAAACAAGCCCTGCCACTAGAAATGTGGCAATGGTTTCTCGTGGCAAGCCTCCTGCTGCATATTGATTGTGAGAAATCAAATTAAATGAAAGGAGAGAGTGCTGCACTGGAAACCCCCATCCCTTCACTGCCTTGCATGTGTGCATAGAAGTCCCGGGACAGTTGCTATCTATTTGGGATAACTGCATAAGTCACCCTGTGCTCTTACTTTGGAACTGGAGGTGAAAACAAGCGCAGGCTGGGATAGGCGGGGGGGGGGGGGGGGGGGGGAGGGCAAGGATGTGTTTGCTGTGCCCTTGCAAAGATTCCTACATATGGCTGGAAGGAGCTGCTGGCCTGCAGGAGAGGGACAGCAGAGCCTTTGTGCAGCGTAGGAGAGGATCTGAAATTAAAAACTAAGAAGTGTGACTGAAGGGGCTTGGGTTAGGGATCACTTAAGCAAACTGGACATACACAAGTCTGGAGGCCTTTATGGGATCCACTCATGAGTGCTGAGGGAGCTGGCTGATATCATTGCAAGGCCATTCTCAATCATCTTTGAAAGGTCATGGAGAACAGGAGAGGTGCTTGAGGACTGGAAGAAAGCCAGCGTCACTCCAGTCTTCAAAAAGAGCAAGGAGGACCCAGAGAACTACAGGCCAGTCAGCCTCACCTCCATCCCTGGAAAGGTGATGGAGCAGCTCACCCTGGTTGCCATTTCCAAGCATGTGAAGGACCAGAAGGTGATCAGGAGTAGTCAGCATGGATTCACCAAGGCAAAATCATGCTTAACCAACCTGAGAGCCTTCTACGATGGAATGACTGGCTGGGTAGATGAGGGGAGAGCAGTGGATGTTGTCTGCCTTGACTTCAGCAAGGCTTTTGACACTGTCTCCCATAACATCCTCATAGACAAGCTCAGGAAGTGTGGTTTAGATGAGTGGACAGGGAGGTGGATTGAGAACTGGCTGAATGGCAGAGCTCAGAGGGTTGCGATCAGTGGTGCAGAGTCTAGTTGGAGGCCTGTAGCTAGCAGTGTCCCCCAGGGGTCAGGACTGGGTCCAGACCTGTTCAACTTCTTCATCAATGACCTAGAAGAAGGAAAAGAGTGCCTCCTCATCAAGTTTGCTGATGATACCAAACTGGGAGGAGTGGCTGATACCCCAGAAGGCTGTGCTGCCATTCAGAGAGACGTGGACAGGCTGGAGAGGTGGGCAGAGAGGAACCTCATGAAGTTCAACAAGGGGAAGTGCAGGGTCCTGCACCTGCGGAGGAATAACCCCATGCACCAGTGCATGCTGTGGGTTGACCCACTGGAAAGCAGCTCTGCAGAGAAGGACCTGGGAGTGCTGGTGGACACCAAGTTGACCATGAGGCAGCAATGTGCCCTTGTGGCCAAGAAGGCCAATGGTAATCTGGGCTGCATCAGGAAGAGCATTGCCAGCAGGTCGAGGGAGGTAATCCTCTTCCTCTACTCAGCCCTGGTGTGGCCACACCAGGAGTGCTGTGTCCAGTTCTGGGCTCCCCAATGCAAGAGAGACATGGAGCTACCGGAGCGAGTTCAGTGGAGGACTAGTAAGATGATTAGGGGACTGGAGCCTCTCTCCTATGAGGAAAGGCTGAGAGAGCTGGGATTCTTCAGCCTGGAGAAGAGAAGACTGAGGGGGGATATGCTTATAAATATCTGAAGGGAGGGTGTAAAGAGGATGGAGCCAGACTCTTTTCAGTGGTGCCCAGTGACAGGACAAGAGGCAATGGGCACAAACTGAAACACAGACAGTTCCATCTGAACGTGAGGAAAAACTTCTTTACTGTGAGGGTGACAGAGCACTGGAACAAGTTGTCCAGAGAGGCTGTGCAGTCTCCATCCTTATGGAGATACTCAAAAGCCACCTGGACAGGGTCCTGGACAGCCTGCTCTAGGTGACCGTGCTTGAGCAGGGATTTTAGACTAGATGATCTCCAGAGGTCCCTTCCAAACTCAACCATTCTGTGATTCTGTGACTCTGTGATTAAAGATCCCAAAGCTCTGAAAGGAGGGAGCTGAGGATTTCCTGCTCATAATGGCTTTCTTTAGTATGTCCAGGAAAAGACTTAATCTAAGCCTCTGGCGTTGCTTATTGATGTATGCTCCAGACAGTCAGTAAATGAGTGCTGGATTCCTTCACTGACACCAGGGCTTGGTCCAAAGTCAGGATCTGTCCTATTTGGGATTGAGGGGGATTAGAGGCCTGCAGTCCTACAAAATCTTGCTTCCTTGAATACAGTAGGAGGTGGATGGAAGAGGACAGGATGGCATTTATTCACTCTGTTCAGCCCAACACTTTGCCCAGATATATTCTCTGGGCTTCCTCTTGAGAACAGAACATATTATTTCCTGTAACCAAGTGTGGCTGAGAACCTTTCTGTTCCCAGAGGGTTTGGCACAGCCCAGAGCAGTGATGTTTCTGTAGTGGTGAGAACCTGCCTTGGAGGGGGTACTCTGAGCTAGTGTTCAGCATGGAGAAATGCTAGCATAGGACAATGTGAATAAAGTGCAGCAGTGAAACCTGGCAACTGAATTGCAGGCTCCAGCCTGAAGTGGGTATCTCTTGTAAAGGAAAGAGGTCTGGGTCCTGGGCTGCTGGTGGAGTCACCTTCCATATGGTATATTATGAGCTTGTGGAGTTATTTTGCTGTTTGCACTCTGAAGGCCACTGCTAGAAACATCATTACTTCTTCTGGAAGTTTGCTTGCTTAAAGACTGTGTAAAAGGAAAAGAAGGACTTCAAGGTCTGGTGTTCATTGCCCCAGGCCACATGTTTTCAAAACAGTATTATTGTCTTGTGGCAGTACTCAGCCTAGATGTCTGCACATCCCATCCTCTAGCTGACACAAAAGTAAAGTACACTTTTTTCCCTGTAGAGAAACCAGAAGAAACTTATTGGAACTGATAAATGGAGATCCTAAGAGTTGCCTGACTGCCTTGCTTGTTAAATAGCAGTCCAGACAGCTGATGGATTTGGGGTATATATAGATAAAAGGGAAAACCATGAATGGATAGATGGACAGATGGATGGATGAATGGTTTGTTCTAAAGAGATGAGCCGAAAAAATTGTAAGTGAACAAGTAGATGGCCATGATGGGGAGGATGGAACCAATGGTTGGAGAGGCAGATTTGCATGGCTAGCTTGGCTAAGGAAAAATGCATTTTGCAGAGTCTCCAGACCCCTCAGTTCATGGTTATACTTCTTGTCAAAAGCCTTTGGTCCAGAACTAGGCCATCAGTTCCCCTTCCTGACAGTGAAATAATGTGCCATTACCAGGGAGCTGAGGAAAGCATCTGCCTTGCAGTGGCTACATTTGAAGATAGTATTCACACTCAGTCTGCTGGCACTACCTCAGTGGAATCCCACAGGGCCAGTCTTGAGGTCTCTGCCACAGTGATGACTTTCTGCTGCCGGGGACTGCTGCCCTGCTTGTTTTCAGAGCTTTCTATTTTTATTCTTTCCTTTCTACTCGTAAGCATTTATCAGCACAGACAGTCCTATTAGGAGACAAGTGGGCTGGACCAAGAGTACAAGCAGTTTAGGTTCTCTGGTGAAAGCCTGCTTCCAAGCACTGCCTCCCTCACTCCACCCCCTTTTCTTGATTTCTAGAGATGCTGGAGGGAGGAAGAGTCATGGTTTTTGGAGGCAGCATGTCTTCCTCGTGAGAAGGTTTCAGGTCCAAATGGGGTATCTCCATATAAAGCCCTCTGCATGTTTACTGAATCTCAGTTCCATAGCACTGCTCTCTCCTTAGTCACCCAGGGGCATACTCTCCCCCTCCTCTCCAATCTCCCCCAAAAGCTCCTTTCCTGTAAAGGACCATGCTGGTCTTTTTTCCTGGACTTCCAGATTCTCTCAGTCCTTGAGCACCTGTGGCAGGGAGCACAAAGCCAGCCCCTCTCCCTTGGATAGTGGTGGCAAATGTTGAGTGACTTGGTTATGGGAAACTTCTGCATTAGCAAACACAGGGGCACTCCAGATTGCCTAAAGATCTTCATAGCCAAGTAGTGCTGCATGTCCAGCATGGGAATTTGCTGCTGAGTGTGCAATGCTAGTGCTGGGCATTGGAAATGTGCACTGCCATGCATCTAGGTTGGGACTGTTCTTTGTTATTCTATGTAATATGAATTGGAACGGCTGGCAGCATGTGAGCACCAGTCCAATTCCTTCCTGGCTGTGGTCCTCCAGCTGGTCTGGCATAGGGGCTGCACAAAAAGGGTTGGGGCATGCTGCTGCACACCACCTCTCAGGCCATGCATTTGCATGGCATTAACACTTTCTCGGAAGTACTCTAGGCCATGCTGCAAAGGGGGTGCAGCTACACTCCGTGAGCAGTTTGCCATGTAGCTCCCACTGTTTCTCACATCTCTCACTCTGTTGCCAGTCAGCCTCCGCAGACCTGGAAGTGTTCTTCTCTCTGCCTTCTCCTCTTCTCCTCCTAGTTTCCAAGTTTGAGCAGAGATCCCAGCCAGGGCTCTCTGTGCCAGAAGCAAACACAAGAAAATGGGAATGGATGGTTCCTGATCCCAGACAGGCTGTCTGCTAGGGAAGCTTTAGCATTATCTACAAAGCCAGGCTCTCCTGTTGCCAATTCCAGGACCCGCCTTGGGCAGGAGAAGGTGCTGGTGCTATTCTGAACCTCTTTGCTCTCTGGAGAGGTTGTTTTCCTTCCAAGCGGCACTGCAGTATCAGATCAAATAGGAAGAGATTTGCAATGCAGAGAAAAACCTCCTACCCGCCACTCAGCAGTGTGTGGGCTGAGAGCAGAGCTGGGAGCAGCTGTGCCACTTTGCTTTTGCTGCTTGTGCTCAACAGTCCTCCTGCTTGTGCCCTCTGGACTCTGCCACATTACAGCACGTTCTGGGTTGGTTCCTGGCCCTGAGATCATGAGCCTGCCTGGTGGACTTGTGACGTTCCTTCTGGGGCCCTCTCTGAGGCCCTAGAGGGTTGAGCACTACCCTGGGACTTTGGAGGGCATGATGTTCTGCTCTCAGCTGGTTTGTAGCTTGCTGCTTCCTTGCAACATACTTTATTTTCCCAATCTGCTGAACAGAGGCAATACTGCTGGATTCATTTCATGCCCTTCTTGGAGGCCTGAGCATGAAAAGCATTATAGAGGAGCTAGAAGCAAGTATTAGACAATAAGATTTTGCCTCCATGATCCATCAGATCAGTGTGTTACTAGTGAAAGAGGGTGGATGCTTTGGCAATGGGACACTAGACAGAGGGCCAGGAGGATTCAGAGGGTTTGCAGGTGTCACGAAAGGAGTGATGCACTTCACTCGTAAGAGGGAAGCAGCACTACGTTTATTGCAGTAAGACAGCGACTTAACAAAGTTCAATCGTAAATAAGAATGATCTAACAAAGTTCAATTGGCAAGGTTCACTCAGTTATATACTGCATGAAGGACAGGGTCAGATGCACGTGCAATGGAGACCCTCCCGTTGAGTCACGAGGTTCAGACCGGACCCCCTTGCTTTCTAAACTCCTTTGGAGAGGAGCCTAAGTGCAGCTAGATCCAGTCCTAGTCCCAGACTTGGTCAACGGTTTATGTCTAAGGGATTATGTGCACACTTAATCAGAGATATAACTCAGCAAATTTTCATGAAGTTTGCAAAAGTTCAGCATGCTATTAATCACTTACTGAGGATCTGTCGCAGGTAAGGAATCTCTCAACCTCAAGGAGTAACCTTGAGAGGTGCCCCTGCTCAAGAGGAGGTTCTGCAGTGCAGCCTGCTACCATGCAGCAGAGCTCAATGGGCTCTGGGCTGCCCCCTATTTATGGGGGGGGAGATGATTGACTCATAGTCATATTTGCATGCTAGACGGGCCTTAGTTGGCGCGTGCTCAACTAGCCCCTACATACGTGCTGTTTACAGGGAGGTCAGGTTGAGGGGGAGAGAGCACATTGGAGGGGGAAGGAGCACACTGTCACAGCAGGTTAGTCCTGAATCAGAAGGGAAAGCACCAGCCCTGGTCCTCTCAGGTCTGGGCATGCTTTGTTTTCCTGTGGAGAAAATGAGGCTGGCTCAGTGGATGCTGATGCTGAAGAGACAATGTGTGCTTGGTGTTGGCTGTTCCGCAGACTGGGCTGGCAGAATCTGAGCAGGCCAAGTGGAATGGGGCCCAGTCCCTAGACTTGAAAAAGCCAGTGCTGACCACACATCCTCTCTTTGGAGGGCCACCCTGCTCTCTGTCTCCCTAGGGAAGCTATAATGTTATCTATTGAGAGAAGGGAACTCCCTGCCAGGGAGCTATTTGTCCCCTTCTCAGTCTCTCAGTGAGGCATGGAAGGTTTGGGTAGTCCCAAGAACTTCGCTTCGCTGTGGCTGTGATGAGGGACAGCATGGTGGTGCTGCTTTGAATTTTGGGCTGCTTACCCTGTTTCCAGCCTGGACAAAATGGGCAGTAGTGGCTTATATTGCTTTCCCCCAAGATGAAGGTGAACCTGGGGGGTCATCTGCAGGTAAAGTACTGTAGTTGCTTGGCTCAAGGTGCTCCCAGCCTGGCATCCTTCCTGCAGAACTAAATAATGAGCCCTGGGGAGCTGCCCCATCTCTCCTCCCATTCTATTTACCATGTTTCCCAGCTGCATGCGAGGCCTGAACCCTGGGTCTGGGCAGCAGGAATAGTGGAAGCACTTCCCTTCCCCAAGTGGTCATGCTGCACTGTGAGCTTGAAGAGTCAGTGTTTGGCCTTGGGTCCTTTGCAGTCCATGGGCACTGCGAGCAGCTGAGAGCACTGGAGGCCCAGCTGCTGAAGGCTCTGAAGGAAGAAAGTTGTAATGTGAAAGCCCAGGGCTTATCTTCCAGGATCTAAAGGGGCTTTCACTGCTCCCCTCTTAGTTTGTGAGTGACTGCTGAGTTGCTTTTGCCTGTCTCTGTCAGGATGCGGTGGATTTCTGGGGAACCTGGGAAGAGGGCAGCTGGTCTTCCCCTGTCCAGAGATGCATGGGATGTGGTGGTTCAGCATGCCAGGGTCTGGCACCATGCTGTGAATGCTCACAGATATGGCCATCACTGGGTACTGTTAGTGGGATGCTGTATGGACCTCAGCAGGGAGATGGTCCCTCCTTGAGGGGGTCTGCCCTGGACAGGCAGGTGTGGCACTGGAGATGAGAGGGGACAGACTGAGATCAGTGTTGTTTTTCACCAGAGTAAAAGAGAGAAGTAAACTCTGCTCCTCCTAGAGTAGGTGTCAGAGGAGGGGAGAAGTTCTTCTTGCTTGCAAGGTTATGCAGGAGACCTCCCCAGCCTCTTGAGAGCTGGGACCACCTAGGACCTCACTGGAGGAATGTGTTTTCTTGCTTAGGCACACCTGTCAGTGGAAAAGTCTCAGCACAGACTTCAGTGCTCAGAAACATTGTGGGCTGGGACATTTTGGGGAAGATTTTTAGCTGCAGCAAAGAAATTTGGCAGCTTGGAAGCGATCTAATCATCCTCCTCCCATATGCTTGGTTCTATTTAAAAGGGAGCATGTACCCGAATCCTTCCGACCAGCATGGTGACATTTCCAGAGTGCATTTGGAAATAAATTTGGCATCCGCTGTCAAAATCTCAGATTGAGCCCAGTGCAGCTAATTTAGGCTCTGAATGCCTTGCCTCTGCAGAGCACCTTTCCTTATTGACAGATTCTAAACGCTGCAATGGCAGGCTTTGCTTCCTGGAGCTGGGGTGGCACAGGCACTGGCCAGGCTTGGAGAGCTGAAAGGGACATGCCCTTCCTCCAGGAAGGAGGGCAACATTTGCAGCACAGTCCTGGTTTGGGGGCAAAACAGCATCTGCAACCACTAGAATCACTTTCTCTGCCTCAGAGGGCTCCTGGATATGTGCAGAGCTTCTCCCAGCCTGCCTGCATGAAGTCCAAGGTCACCTCAGTTTCAGGAGGATTTAGGGCCTCAGGTAGCTTTCGGCCACATAGATACTGTTTCCCACAAAGTCTCCCAAACAATTTGTTTACTGCCTAATGGCTCAAGGCCCTCTTCAACATCCACTAAAGCTGAAGAGGCCTTTCCCTGCATGGGCACTTGGCTTTCCTGAGCTTCTCTCTTCCTGTCACGGAGGCAGAAGGTGCTGTGGGAGGCACAGGCTTGTCCTGAGAGCCTCTCAGGTGTATTTTGTGGGAGACATTAGACAGTCTCCTTCCCCTTGGTCACTGACCCAACACCTTTCCTTCTCCATACTGTCAGGAAACCTCAGTGAAAACAGTACTTCCTCCCTCCCTTCCAACTCACTGCCAGCACAGGCTAACCCTGCGTCCATCCCACCTGGCCTTGGCTGTGAGGAGGGCAGACACAGAGATGAACTGGGGTGATGGGCCATTCAAGACTTGCATTTGGGGTCTTCCTCACTTACCCTCTCCGGTTACACACTGGCCATCTGAAGGTCTGAAATGACATTCTGATAACAAAGCA